>NW_021163070.1:1105000-1445523 GCF_004324835.1 Dendronephthya gigantea
AGGTCAACAAAATAAGCATAACAAGTTTAAGGCTAAGACTTTTCAAAGTTATTTCGGAATGAGGATAAAGATTTTCAAGATACTTAAGTACCACTGCAACATCCCATGTCGTATCATCCTTTGGTATTGGCTTTTTTGCAAGGAAAACAGATTTCATAAATCTACTCACAAGTGGATGCGACCCAAAATTCTCACATTCTCCATCAAAGATAACATTAGAGAGCGCGGATCGTGCTGTTCCAATGGTGGAGTAACTAAGTCCTTTATTTTGAAGATCGAACAAAAAACCAAGAGCATCCTTCATTGATGGCCAATGGTAAGTAATCTGCCTTTGAGCACAAAAGTCCAGCCATTTGTTAAGGTATGTTTCACACTGTTTCTTAGTTCCTGGATGCCAAGACTGCATGATGAAATCGGCAAGTTCTGTTGGAAGCTTAAAACATCGGAAGGAATTCCGGAGACAGGACATACCAGGAGATGTATCTTTTGGTGGAGAGGATGCAGTCGTTTGGTCACTGGATGTTGAAGGAGTGTTGGTTTCACCAGAAGAACCCAAGGTTGTTGAAACAACATCTGTAGTAGGCTTGGTAACCAAGGTTGTGTTGGCCAGAGTGGCACTAATATTATACTTGTCTCTCGGTCTTCTCGAATCTTCTGTATACACCTGGCAATAAGGCTAAATGGTGGAAAGGCATAAAATTGATAAGAATTCCAATTAATACTAAAAGCATCGATCATGACAGATCCAGGATCTGGCTTCCAAGAAGCATATCGTGCAAGCTGGTGGTTGAGTCCACTAGCAAATAGATCAATGTTTAAATTAGGATAATTGCATAATATGGTGGCAAAAGCAGTCCTATCCAACAAATATTCATGCTTTTCGTGAAATGTATGGGACTTTTTATCTGCATCAATGTTAGATTTACCAGCGATATGCACTGCTGATATCCATATAGAGTGTTTAATGCACCACACCCACATCTCTTTGGTGAGTCTATTTAATTCTATGGATTGAGTGCCTCCCATATTGTTAATATATGTGACTGCGGTAGAGTTATCCAACTGTAATTGTACATGGAATTTTGTGAGATTAACACAAAATGCTTTAAGTGCAAAGAATGCAGCCAATAATTCAAGATGGTTGATCTGATTGAATGAGATATGAAGGGTTAGGTTTAGTAATAGTTTTAGATGCTGTTGATGAAGGAAGAAGAAGAAGGTTGAAGAGTAAAAATTTCCAGTAACGCCTGGATTTTATCGATTTTTAAAGAACAATAATGGAGCTTTCCATATTCTACACCAGGCAAATTTTAAACTAAAGTACCAATCACTTGGGACACCTGACATACTGTCAAACCCATAGCTTGCAATAATTTAGTACAACAATTTATAGTTTAAGTAATTTTATCTAGTGTAGGCGAAACTGTCATATTTATTAAGTTGAGTAAAAAGCCCCAAAATACCGTTTTTTGTGTTGGAATTAAAATAGACTTGTCTGCATGTAACAGGAAACCAACTTTGTTAACTAATAACGTAGCAGTGGCTGTTATATTAGCATTGCATTCCTCTACTGAGTCCCCTTGAATATAGGAATCATCAATATAACGGGAATTTAAATGACGCATACAACGTAAAGCACTATAAAGGGGTTTTAGTATCTTGGTAAAGATACAAGGTGCACTAGCCAAACCATTTGGCCGGCATGTGTATTGACAAAGAACACCATTAAACTCAAATTTAAGAAATTTTTGATGCTCTTCATGTATTGCCACTGTATAATAGGCATCCTTAAGATCTATAGACGCCATGTGTAACAACCGGGTTTCATCAATTTAATGGCAGCCTCAAGAGTGTCCATTTTAAAATGGTGATATTCTATAAACTGATTTAAGCGTTTTAGATTAAGTATCATTCAATGCGTGCCATCTTTTTTGGGTACTAAAAATATTGGTGATATAAATTCGCCAAGCTTGTGTTGGGTTTTTGCAATTACACCCTTATCAAATAATTTTGGAATTTCAGTTTGAGCTACAGATTTGTTCAAATAGGCTTGCTGCCAACTTCGATAGCAATCTGTTAAAAGATTTATTGATGGGAGTGTATTACCTATAAATTCAAGTTTAACACCTCGCACATATTGCAACAGAATATGATCACTTGTTATTTTCCGCCATTCGGATAAATAACTACTCAATCTCCCTGAGAAAATTTAGGTTAATTCTGCAGTATTTGTAAAACCTCACAGGGTACAGGAGAAGATGATGTCAAACTTACCCCACACAACGAAGTTTTTGAGATTACTTGCTCGTGTTTGTCTTTTTTCTTGGCGTGGGAAACCAACTTTTGTCAAAAAAAGCTGTATTCTTGTTGCGTTGATATGGCTGAAATCGACGCTGATTTCGGCTTGACGTCGCAGCAGAAGTGTAGCTTTGACTAACGCGAGCCGGCGTTAGACTTTCAGTTGTAGATCAAACTTTCTTGGCAAGCTTATTAGCATCAGTGATTTCCTTGGTGGCCTTAGACAAATCACCAATTAAATAATCACCAGAGGGCGTAGGAACAATACAAAGTGCTGCATAGTCTTTATGCACATCTTTCTTCATTGCCTGTCGTCTTGAATGATTATAGTCATGGTTACACTGCAGCATGAAGGCAATCGAGTCAGTCAGCATCGTTAACAACTCATTCTCTCCTCCTTTGTTAAGGACATACTCTGCAGCTTTAATTACCACACTCACAGCACCAATTAAAACATGTTGAATTTTTCGAGACTTGGCATCGCCAGTCCTTGTACTGGAAGAGATCTGATTCCAAATAAAAGGATTAACACGAGGAGTTTTTAAAAACTCAACATTTGCTGGCCGTGGGTATTTCTTAAGTTTCTCTTGAAGTTTATCGCCCGCAAGCCGGTCTTTCAAGAGACTTGATATAATGGCAGCAAACTCGTCGTTTATCGCTTGACCAGTTTTCTCTTCAACAGCTAGGTCTTGTGCAATAGTTGTTAATACAGCAGGTTTAGGCAACAATTGCTGTTTCGCCGAGTGTGTTGCCAATAGGCTTGTTACTTGTGTGTCCAAAGACATCACGTCTGATTCTTGATCGCCGTTTCTTTCGGCTTGAAGTTCTGCTTGTAGCCATGCTTCATTGTTGATCTCTTGCTCGTCTTGAACATCGTCTTGTTCAGCTTCATCGATTATCACACGACTTTCCTGCAAAGCGGCCATACCAGAACTAATATTTTTAATTTCCCCCAAAGGCTCTGCAAACATATCATTCAAGGAACTCGGATTTGAATTGTCGACTTGACAAACCGACTCAGGCGTGGTATGTTCTTCCTCAGTCGCAGACATTCTTTATTTACGTTGTAAATTAAATTGTGTAAATTAAATTGTGTAAATTAAACTGCTTTAAAGTATTGTGCAGCCTAACAGCCCTTCAGGTTTCTGTTTAAAGTTATGGCTAATAAAAATCAGGTCATCGCTAATACTAGTCTTCTCTACTGGGGCGCCGGCTATTAATGAGTTGAGCAAGTAAAATATAAAGCGGAAAATTCAACAAAAAAGTAACATTTCCTTATGTGTTTGTCACCACGCAAATATTTACATAAACATAATTACATATAGTGATTAATCAACATAATTTTCAGTGTGTGACATCACTGTCTGAATGATCTTGAATTTCATTATCATCACTGTCATCGTCATCAGACTCATCACTCTCAAGAAAAGCGTCAGTTACCCAAGCCTCTTTGTTTTTCAAACTTTCTTGCAGCTCATTGTTAATTTTCTCCGCCTCTTTAATTTCTGATAGATAGTTCATCAATGCCGACAGTTTGTGTGCTTGAGGATGCGATCTTTTTTCGTACAATACTGACAAAGCTTTGAGGACACTTTTTGTGCTTTTCATTTCCATACTTCATAGCAACATCTTCCATTAACTCTTGGTATGCTTTCGTTTTCAATTCAGGTCCATTGATAGAAATTACGAGTAAAGCATTCAGCAGGTCACTTTTCATAGAGCTTCTGGACCTTGTCTTAATTCTCTTCACAGCACTTGCTCCCCTTTCTGGCCATGCATTAGTTACTGGGGTAACCAGAGCTATCTTTGCTATTCTGTAGACAAGTGCAAACTGTTCATCGTGTCGATAATCTTTGACAATTTTCCTGAGAACCCATTTTGTGGGGGATAATTTTATACTCATATTATTTGATTCAACATTCTCTTTAAATTGCTGCCACTTGGTTTTCAATTGGAGAAGTTCATATTTCATATCTTTCCATTGTTCCAAGAAGTCATTTCCTATTTGTTGTTCCTGGTAAAAATGCTTCTTGATTGCAATTACCTCAGATTGGCCATATACTTTGAACTCTGAAGTGCTGGCATCGTTTAGCACTTGGGTTACATTAAAGACCGAAAATGACTCCAAGATCGCTAAAGATTCGCGTGGAAAACGGTCATCAATATTTTTGCATATAGCCTTGGAGTATTTATTTACCCGTTCTTGTATGATTTACTTGGATCCATCTCCCATTACTAAATTGCACAATTTAAGTCTGGCTTTCAAATTCTTGTCTAGCTCCTTAACTACCTTGTCTTCATTTACAACCTCCTCTATTCTGCCTTTTGTAATCTGGATACTTGGGTTGATTCTGCAAAAGTTGAGATTTCCGGCTTGAAAAGTGCGACTTAAAGCTGATAAGTGTGGTAGGATGAATTTCAACAGATATAAAGTGCCAAGAAATTCAACAGAGTCAATCTTCTTCAAGAGCCCTTTAGCAATGGAACCAGAATTTCTATCTTCTTGCATTGAACGTAGAGCATGAACCAACCCGAAATATTCCTGGCTTATGGAATCAACAGAGGCATGTAGACTCAACCATCTTGTTCTAACAGCTTTTTTCATCTTTCTCACCAACTTCTTCTTTTGCCTTTTTGACATAGGGTAAAAATTTCTCACACCCAATGCCACTTTAGTGTATACTTTAAGTCTTTTTGCAGACTTTTTGAAAAAGGACCACAAATCTAAAGCTGTTTTCTCAAAATCTTGAATAAATGTCAGTTCATCACCTGTATCTGCACATGCAAGGGCTAGGCGGTGACATACGCACTGAATACTTATCATGGTTTCGCATTCTTTCAAGTTCTTAAATTTTGCAGCTATACCTCCGTTTTTTCCTGTCATTACACTAGCTCCATCGCTTGCAAAGCCTTTCAATACATTGAGATCTAAACCATGCTTCTTCAATAGCAATAGCTTAACTAAGCATGAAAAAAATTGCTTCAGCATCAGGAGATGAATTAGGTGAACTTTTTATAAGATCTGTCGCTTCAATGAATTTAGTTACACAATCACCAATGTTTTCGTCAAAAAACTGAATAAATGACACCAGCTGTTGTATGTTTGATATGTCTGTGACCTCATCAGTTAAAAAGTCCGAATGCTTCAGATTTCTGGATTTTCTTGATAATTTTTTCTGTAATGACATTGGCAATTAGTAACACCATTTTTCTAAAGACAGATTCTGAACGTGTTGTAAACGCATCAATTTCTTTCACACCAAGCTCCTCTAAAAGGCCAAGCAATTAAACCGTTTTTGCATTAGCCACTTCTTTCTTAGCTAACCAATATGGGGCTTTGAAAACTGCCAAGTGTAACTGCTGTTGATATTACTTTCTCTTTCTTTTTCTTTAGTCACAAAGTAGGAGTTGCGTTTTGATTTCTCTGAAGATGCAGCAATACTATGCATTGTAGTAATACCTTTACTAGCTTCTTTTATATGACCCTTTGTAGTTGCTGTCCTGCACCGGGTGTTGGGCTCTGTGTTCCAGATTTTAGATTTGTTGGATGGTTGACATGTATTGTGAATTCTGCAAAGACCGCAGAACATTCCTTTGTTGTCAATGTAGCATAACGACCAGATTCTGGTTTCTGTACAGCATGCAATGTCAGCATTTGTTAGCCATTTATACTGGAATTTGTTATCCTTCTTCATTTTTGCTTTGTCTTTCTCACTTATATCTGTACAATTCCTCAACTTGCAAATATAATAATTATGAATGTGTTCTGGTTGAATATCATCTTGAAAATTATTACGAAATGCAGTCTCTATCAGTTTAGCAAGCTGGTGACAACATTCTTCTTCAGTTACACCATACAAGTTTAGACAATCGTTTGAAACTGCAGATTTTTTTTGTGGTGTTGAGATCTTTGGGTTTTTTGGGGTAACTTCTGCTTGAAAACTTGACAAAGAACGCTTCCTATAATAGGCAGGGAAAATATGGTTTACAATTACTGGTATTTGTTTTATAATGGTTAATTGCAGGATGTTTAACTGCATGCAAATTGCAAGAAGAATAAATAACAATCATATAACAACATACTTCTGAAGGTAAGGTTTACTTTACTTCTGAAGATTTATTGAGTATAATGGAAATTTAACTTACAGTCCAATTGAAAGGGTTGTTTTACTAGTTGATGGTTGGTCTGGACCAGGCGAAGACACCACATTAGAATTGGAAGGCCTACAACATAAAATGAGCCAATCCAATATGTTCTCCAAGGTCAAGTGTAAAATTCATCTAGTTGAAAATTATATTATAGCTTAAGTACTCACTTTTTGTTAAAGAAGGCTTTTATTGTTGGTTGGTTTTGTAACTTTTGTTTCTTCTCTTGTGGCACTGTGTTCCTGATACAAGTAATGCATTTACTAATTTTCTTTGAGTGTTCTTCAGAGTATCCCGGGCACAGAGTACTACACAGAGGTGGAACTCGCGGCAAATCTTGTCCCCCTGTTTTTAATGCGCATGCGCTAGGCTCTGGCAAGTGTTTTTGCACTGGAAAAGTGTTTTTAATAAGGAAAATTTGATTTTTTAGTTGAAAAAATGCAATTTTAAAGCCAAGGATCTTTTGCTCTTCATTTTTTTGACAAATTTTATTTATCCATCCGACATTGCTCCTTTTGGATTAAAAATCACTGCGATAATACAAATTAAAACGGAAAAAAACGGGAAATATACAACTACGAGGAGTGCGATTTTCACACGAAGCTTGCCAGAAGAACTGCCAGGTAAAAATTGAAGGTTTGGTATTTCATCTAATAAATGTAGGTCTATTTTTTGCCAATATGCAGTGAAGAAATAATATTTTCTTTGTAGATGGTAAATATTCCAGAGTTGAGAAGAACTCTTGTCTCTTGGGCAGATTGGACATATTGCCGGAGTTCTACTGTTCTACTGAGATAGCGAGTTTTAATAGATGGCTAATATAAAACTGAAATATTGATATTTATTGATATTTCTAATCCAGATTATAAGTTCTACTGTTCTAGATAGCGAGTTAGGTGGCTAAAAGAATTTTTACAACATATACGTAGTTCATTGATATTTCTAATCCAGCCTTATATGTATTTTTATTAGCTCACTGAGACAGGTTGATCCTTAATTTGGCAGACAATGGTTCTATTATACAGCATGCATATTAGAATAAGAAATTTATGTTATTCATATATATGGATAAGCTTTTCTACCGGTATTACCCTTTTTATGCCTTGACAGCTCAAATTACTTAGGCTTAATTGGTCTAAATCTCAACAAAAAGCTTTGTTCTTGAGTCTATCCATGATTATAATGCACATTTTACAACATTAATATTGAATTGTAAAAGAGAAGGTTGGACACATTCAGCTGATGTCATGTTAGTTTCAGAGCACAAAATGCTTATACTGGCATGTTTAAAAATAACAATAAAACTTTATTTAAAGAAGGGAAGTGAAGTAAACATACACTTTAGCCCATGTTAATCTTCCATGGGTCAAAGCCTAATTTATATGTTTCACTGATCAAAGCCTGATTTGCCTCAAGATGTAATTGGTTAAGAATACGGTTATATAAAAATATTACGTAAATAATTGTATTCATGAAATTTATTCAATCTAATACAAAATGGTTTATTTCCAAATTGTGCAATGTAGCAATTTTAGGCCTTCACACATCACGGTGCTTTTTTACACTGTCAAAGCTTCAGTGATTAAAGCTAGAATCGTAGTCATGATAAATTTGTAAGAAATATCTGATGATATATACCTCAATAATAATTCTCTTAGTTTCCCCAAATATTATTTTAAAAAATCTCTCAATTACTTAAATATACCCATGCCAAATTCTAGCTGTAATCGCAGAAAAATATGAGTACAAACTGACATCTTACATAGATATTAAATATTACATAAATACATAATCTCAGAGTCTCTGTGTCATATTTTGTGTCATAGTATTAAAATTATGTCGTATTGGGCATTGCGTGTACAAAAACAGTGTCTTTTCCGTACCTTTTTTCTGGCGGTCGGACCTTTCGACAAAATTTCACTAAATTTAATACAAAGAGACACGGAGAACTACTTTTTGCAAAAAAATTGGATCTGTACAAATGTAAAACATAATTGCTTTTGCCGATATCATGGAAACTAGCACGAAATATACCAAAAAGCGAAAAAGTGGGACGACTTGGTGCTCGGCATTGCAATGTAACAACAACAAAATAAAAAATCCGGATGTCGCTTTTTTCCGCTTTCCAAAGGACCGAGCAAGGTGAGACAACCAAATAAATCGCGAAGTGATAAATTGTTTTTCGCAAAGGGTTTTCGGGATGGAAAAAACTGATATAATAATGTAAATTTTTGCAAATTAGGTTGAAAAAATGGGCAATTAATTGCAGACGAAATGACTTGATAAAAAAAGACGCCGAATATTTGTATCGAAACATAAGAGTCTGCAGCGCGCATTTCGAAAAGGAAATGTTCGCCACGTCCTCCAAAAAAACTCTAAAAAATACAGCCGTTCCAACATTGTTTAACATACCAAATCCACCTGCAAGAATTGGTGTAAAACGGATACTATTACAAAGGGACGAGGCGACGGTTGCCACTAGTAAGTAGTATATTTGAATAAACATTAAACTTATAAGTAATATGTATATAACGCATAAACCTAATTATTTTTCAATGAAACTTAATTTAGAAAAGAGAAGAAAAACGTACAAACAAAGTTCTGCACAAGAAGGTAGGAGCATATAGTCTATACCATATCTAGGTTCATATCATTGCAACTATAGTTTCAACTTTCAACGTAATTCGAGTTCTCAAATATATTAGAATAATTTTAACTTCATTTTCAACAATATTGACATGTTTAGACTTGAACAATACACCAGTTCCAGCAACAACCTTTACTAATCACAATGAACAAGTCACACCACCTGAGATGGAAACTAGAAGTAAAGACATACTGAACACAACTGATGCCAAATTGAGATACTATGTCATTTAAAGTCCTTTTACTACATTACTTAACTTTCATACTTATAATACTGCCTATTTCCAATCTACTTAAATAGGTTTTTTCAACCATGCTGCTGACCAAGAAAATCATGATGATACCAGAGCCAAAGGTCTAAATCGAAATATTATTCCATCATTACATATCTATAAAAAAATTAGAACAGGAAAAGTTAGTTTTTCCATGACTCATAAATATAGCTCAATATTCTCATAAGGGGTTAACCCTATGGCATAACACATACAGAAATAAAATAGAGTGTTAATAAATGACCTTTGTGAATTAAACATTATTAACAGGTACTCATCAAACACAAGAGCAAAGAAAGCTAAATAATAAATTAATGCAGTGCAAATTAACAATATCAAGACAGAAAAAACAGCTACAGACTTCGGCAGGCAATGAATATGAAGAAGAAAAAATCAAAGACAGATAGAGAAACAGCACTTGATGCACTGAAAACCGTGCTACCAGATAGAATGGTGAAATTTATTGCCCTCCAAACCGACCTTGAAAAGAAAACGAACAAAGGACAGAGGTACTCAAAAGAGATGAAGTCTTTCGCCCTTTCTCTTTTCCATCTAAGTGGGAAAGCCTATAGAATGGTTGCCAAATTTTTCAATTTACCTTCCCGGAGCAGTCTTACGAAATGGGTATCTAGCTTTCCAACTTGTTCAGGATTGCCTGAAATTGCTAAAGAGATGATTGGTAAAAAAGTGAAATCGATGAATGAGACTGACAAAATATGCAGCTTAACAATGGATGAAATTTCCCTAAAAGCTAACCTCCAGTATGACCAATTTAAAGATGAAGTGACGGGCCTAGAAGATTTTGGTGAAGGTGATAGATCAAGCAAGGTCGCAACAGCAGCCCTTGTTTTCATGGCAAGAGGCATCAAAGAAAATTGGAAACAACCCATTGGCTATGTTCTCGTAAATGAAGCATGTCCAAGTGGAAAAATCAAATCCATCTTACTGAAGATCATTGACGACTTAACATCACTGGGTCTACATGTTGAAACAATCATCTCAGACTTGGGTTCCAACTTTCAAAAGTTATTACGAGAAATGAGTATCACACCAGAGAAGCCATGGTTTGTTCACAACGGCAAGAAAATCTTTTACCTCTTCGACCCACCACACATAATAAAGGCTGTACGAAATAATCTAATGAAATACAACTTTCATTTTGGAGAAAAGATTGCAAATTGGGATCATATCCAAGGTATATATGAGCGTGACAAAGAACAGACAATTCGATGCTGTCCCAAACTGACAGAGAAACATCTCCATCCAAATGGTTTTCAGAAAATGAAAGTCAAGCTTGCAACTCAAGTCCTGAGTCATACAGTGGCCTCAACAATAAACATGTACATTTCATTTGGTGCTCTTCCCCAATCTGCTGTGGGCACTGCTGAGTTAGTATCAAATTTTGATAACATTTTTGACTGTTTAAACAGTTCCACACTTAATAGTCCAAAGATGTACAAGAAACCAGTCTCAAAAGATTCACCTCACCACAAATTTATTGCTGATATGCTAAAATTTGTTGCATCAATCAAGGTTATAGATAAAGAAAGTCAAGAAGATGTCACAAACAGTTTGAGATGCTTGAAAGGTCTCACAATGACTTTAAATGCTCTGTATTATGGCAACATCTCAGTACAGATTATTCATTTGAATTCCTCCTTACAAGACGGCTTAATCAAGATGCCCTTGAAAACTTTTTTGGATTAATCAGGCAGCAAGGAGGAAACTCTGACAATCCAACTCCATTCCAATTTATCAGAGCCTTTCGAAAGCTTTTTGTGGATAATTACCTCACACCACTAGTAACTGGCAACTGTGCCGATGACCTTGGTGAATATCTAATTGGAAAACATCCTGAGAAGCCAGCTAACATACCACAACCAGCCACAACCAGCAATGACCAGACTAGTCCAGAGAAATACACTGAATTTGAATCCATCAACACTGACTATAAAACAGATGAAATAGAACAAAACTTGATTTGTAAAAATGCAGTTACATATGTTTCTGGGTATTTGCTAAAGAAATGCCTTAATAAACATAGTTGTTCAACATGTGAATCGAGCTTCAAAACGAAGAGATTTGATGACTGCAGTCAACTGCTCTGCTACTTCAAGACATATGAGGGCTTAACATCATCTCAAGGGTTGACAATTCCACAAGATGCATTTGTCAGGTATGTCTCATCAATGGAGAAAGTATTTGTCAACGAATTTAACAGTTGTATTGAAAGACCAAAGATTGCAAGATATATCTGTTCTCAAATGCCCGAGCTATCCAAACACGGACAGTGCCCAAACTTCCCTGAAATATATTTAGTTCAGTTGTATGTGAAAATGAGGCTGCACTATGCTTTGAAGTTTGGCAACAGGGAGCTAAGTTCATCAAAGAAGAAAAACAGAAAATATTTTAAAGTTCAGCATTTATAACTTCAGCATGTATATAATTCTTATTGGAAGATAGCTTTGCATCTTTTCGATAGAGAGGCCATTGGATTTTCGATTGGATTACAAATTTGACTTGCATGCTCATATATTCATGAGTATTACTATTACATTGCCAGTTTTATGGCTAAATAAATTTATGACTAAAGAAGTATTTTCGTGCATTTTTCATTTGTAGAAATAACACATCAATCATGCTTGTTTTTAAATCAGCTCATATGTTTTCTGGATGGTTCAACTTATATAATTTATTTGATGGAAAAAATAACTGCTTAATTTTATCGGCGACCATGTGGCATGCATTCAGCGTGATAAAGAAAATCATTCGCGCTTGTATCTCTTTAACCTAACGCATATATTTTTTACAAAAAAAGAATCACCTACCGTTTGTTTTTAAAATTTAGGCGCAAAAATGGAGATCGATAGAGCCAGCTTTAAAATATTAACATTTTTCGTCTTTCGAACACCTTTTTCCCTTACTTCAGAGTCAAAATACACTTGCCAGAGCAATTTGCGTGGCGCGTGGAATGGCGTAGGCAGGGGGACAGCAACATCAAAGGGTTCCGCCGCGAGTTCCATAACTGTATATCATTAAACTGTGTCCCGGGTGAGTTATATTGACAACTCTGCTACAACTTGGACGATTACAACTGGACGATTACAAATGGCAGAATCACAATTCACGCATTAATGGAACGTATTGCTTGCACAACACTGCAAACTTTTTCCAATGACATTTTCTTTCTGTATTTTACAAAATATGAATAAATGAAAAGAATTTTAGTGATAAACATAGTTTAATGAACAAAGATTTCAATATTCTTGTTTTCTTTGAATAGTACCTTACGAAAGAATCCAAAACCTGTGGTTTATTTTCATATATTTCCATATTTCGCGTCGGCCATGTTGATTCTGGATTATGCCATAAAAGCTGTATGCTAATATCCCAAATTATCCTTAATTTACCACAAGAAAACACAAATACTCTACAGAATGTACTACATAAGATCTCAAAAAAGACTTATAGCGATTTTCCGCGAAAAACAAAGACAAAATTATATATTACGTATGTATAATTTATAGTATGTCAGTATATGTAGTAAATTAAAACTAAAAATTTCAAATTGACAACTCATCATGAGTGAAAACGCTGGCGAATTGTTAACAATGTCTGGCGAATGGCTTAATTTTTTTTCTCGGCTTAATTTTTTTTTTCAGCCCAGGCGAAATTCGCCATTCGCCGGCCTTAAACAAGACGGGTTGTCTAAGTCGCGAAACCAACTACATTGGATGCTTATAACTGAAATTTGCAAAAACCAACTACGTTGGATGCTAAATCTTGTAAAAATTTGTAGACGTCTTGCTTGAACCAACAACGCTAACCGTGCAAAATGAACCTGTACGTGTGCCCAGTGCTTCTCATGTGACCTGCCTCCGGTCATGTGATAGAATAGTGATTAGACTGCTCACCTGTTACACTTCTAAGTGCACGTAATTCTTCTCTAACAGCACTTAGTTTCCGTTTTGATGTTTGCCACCAACTGCAGATTCTTTTGTTTTCCTTTTTCAGGAGTTCACAGCTACTGCAATTCTGGCTATGCTCCAATTCTTCAGCTGGCTGCAATAAATTAATAACCAATAACTCAGCAACAATTCATACAATAAGGTCCTATTACAGTCTAATAGCACCTTATTTAACAGGCATCTCTAATTAATTTCCTGTTGCAGTGCTGGGGTTACTGAAATCTGATACAAATGACACCTTATGACAGACTTACTATCCTTTCTTGTTCCATGGGGCCTGGTTCATAAAATGAAATATCTGATGAAGCTGTGGGTGCTTTCTCTTTGTCTAACTTTGATCATTTACTGATAGCCTATCCAAATTAATGTTGATTACTGTAAATTAAATTTGGTTCGACAATATGTACGCCATATATACCAATGGCAATGCTATAGAAAACTATGTCTATGTAGAAACTTGGCATTTCACTTTATACCAGCCAATATATATGCAGAATAATGTGCACATAACTTAATCATTCAAAGTTATGCTTGAAATACTAAATAGCTAAAAAGCGCTGAGAACATTAAAAATGTAATATCAAATATCAGCTTACCTTTAGCTTTGCGCGTTTCGTGCGCTAACTGTCTAGAGTACCAATTAATTTTGTGTCTATCGTAGAATACACACAAATTCTGTGCTCATCCCGTTTTAGTCTGGGAGTCTTGTATTTCTCCACCACATTTGAACCAAACTGAAAGCAAGTCTTCAGTGAAATATTGTGAGCACACAACTGACGAAAGTGTTGGCGTCCATTTGTTTCACTTCCGACGAACAAAGTTGATCCATTTTGCCCTTCGTTTAGCTGCAATGGGCGCGTTTTCACCCCAGAACGGTACACAGAGCCCTTGTATATCTGAAATTAAGAATCTAAGCAAAAAACTGATGTAGAACTTAATAATTAATTTTTTATGCTCTATCAGAATCAACAAAAACCCATTTTGGGTTTATACGTACTTTAAAAAAATAATAAAATACTAGTTTTGGACGTTTTAAATTACCATTCTCATTCCTTTAAGATAAATAAAACTAAAGGCTTACCATAGAACGATTAGGGACCATGCAAAATTTGTGTATACGGGGCCTGAGCAAAAGGGGACGGGTCACATACTTTTTTTTTGCTGCACAGAAGCGGGGCACAAAGAATTTTTATTTGTTTCAGGCTGGGCACAGCAGGGCACATACTTTTTTTTAGTTTACCTTACCCGGGCACATACTTTTTTTTAGTTTACCTTACCCGGGTACTTTTATTTAAATAGTAACCCTTAACAGATGTTCACCAAAAATAAAATCTTTTCATATGAGTATGTAGATTAGCCCCAGGCTATTCTCTTACATGAACTATTTAAAAAATTCAATAAAATTTCATATATATACTTTCATGGGGCTAATCTATATGCAAATAAGATTTTTATTTGCCCATTATTTTGGACTATTGGCTTTATAATATGATACAATATACGATTTTGAAGCATAAATTTACATACTCTGTGGATCAATGAGTTTTCTCTCATTTTTTGTTTATTGGTACTACCTTTAATAATATTGTTTATACATCACTGAGATACTGTGTCACTGTCTCCAAAGCTGCATCACGAAATACTCCGCAAGTTAACAACATGTTAAGATTTTCCAATTTATCGCCTTTATCCATAACATCATCCAAATCACTTCTTAAAAGTTCAGTAATCTGAGCAGCTCCAACTTCAGGCTGGAAGTGGCCATTAAATAAAGTGCCGCCCAGACTAACAAACAGAACCTTTGCATTCTTTTATGTTTAATTGTTTGCCTTTTCCTAGTTTTCCAATCATTGTCATATTTCCTCTTTGACACACTTCTGTTAGATGATGCTTTACTGCTGTCCACGTTGACTTTAAAGGTATCACTTACCAGATCCTGTGCATTACTAATAGCTTTTGTCAGCCTATCAATGAGTTCAGTCAGGATATGCAGTTTACCAATGGCATGGGTGTTAAATTTATTGTGAGGAATCCTTCCAGGTTTTAGTGTTTGACTTGGTTTACCACCAACAGTTTTAAGAAACAAAGTTTCATTAAAAGTTTTCAGATTTTCAAGGTGAGTCGTTACTTTCTTCTTGATCTCTAGTAGGGATTCTTCAACCTTACGTATTGCATAGAAGTCATTCTTTCTTGCAATGTACTCCGTGTCAATAAACCGTCCAGCTGCTGCATGGTTGTTGGATTGAAGAAACTCTAGGTGTTTCTCCATTTTTTTCAGAGACTGTTTTTCTTCCCACTGCCTCTTCCTTTCAAGAAGGAATGCTGATCTAAATCTTTTTACTGATCCAAAGCAAGTAGGCCAGTGTTCTTTGTAAAACTCTCTGGAAGAAGAGAGTTGTAAACTGTCCTGATTCTCTTCGTGGGTTCTCAATCCAGCCAAGAATTACATCTTCCCATGGATTTTTCTTTTTCCACTTTTGTGAGCACCCTTCATAAGCTTTGTAAACGAATTGTCACTATCAAAACTTGAGCATTTTTCACTATTGCTACTAGAAATGGAACTGTCGCCAATATTGTGGCTTGGCAAGGTTACTTTCGGCTGCAAATGATTGTTGATATGGATGGAGGCTGAAGCTACATGTATATCATGGATACAAACAACTTCACTCTTGCTGTGAAGTGTGTAATCGACAGGCTCTGTAACAGGTCCATCGACTGGCGAGCAAGATGGACCCAAATTTTTGTGCTTGGTTGGCGGATCATTGCAATATCCACAGAAAATTGAAGATTCAATAGATAGAAAGCTTTCGCAGTCGCATTCTTGAACAATACAAGATCCTCTTAAAATATTCTGTTTGTCAACACAGCTCGAGGGTGAAATTAATGCATTATTAATAAATTCTGCCATATTAAAAATGCATATGTTAATTTCTTTTCTGTTGTGTATAAATTTTTGTTGCGTGCACCTCCAACTCAAACATAAATTTCCAATTTTCCTTAGATTTTCTTTTATTGTGAGCCAGTGAGGCTAAGGGTCAGCTATTGCACATTAGAAATCAAAATACTTCGTTTCATTTCATATTTTCCGGTGATACTTTCTGTCCAACATGGTTGCTTTTTGTCTTGAACGTTTGTTTTCTGCCTGGCATTTAGGTATCAATTTCAGCTTCAATTCATCATCAATTGAGCAGGATTTCTTTCACTATAAACATCATTATAAAGAACCATGGCGTCTGATGCGAAGAAATGAAAGAGAAACTACGCCGTTCAAGACGAAAATATAAACGATATCGATGTTGATGTCAATGAAAACATTCATGGTATTGATGGTAAAACTTCTGGAAATGAAAACTCCACTAAAACTTACAATTTGTGGAAATCCTATATACGCAGAGAATCAGTTTTTTCAGACTCGGTTAAGTTCTCATTGCAGACCTGTAAAACTGTAAACAATAGGAAGGTTTTATTGGCATGGAAGAATACAACTAAAGACAAAGTGCTAAAAAGTCAAATCGATGGCCTTCTTGCAGTACTCGAAACACTTCAACTGCCATCAACCCATCACCTTCGGGCAGATATTGTGGAGACTGACACAGGATTTCCCGACATCAAACATGGTGGATTCTTAGGGTTTCAAGAGGCTTTTGAACTTTACATTGATCATACAATTTCTAATCAAGATGAACATCGAGAAGATACACTTAAGTCACAGTTTATTTTAGACCTTTTTAACGACCGTTATGGAATCCGTTGTGTAGTATTGTCAATTGGAGAAAAGCAATTCATTCTCCTGGACAATGATGAAATAAATATGCCTTCACTGCTCACCCAAATTGCTTGATAAATACAAGTGCAAGTGCTTGATAAATACATCACGCACCACAACCTACAAAAGCCAAGACTGGTGAATGAAAAATGCCATGTTGTAACAGCACATATTATAAAATCTATCAGTGAGGAAACCCGTTGTGGAAACCCTGGTGATTCAGTTGAGGAGCATGACACCTCTGAAAGTGATACTGCAAGTGATAATTCCAATCCAGAAGTTGATGAATGTGTTATTGCATCATGTGGCAGCACAGAATCTTCGTCATTTCCAGAATCTTCATGTGATGAAGGAGATAAAACTACTACAAGTGAAAGGCCAGCACAAGGATTATTCTCTTTAGGAGAAGTTCAGACCCGCAGAGGTCGCAGTGTCAGACCTCCTGCATACTTTAGCGATTTCTTCTAATGTTGTATAAAAACGTAGCTATTAAATTATATGAAAAGTTCACTAGTCCACCTGTTTTCAACAGAAAGAATAAGCTTTCTTTGTGTACTGACGGTAGCGGGGCAGCAACTTTTTTAGTGAACTTCAGAGCGGGGCTTGAGATTTTTATACGACAACTGAAGCGGGGCTTGCATTTTTTTAACATTTAGAATTGATTTGCTCCGGCCCCGTATACACATAAATTTTGCTAGCCCTTAGTTAGGCAGGAATTGTAAGTAAGGAATTTTTATTATTCTTATTAATTAGAAAACAAACAACTGTTTACAGAAGTGCAAACAATTCAGGATTCTTCTGAAGAAACTAAAGAAGAGGAAATGGTACCTTCACGTGTGAGAGAGATTACAAACTCTGGAAAATCCTATGAAACAATTAGCAAGGTGAGAACTTAACTAATTTAGATGAATTGTCTTTAGGAAATATTTCCCTAGCCTCCTCCGCAGGCATCACCTTTAAATTGGCAGGCGGCCAAAAAATATTTTAGCGGTGATGCCTGCCAAAACCGGAAGCTAATGGACCAGCTGTGTAACTGTGTGGACCGGCTATGTTACCCCTACTCCCACGGGATTCATAAAAACAGTAAAGATGGCGGAAAAGCCGAAGGAGTGTCAATCGAAAATACCTAGGTATGTCAGAACAACACAACCAGTTTTAAGAGCGGGTTATTTAAACGTATTAAAATAAATCAAAACAAAGCGCGTAGAGATAGAGGTCAAGGAGCGAAAAATCGAGAATCTTAAGGATTCCTTGCGGGATTCGAATATTCGAGAAGACCCAAAAGAACATGATACATCGGGGCTGTCAACAACGTGTTCAAACCGATCCGCACAAGCAGGGCAAAGAGATAATAATGCTTCACCAAGCGAATTCGTTGGAAGTCAAGTGAGAAGTACGATCTGTACTCCTGGAGGTACCAAGCGAAAAGGTATTTTATAGTAAAATCATACTATATTTTATAACAAAATATACAGTTGTATTTCATAATTATGAACTCCATCGTAATTATCGCTAATAAATGAAAGCAATCACCACACAAAGATTGCTTTCATTTATTAAAAACCAGAGTAGCGATAATTACGATGGATTATATACCTGGTTTCCGTGAACTTAAAAATCGTGTCACGTAATATAAACATCTAAATTTTTAATTTTATAGTGAGACTGGCTTATTTAAAGTATCAAGCAACCCTCAAAGACAGTTTGGACAAAATACTAGTAAAAGAAACGGGTCAGGAGGTTTTAGTTGACGATCTTTTGCATAGTTTGCGCCTTCATTATCATCCTGCAAAAACAACAAATCGTTCACAACTCCTGAAAGAGATAAGATAGATACTGGGCACCACAGTCGAATTTAGAGGGAAAGGAAGGAAATTGTAAGATATACATAGACTCATTTTGTTTTTAATACTTCCTGTTTTTTTATAAAGAATAAGTAATTATATCGTAATATTTTATTCGTGGTCTTTAAGGCATTGACAAAGAAACATAAAAATGCAAAAGTCCTGCTATGTTAACCCTATCTATCCTTTAAGCTAAATGTATGTTTACTATTTTACTGCTCCCTGATTAAAGTTCTAAAATTCTGTGTGTGCATTTATGGTAGGTAAAAAATAATCAACCTTGCAAATAGACATGTAAAAAATAAGCCCCCCCCCCTCTCTCTGTTAAGCCCTCCTCTTTATTAGATCCCTCTCAATTATTATTGTCTTTATTATAATAGGGCATTGTATAAAAACTACAGGCTAGTGAATGGGCCAACTGGACCAACAAGCCCATCTGTAAGCTCTCCACCATGTCAGAAATCAAGAAAAGGTCTGTTTTGTTTTTTCAAGGTTTTCAAAAATAAAGTAGATACTAATAAACTTACATTTGCTCATGTGACATGTTAGAATTGAATGAAGGTCATGGTCTATAACGAATGAGTCCATGTGCAGTTATTATGTTGAAAGATGTCATGCAGATTTACATTTGGCTACATATTCATAATTTAGAGTAATTTGAACAGATTTACTAACAATTAAATATCTTTTTTAGACTCTTTTGTACAATCAGAACATGTGAGAACAAGATTATTCACAACAACAGATGGTGAGTGGTAAAAAGTTGTTTTAATTTAATTACTATAAGTATCAAACTGTTTTCAATTAATGGTAGTAAATTAAACATAAACACTAATGATTAAAATAAATACATTTATTTAGGTTCATGTAATTACATAAATATAAATTATTGCCATTACTTTAATAGAACCAGAAGCATCATATTCTGAACAATATTTGCCAAGCATGTTGGGAGCATTAAATATTCAAGAAGAGACAGGTAAATGTTTGATGTGGTTATGCAACTTATATTTTGGTTGTCTGACATGTATTGTAATTGTGAAGATACATGTTAATATTGTAGTAATACCGGTATACACTGAGTTTTTTTGTATATTTAAAATAGTTTGGATCCAGACGTATAGATAAGCTAGAAATAAATTATTATTCTTATTATTATTATACCAGATGTTTTAGGCGGGATGCAGATGTCTGCTGTTATTGGAACAACCCAAATTTTACAGAATTTGCTATATTTTAATATTTTTTCTTCATAGAATTACCATCTAACCAGGCAATGTTAAAAGAGCAGTTTCTCAAGCTCCAAGATGCCTTAACAAATACAAAACATTTTGTAGCCACATTAAATGAGAGAATAGAGCACTTGGATGCTGACAAATCAGAATTGCAAGAACGTCTTTATTCCTTGAATCTATGTTTTCCACATATAAAAAAAAGTTACATCAATTGTAAAGGAGCAGGATAATGTAATTACACTGTATAAAGATTTATTAGAACAGGGAAATCTGATTGGTGGCATGTTGTCCATATCAGAGAGACAGTGTATTCAGTCAGAGATTAAGACAGTAAAGCATATTTTTGATTTGGGGATAAGGGGTAAAGAGAAGGCAAAAGACCTAATACAATTTCTTGATCCTTCCCTTTTTCAAAAATTGCTTGTTCAAGTTAAATCCCAGTGCCCTGTGCTAGTCAACATATTGGAGCAACTAGTACTTTCAAGTAATGCAGTCCGTTCCACAAAGAAGACTCCAAATATGAAGATGAAAGCGGCGATTCATTTATTGGCCTCAATTCTTGATGTACGCGATCAGAACGCACGAAATGATATTCCCATTCTGTTTGGATTGTTGTGTTTGAGTTTTGGTGCTGGACCATCCCTAATTACAGTACTGCAGCATTTGGGCTTATCAGAATCACACCCTGTTTTGTAAGTGTATAATATATTGTATATAATAAATACTTTTATTTGCCTACTACGAAAGAAAAAAAGAAGCCAGAATTAAGCAAACTAAAAGTACTGGTTAAAGGAACGTTTTTTATGTTGTATATTATATTGTAGTGCAATGTACTCTGTACTCAGGCGAATAAGATGATTGTGATGTTACTCTGAGTTAAAGTTAGTACTGACGTCAGCTAAAGTAAAATAAAATACCCTGCAATGGTGCTTATCGCACTGTAAAGGGGTAAGCAAAGTGTAAAAGACATGTCAGCCATGTAATTCGTTTCCATTTCTCTAAACAAGTGTAATCGGTTTTTATGCAGGAAGAGTGTGAGACATCTGATTAAACCTATTTTGTGCTTATGTGGACAATTTAGGAAATGTATAAAACAGAACAATTCAATTTACATGTAATGCTTTAAAACAATAACAAATTATTTTTTTGAAATGTTTCTAGAATATCGGTGCTACGTAATCAGCTTGAGCATTACAAGGCCATCATCTCAAGCAGAGTTGCTTCTAACCATCCTGTCATAACATACCAGGACAATATGCAAATTATGAGGACATCGCTGAGACATCTTAGGCTTTCGAAATTGCACAAGGAGAAGTTGAAACAAGAGAAGATATGGGATTTCACTGTTCGTGGTTGGCGAGCTGCCGACACAAATGGAATAGAGAACTATTTCAAGGATCCCAATACTGCTGTGGAACCACAGGGTGAAGTGCCCACCATGAAATATGAAGACACTAAACTTGGTAAGCTTGTTATTATACTTTATTAAGAGCAAACCCAAATTAAGGTGGAACATCATTGGCTTGAAAACTTAAACGTATATTATTTGGGTGAATGAATGCAAGCTGCTAATGTAGTTTGGTGAGTACACTGAAATGAATAACGTTTGAGTGTACAAGTGTACGATTAATTAATGTGCAATGTAGCACCAATTGTGTTTTTCCTTCAACGATTCCTGTTTCAGATAATAATCCTGAACACAAGCAGATTTGGGAGGAGTTCAAGGAACGCAATCTTCTTCGTAAGATGGATGTGGCGTTCAATTTAGTTCCGTGCAGAATTTATGAACTTAAGAATAAGACATCGACAGATATAAGAATGATTGCAGAAAACGATGCTGATGATGAGACAAAAGAATTTGTCATAGATGTACTGCCATTAAAACAAGAGTTCCCGGAACTAGCATGTCAAAAGTCGCAAGTTTATCCCCTGCCGCTGTCGTTTGAGAACCAATGCACAACTATGGGAACAGCAAATAATCTCTCACTTTTCAGTGAAGAGTTCAACTTTCCTTGCAAACCCGCCGAAAAGTATATTCCAATGCAAACCCGCCGAAAAGTATATTCCAATGAGACAAAACGCAGCCAATTTTAATCTGGAGGCCGCGTATGAAAGATATGCCTTTCTTAAATCTTTGGATAAACATAAGGACAAACAACGTAGATATGAAAATATTTTAAGGAAAAGAGGTGGTGAATCTGCTGATAAAGACAATGTCCAAGTGCTTGATAATTCAATTATTAGAGTTTTAAATAGTGACAGTGATAGTGACAACTTTTCAGACTAAGCTATGGCTTATTATAACATATTTTGACACATTTGGAAACATTCTATCCATTATTTATATACCGTTGTTGTAAATCCAGGTCCCGTAATTTGTATCGGTTAAGAAGTTTAGGTTATTAAAAAAGGTTGATGGCGCGATATCATGTGGATCATAGAGATTATAAATAACGTGTTATTATTTATAATCTCTATGATATGATAACGCTGTTGGGCCTTCGCATGACACCCACGTTAAGGTTGCTTTCCATTTACACGTTTTATATTTCGCAAAGCAAAAGTCTTTAATATTTCGCAAGTTTTAGTATGTGAACTGTAAACTATGAGCGCGAAAGGCAGACAGGTTAATGTTTGTTTTGGAGCTGATACTCAGGGATTGCCTTAAGTTTGTTGCAAAGTAGGTTTACCTTTGTACGTTTTCTAGTTGAAAGGTGTAAATTAGCAATAACACATCAAACTTTGTGTGTTCATAGTTTACATTTTACGTTTTTGCAAGGACACCTTAATTGAATTGGCTCATTTGGCTGTAAATTGGGGCGTATAATCGTTACATGTAAATGTAGCAAATTCGATACTTATACATGTGGTTATTTTTATACTCTTAAATTAGACATAATATTTAGGCATTATATTACAAAAAGCGAGATTTTATTTGCGGTATATATGTCATTAGTTGACATATTTTCTTAATCATACCTTTGTATTTTAATTATTTTATATGTAAATAGTGTGATTTCAAAATTGGTATTAATTTTAGTGTAACTGTAATACCATCGTATTTTTTCAATAAGTTGAAATATATTATCACTTGTTTATAATCAACATGGGTGGCTTGAGCATTATATTAACAATATGGCTGTTTCCGAAACTTATGGATAGGCGACAGCCGTCTCAAAAAATATCGACAGCGCAAAATCAGAGTTTAATTGCGAGACAAAATGCATAGGCACGCAAAAAATCTGATTTTTGAGTCGATCCCATAAAATGGAGATCGTACCGTTTATAAAAAACTAAACCTATTTATATACATCATGTCGTGCGCTTCATTCGGCATGTTCTGTTAATTTTTCGGCTAGTTATAACGGCAAATTAGGAAGTGCTTTTTGCACTTAATGAAATGAAATAGGTGTTGTTATGAACGCATTACTGAACTTCTATAGAAGAGTGGTTAATTGTATACAGTGTAAACTTAGCTTAATCTAAAATATTTTTTGGCCGCCTACCAATTTAAAGGTGATGCCTGCGGAGGAGGCTAAATCATGAGCAATCTGGAAGACGCAAATGCGACACAGTTACAAAATGTTTCATGGGCTGAATTGGTTGCGAACGTTGGTTTACAATGGGTAAATGAAACTTTGGATTCTCGAATGGGTCAAATTTTTATAAAATTGCAAGAATTAGCGTCATGCACATCAACTGACTCGGCTTTAATAGCGATTTTAAAAGAGAAACAAGAAGAGTGGCAACCTGCAAGAGATCAGTATGCAAGAACAGTTTTGCATTTAGCCGCAATGAATGGAAACACTAAGCTTGTTCGTTGCCTTGTTCTAGCAGGCGCTCATGTCAACCCAAAAGACGGGATTCATCAAACTCCTTTGACTCTGGTGATTCACAAAGACCAAATTAACACTGCCAAATTCCTGGTGGAGATCGGTTCCAATGTATCGGAAGACTTCTTCAAAGAGACTGCTTCGCCTCTAGAGATTGCCAAATTAAAGAAAATAGAAGTAATTGTTAGTATGATTGAAATGCGACAATCATACGAGAAGAATGTCACAGATTTTGTTGCATCGGAATTTTTTCAAATTTTTAAGCAACAGCAATTCCAGTCTCGAACAGAAAAAGAAAGTTACGATAGGACGGAGATCTCAGAGGGCTCATCACCTACTAGTGCCACTGACTACGCTCGCATTTTGAACATTAACGTAGGAGACCAGAAAAACAATGTCACGATTCAAGGTTGCGCAAATCGATGTCCAGATCAATATGGTTGTCATACACCCGGAGCTGGTGACTTTCATAACCGAGGTTATGTTAATGAATGCCTAGCAAGATTTGCAGGACAAGGAGGTTTCTGGCACGTGGTTGAGAAAATCCTTAAACGTCCCACTGTAAACCCTAAATCATTCAAAAATAAATTCAAAGAAAATAACTATAACAACAACGAAGAGGCAATTGCGGACTATGAAGATGGAATTTCAATTGCGATGTTGAAATCTTTTCAAGAATCACAGATTTTTCCTACACAAGAAGAGCTTGACCATTGTTATCGGTGAATAGGTCTCATAATGCAATTCTCCTGAAAAAGTTGTATGATTGGTTGGGCATAATTGGAAATGATAAAATGGCAAATTACCACATTAAGCTTGCTAATGAATATTTTGCCAATTCGTAGATGGTACAAAGAGTCGATACGACATGGCAATGGAAAAGCAGTGGAGGCGGTTTGGATGATTTGCCCCGCTATCTACGCACAAGCAGGAAAGTTCAATTACAGAGATGAAAGTTTTTCACACATCGTCAATTATTCGCGGAAATGGCCACTTGCCTACAGAATGATGTACAGACAAAACAGAACGGTCAATGTTGACGGAAGAGTGGGTAAACAGCTAGCGGGAGATGAATGGGTGGAGGAACACCTGGTTCGTCCTGTAAAAATGTATGCTAAAGCGCAAACATCGTTTACTGTACTTGAGATGATGTCTCGCTCGTCAAATATATTGGAGATGAACAAGAAACTTTATACAGATAGGGAGGCGTTTGACATTCACCGGACTAGAAAACATCGCACACCGGAGTCTCTTTACGATCAATTGATGATAGCCCAGTTTGCTATACGAGAAAACTGGTTTGAAGACTTGGACAGAACGAAAGTCATGAAGTATCCGTGGGGAGATAAGAAAATAAAGGAAGGAGAAGCAGTAGCTGATAAATATATCGATCCTCTAAGCAAGGGGGATGAAAAGGCAAAGAACGAATTTGAGTCATTCCTCCACAGAAAGTATCCAAATGATATGGCTACATGACTTTATTGAGCAAGTCTATAGGTATCTTCTTAATTCTAGTCATATTAGGTGACATTTTCAAACAAGCAGGAGTAAATATAGGTGCCATGCGCTGTGGTTATTGTAGTACCCAGATTACATTGAAACAGAGGTTAATCATTGACAACAAAATTAACCTTTAATTTAATCCCATAAAAATACACTGTCTATTTTCATCTTGTTTACTGTCATTGAAATGGAAGTTTTGATAAAATATTGCATAAATCAATCAATCAATGTTTACAAAGAATTGATCAATTCATTTGTTGAATAATTGATCAACTTCCTCTAGCTGTGTGGGTAATTGACCAAACTTTAAGAATTTTTATTTTAGTGACTGATTTGGAAAAAGCATGCCATTAAACAGGAAGTTGAGCAATATTTATGCAAATGATTTACTTTGTAGGTAATGAACTGATGCAATATTCTATTAATGGCACTAATATAGGTGCTTTTTTAAAAATACATGGCTTGGCAAACTACATTTGATCCTCAGTAAAAATAGATTTTCTATGTTTCTCAGTATTCTATTAAAATATACAAAGTTATAGACAAATCTATTAAGGTAATGAATACAGTAGGAGTACATATATACAGTATGTTCATGTTATTGCTCAATACTCTGGTTTATAAAAATGATTACAAAGCACAGACGAATTGTAATCAAGACCCTACGTTTCGACACTCCCACAAACCTGTAGATTTCATTTTTGTGGAGGTAGCAAATTTTCAAATGGAGCTAGGTTTTGCCACATTCTCATGCCTTGAAACTGATCGAATAGTGATATTTCAACTAAATTTTGAATTACTTGACTGTATATTTTGGATTTGGAGTTTTTCAGAATTTTAAGGTACAGTGTAGTGCCGCTCCATGGACTTCCTACTTTCTACAGGCATGAACGTTGGGTCATGATTGCAATTCGTCTAGGTTTTGTAATCATTTCTATAAACTAGTAGTGAGCAATAACATGACTACCTGGTTGCTGTGAACAAACAAACTTTAAATCTATACAGTATGTTGTTTTGCAGTTTTGACAATAGCATTGACAACAGCATTTCTTGTAAAAAATAAAACCTATACTTAAATATACCAATTTACTTCTATATATACCTGTATTGTATGATACAATTATTGTAATAGTTTGTAATATATTTATAATATATTTATACCTTACAATACTTCTCAACATCGTTCTCCAGCTTCAGCACAAGATGGGCCTTTGAGCCAGGATAAACATTTACTGAAAAGGTAGTATTTTTAACCTCAACAGTCTCCAGTAACACATCATTGACAATGAGGGAATGTAGGAACTTGTCAAGCAAAATAACAGGCTTAAATGCCTTTTGTAAACAACCAAATGTACTGAATTTGTCAAGTTCATTATCTTTGATGAATTTTCTTGAACTCCCGGTAAGAAAAAGTTTTAATGTTTGGCAATTAATTTTTGTCCCAGACAATTCCAACACTGCTTGAACAACTTTAAATGCATCAGACGTCCCATCCGTCTTGATGTATGTGCCCCGGTGCTTACAATTGTCACAGCTTTCACCACACATGTAACCCTCTTGATTCTCCCCATAATACTTTAATATGGATGAATGTCGGCATGTAACAGGATCTTCCAGAAATAAAATTAACTGGTTAAGTTTTACAGACTGCATAGCAAAGTCACCACTTCCATGAAAGAGTTTCAGAAGAGCAGTTTTATCTGCATAATTATAATACAATATGCAAGTGCTACGTTGACCATCATGACCTGCCCTTCCACACTGCTGAAAATATTCATCCAGATTGGTAGGCATTTTTGCATGAATAACAAACCGAACATTTGTATTGTCAACTCCCATACCAAACGAAGCATTTGCAACCATGACTTTCACTTCACCTGATGTCCACTTTTGATAACTGGCATCTTTAACAAGCTGGGACAATTGACTATGGCACTTCACACACTTGACATTTCTTTTTAATAATTCTGAATGTAGTTTAGATACATCTGATGGAAAGACACCATAGATGATTCCATATTCATCTTTCCTATTCTGTACAAATTGAGCTAACTTGTCATAAAACTTATTTCCTAAAGGCTTCTCTTCAATACTTAAGACTATGTTATCCCGCAACACAGTTCCTTTAATTATTTCCAACCTACCAAACATTTCCAACAGCTCCAATATCAGCTGGTGGGGTATTGTTGCACTTAGCAACAACTTAGGACAAGGGAATTTTGCCAACTCAATTGCAGCAACTTTGTAATGAGGGCGAAATGTATTTCCCCAACTGCAGATTGTATGGGCTTCATCGAATACAATTCTTTCAATACTGATACTCTTGAATTTATCTAATATAGTTTTGTTCACAAACATTTCTGGTGTACAAAAGATCAGTGTATATGCATTGAGTTCTCTCAGAGAAGAATCACGAGCATCGTCTGGGACATCACCAGTAATTTTGCAAGCTGCAATGCTAAGAGCTAAACATCTATGTAAAAGATCATCTATCAATGACAATGTAGGAACTACAACAATAGTAGGCTTATCAGCAAGAACAGCAGGCAGCATGAATGTCAAACTTTTACCTCCTCCAGTACCAAGAACTCCAAGAACATTTTTACAGTCCATGGTTGCAGAAATTATTTCCTTTTGAAGGGGTTTGAACGACTGATGATTAAACATGTTATTTAATGTCTTCTCTACAAGCGATTCAAGAGAACCAAAGTCATCTTTGTTCAAAGTCGAACTTTTTTTCGTACTATAAAGAACATCAGAAGGCTCAGATTGCATGTCATTACAAGAATCGTCCTTTGCCGTTCTTTGAATTTTCTCAAGACTTATATGCGGTGTACTGTTGCTCCCTACTTCAACATTATATACGGTTATTTCGCTGTTTTCTTGTCATTCACAAACAACTTCCAGAGGCGAGCAATAGGGCGTCGTATTTTTAGATGAAAAGCCGAGTAAGCCGACATGCATTAACAGGAAACCAAACTTTGTCGCTGATTCGAAACTGCTGCTACACGTTAAATTTGCCACAATATTTTAAGCACTAACTTTGTAGTTAAATATTTTATCCTTTTCAAAATACGGAATATTTTCAACCTTGACTAATATTTCTCTAATTTCGTTTTCAGAATACACTGTTACTGCTTTCGCATCCGCCATATTGGCAAAGCAATTTGCTACCACCCACCCCTCCCATAAAATTACGATTTGTAATGCGCAAGCAATATGCGCAGAACGTCTATGACATGTCGGGTTTTGGCAGGCATCTCCCCGTTTTTCTCTCCTCCTCCTCAAATTCGGGCAAAAGTCGGTCGAACAAAATTCGGGCGGGATATGCCAGCGGAGGAGGCTAATATTTCCCAAGGTTTCAAAAACAGCCCGAGACCGGGGGACGTTTTTGAGCCTGAGGTAAATATTTCCCTGTACAGACTGACTAAACTGGTAGATATAAATTTCTTTTTTTAATTCCCAATTAAATTTGCTTTTAAAAATCTCGCTCGATCCCTATATGGCCTCATACGGACATATTAAACGGACATACACAGATATAAGCAATCGTGTACATATATATGTATAAATACTATATACATTATTATATATATAAAACAATCTTATGACAATCTAATAAAAAAAGAAAGGCGTACAATTGAAGAAGGCTTAACTATATATAAAAAAGCATTCCAAATGCAACAGAGTGAAAAGCTGAGAGAAAAAATTAAAAAGTTGGAGGAATGTTGCAAAATTTTCTGATGATTATATGAATATATATAAATGAATATGTATAGATGAATATATATATATATATATATATATATATATATATATATATATATATATTAATATATATATATATTTTTATTTTAGATTGCAACTTGCCCTCAATGTCAGGAGACCCAGAAAATCAAGACAATGGTGCCTGAATTAAAGCCAATTTATGTATGTAATTTCCTATATGATATCCAAATATAGATGATTATTAATTCAGACTATTTACTTAAATTTGGTTGCAGGCTAAGCAACCATAGGAACTTGTTGGTAGTGACCTGATTGGTCCATTTAAAGAAACATCATCAGGTTTCAAATATGTCTTTGTCAGGGACATGCATTTATTCAAAGTGGATTGAGGCTGAGCCTATAAAGTCGAAATCAGCAGAATGCATCTATCAAGGCTTGGTGAAGTGGATCCACCGCTGGCGTGCCCGACTAAAAATTTTGAGTGATCAAGGGAAAGAGTTCAACAAAGTATGTACACTTGTCTGAAATTGCTGAGCAATTTTGTGACACTTGTCTGAAATTGCTGAGCAATTTTGTGAAAAAAATTCTCATTAAACATTGCGATTATAAGTAACAGTAGAAATTGGAGGTTGATTAGTGATTAAATGTGCCCATAAACCTTACTATTTAAACTATATCTTTCAGATGCTGAACGATTTAATATTCCAAATGTTTAATATTTGTCATCTTGTTACTGCTGCATATCATCCACAAACAAACAGTCAAGATGAGCGAACCAATGGTACCCTAAAACGTCATCTGTCAAAGGTATATTCTATATGTATATGTTAATTTATACTGCATGTGGAGCAGTATGTTTATTAATTGGGTGCATGCCTCAGAAAATTTTTGCACTTCCCCAAACAAACTTAATCAGTTACGATTTAATAACATTTTGTTCTTGTTGTAGAAAGCCTCACTCCAATAAGCCTTGAAGAACCCACCCCTAATGAAGTGGCTGACTATGTTAAAAACAAACAGGAACAGCTCATGACAGTAGAAGCCAGGGTGGGTTGTGCTATGTATATTAATTAAGAAAAGGTGTACATGTCTGCACACAAATTTACATTGTTATTATGTAAAAGTTCTCAATACTGTGTGTACCCACTGACATCTATCCCAGATAAACACTTTTTACTTACTAAATTCTTCTGTTGTCAGGTTACTGCTAATAACACACTGGCTAAAGAAAAAATGAAAAAATATTACAAGTTGAAGAAAATTAAAGGATTTAAAGCCTATAAATTTCATATTGGCCAAACTGTCATGAAAGCTAACCCAAAGAAACTTGGAGGCAGAAAGGGTGACCGTATGACACCTGGTTGGCTTAGTGGCTATGTTGTAGAGTCATTGACAGATCAACATGCTGTATTGCATAATATCAAGACCAACAAGGTTCTGAAAAGTGTCAGCCTTGTTCACATCAAACCTTTCAGAGAAAGATATGTGGAAAGTGCTGATAAGGTAGATAGTATTGGTGATGAGATGGATGACAAGGGTGGTGAGGTTGGTGTTGGTGGTGAGGTTGGTGTTGGTGGTGAGGTTGGTGTTAGTGACAAAGTTGGTGTTAGTGGTAAGGTTGGTGTTGGTGGTGAGGTTGGTGTTAGTGGTGAGGTTAGTGTTGGTAATGAGATTGGTGTTGATGCTGAGGTTAAAGTTAGTGGTGAAGATGTTGTAAGTGGTAAGGTTACTGGCAAGGTTACTGGTAAGGTTGTAAAATTGCTGGGAATGACTCTGATGAGGTTGCCAAGTTCTCTGTTCAGTTTGAATGCCTTAAGCTATTGGCTAACAGAGGTAAACAACTGTGTGAGCTTTATCTTCATTTTGGGCCAGTTCAATTGGCAAGGAGAGACATATAGTCGACTCCTCATACCACCGCAAGAGGTACCATCTCAGGAGTTAAAGCTTTTAAAGCAAGAAGTTCTGATTGTACGCCTGGATGGTTATCTGATAGGGTAAGCTAGGTGTTAAGGCTAAGGCTACTTTATTTAGGAATGTCTCAAAATGTCTAAAAAAATAACAATTTTATGTTGTCAATCTTTTGAGAAATTACCAAAAATAAAAAAAAAAGAGTTGAAGTTTGGTATATACAGAATATGTTATTAATAATATATTGATATACCTTGTATACTGTAGGTCATTGATGCTTATTTTTGGAGTCTGACAGAGGAGACACATGGAACTGCCTTTGCTGCTGAATGCTATATTTCCCAGATAGTCCAAGCCAATTCTAGTACTAGATGTACATGGTCTGATATTAACTTCAGTTTGGTTGGAGAAGATCCTGTTTCCCATCAACTTTTTACTGGAAACCACTGGACATTATTGGTTAGTATATAATTAAATATAAGTTTAGATACCTGTTTATCAGCTACATACTGTTTTAATTAGCATAGTACAGTGTGTTTACCAGAATGTTTAATTCATCACACTTGATTTTGCATAGGTGTTGAACAAAAATTTTGAGCAACGAATATACATTGACTCCCTTAAGAGTGGAAAACCATCAAAAGCATTGATGGATCATATTAACAAATTACGTTATTGTACATCAAATGTAAAAACCATTACCAACCTTTGCAAGGTCATGGAAATGTTTGCAACCTAGCCACTGTAAACAGCTTGATAGCTATAACTGCGGTATATATGTTTGCTATGTGAGTATTTCACAAATAATACAAATTTGTACAGAGATCTAATGTAAATTCTTATATTACAGGACAATATAATTTTTAATTGTATTTATTTATACAGTACAATGGGCTTTATGTAAATTTGGCCTAATTTCCTTGTGTGTCAAAACATGTAATTAAACCTTATAGTTTGCACAATATATCATCCAAGGGGTAAACATGACAAAGCAACTTTGACCAGTTGATTTGGCTATTCAACGCCAACACATATTTGAAACCATATGTGGGTCATGCTACGATGACATTGACAGGTAAATCAAATGTTTGTTTTGTTTTACTGAGTACCAATGAGCAAAATTGGGCTTGGGAGTACAGTCAAATCTTTTATATTTTTATCGTGGACGAAATGCAAGTGTCTGCAAAATCTGCAGGGTGGGGTGATGGAGATGACTGGCTGGGTTGTGACAGATGTTGTCAATTTTTCCATGCAAACTGTATTGGTGTGGACTTTGCAACTGCCCTTGCAGAAAACTTCTTTATTGTTAAGCTTCATTAGAGTGTTTGTATAGGTAATAGCATGGTTTAGAGTACAGTTTGGAAAAAAAACATGCACGAGTGGGTTTTTCAACAGTTCAAAATGCACGAGTCTGAAGGACGAACCTATGAAAAACTAATGAGTGCTTGTTAAAATGCCACCCATTGCTTTTTGCAAGAATAATTTAATTTACCGCTTGTGAAATGTTTTATTTGATTGGTTCTAATGAATACTTCATTGCTTGACTGACTAACTAATCAGAACAGTTTTAAAACCATCTTTAAAAATTGGCACTGGGATTTCCAAAAAATTGCACTGCTCTAAACTAATCAGAATTGTGAAATTTTTTAATGTATTTTATTAGAAGTGTAGTACTCTGTACAAATTAAGTGTAAACATATAGTTTAATTGTAAATAACTAACCTCTGGATGTAAATAATTATGTAAATGCAGTTGCAAGAAATTAAGATAATAATAGTAATGAGTTTGAATATTTCTTTAATGTTATTGTTGAAAGTATAAATAATACCATCACAGGTCACACAATGTCAGAGATTTCGCACAGGTCAGAGATTTCGCTTGACACCAGATTTAACTTTCCGATCTAGCTTCAAAGCTTTGTATCTATCGTTTTCCTCGTCTGTCTGGTACATCCGACCCATATGCTTGGTAACTTTTGGTATCATTTAATCCTCCTGGGTGATTTTTTTGGATGCCTCGCTGTATGTCATTGTTACATACTCTTTGCCGTTAGGGTCTTGTGAGAAGATGAAGCTTTGTCTTGTCAGGTTTCGTTGACCCTCACGACCACGACAACACCAAAAACAACACCGTGTTGAACTACACATTTCGCAGCAAGCCAAGGGGGTCCACACCACTAGTTTTTTGAGCTTGTTGTCGATGTTTTTGAGCTTGTTGTCCTTTTCTCGATGTTGTGATGCCTTTATTGTGGGTAGGGAGATCGAGGTATCTTTCCAGGCCATACCTTAGACCGAGACATACATTTTTGTTATTAAACTATCGTACAGAAACTATAAACAAACGTGCTATACCTTTAAAAATATTAACAGCGTAAACTGTTTTGGACCTTGTACTTTCCACCTGAGCGTTAGCAACTAAGTCGTCAACTTCTTCTTCTGAAGTTAGTGCAAACCGTTGTTCCATGTTTTTTACTCAACAACTTCACATGTGAAATTGTCAGACATTTACAATTCCTGAAGAAAGCAGCATTGTAAACTTTCCGCGCAGGATTGTCTAATATTGCACGCCTACGAACCAATAAAATTGTGTGTTTCATTGTAGTTATTATTTAATGTATTGTACTGTATAGAATTACCAGCTAACTAAAAAATAATCCAATTATTATCATCCCCATCACCTATTTTTCACTCATATATTCAGTAATCTTGCAACTTAGATACATTCACCACATTTTGCATATAACACAGTATATTGTGGTATGATAATTGTACATTTATGAAGATTGTACAACTTATCTTTTCAAGAAGCTAGAAATTTCTGAAAAACATTCTATTAGTTTTTTCTTCATATTGAAAAGGCGAAGAAAGCTTAACTTCTTCTTTTGGCTTTGGTTCTTTTATATCATTACAATTCTTGTTTGAAATTATATTGACAGAGTTGGCTGCAAGCACACTTGAAATGTCAATCTCCTGAATTCAAGTTATAAACACTTAATTGTTAGTCAAAAGATTGGACATTAATCACGTCTACATGCTGCAAATAAAGGTTCAAAAACAACCTACCCCGATTACTTTGCTCTCACTTCCTTGCACTAAGTGCAGATTTGCAATTGTTTTTTTAATTATCAAAGCATCGCCAGCCTTTATTTCACATAGGATGAACACTTGCACATCCGCTTCCCTTAAAACATCATAATCAGTAAGCTAAATAAAAGAAATATTATAACTAAACTAAAAGGAACCAGTGTGTCACCGTTTGGCACACATTCTGCGCATAACTAAAAAATGATTGGAATGCATTATGAAGCATTGCAATCCAGTCAAGATGTAGACATCATGCTGAGAAGAGACAAATCTGGCCAGCGATATCACAACCCGAGACGATTATCGCCAGACAAAGTAAAGGTGGAAATGTCAATAAAGTTTTTGTGTTGTGGAGTTTTGTAGGTTATTTAAGCTTTGACTTTTACTGTTTTACACCATTTATTAATACGCAACAATATCACTGCAAACAAGGAAGGGTTTGTCGAGACAGAATTTGTGAACGAAAGCAATCCAGAGTCAGGCTTATTTATTCATGATATGCAAATTGAACTTTATTGACTCACCGCCATTTGGTTTGTTCAATATCATTTGATACATCACGCCACTGAATACAATAAGCAAGGACTCGCAGCGTATAAATCTTATAGCGATTACCCACTGTTTGAAGACGAATATGTCGAATCATTAAAGAAAGCAACATTATCAGACTCTGGTTTGCATGTATGTGTTGGAAGAGTGCTACCAACCATGCGAAAAAAGACCGACAAGGGTAAGGAATGTTATGACCTATGGTTCATTTTGGAGGGCAAAAGCCCGAACAAGGGAAGCGTTATGGAAGCTTTTTGTAAGTGTAAAGGTAAGTAGAGACGGCGGCTGTAAACACCTAGCAGCAGCGATGTATTCATTAGAGGACTTATTAAACAGCAGAGGGGATAAAAGCGTGAAAAGTGGTCCTTGTCAATGGGTGAGGAAACCAAGATCTGATACTGGGCCATGCAAAGTGAACTTGAAGATACTGAATTGTAACTTCATTTGATAATAAATGACCCCTTTATGACCCCTTTCCCAGCTTGGAGCAGTGAGTGTTACTCATATATATGTACAATTAATTGTACATACCATGTACAATTTAAAAGTTAAAATAAATGTTCCTATTTTATGAGGACCTATCTGTCACCTCAATGTGCAACTGGCTCCAAAATATTGATTTTGATCCACGACAAATGAAACACCGCAAAATATATTCATCCGAAGTAATAATAAAGACCTTCGCAACCAACTTGAATAAGTTGGATCCCAAAGTTTCCGCCACCTGCTATATTATATCTCCTAAAAAAGAAATACGTACCAGATGTCGAATCAAAAACCATCAACCAAAAATAACCTAAAGATTTGAAAAGAAATGGCAGAGTCATGAAGGAAAAGTTGGAACAGTTTATGAAACAAACTACTGGTGATATGTCTGACTCAAATGAATTTTTAAACTTTTTAAGTTTTAGCAATGAAGAGATAGAGGAAATTGACAAGCAGACAGTGGACCAGTGGAAGTGTCAATCATGGTACCTTGTTAAGAAAGGCTTTATCAGTGCATCCAAGTGCAAAAACGTGGTAACACGACAGACAACACTTGAAAAGAGCAAAGCAACATTGGTGACAGCATTGGCTTTAGCCAATGTATGGTGTCAAAGCAGCTTCCAGCAATCAACTCAGGAAACATCCTAGAAAATCCCCAAAATTCTAAAGAATGGGGATTAAAACAAAAAGAAAATGCAAGAAATGCATACATGCATACCCTGAATCTTGTTCACTACAAATTGTGGCTCAAGAATCATGGTTTTGTAATCTCCAAAGATAAGCCATTTTTGGGAGCAAGTGTAGACAACATTAGAGGGTGTGAATGTGTGTCAGATTACAAGCAGGTGGTTGTCAAATACAAATGTCCATGGGTTTAGCAGCATATTGATGCCGAAGAAGCATTTCTTACTCCAGAAATTGTGTGGTACACAAGTTGCAGGACATTTTCAGTTGAAGACTAACTAAAAGTACTATTATCAAGTACAAATGCAAATGCTTGTACTGTGCCTTCTGTCATGTGACTTTGAAGGGCATTTTAGTTGTTGAAATGCCATACGACTCTGGATTTATGAATGCTGTTTTAGTGAAAATGGAAAAATTTTGGATATCCCAAATTCTACCTTTACTGATAACAGAAGTGTATGGCAATGTGTTGATGCAAAATCAAGGTATATCATATCTTTACACATTGCATTCTAGCATAGTAGAATTGTATTTTAGCTACATTTATTAGCAAGGCAAATCATGGTAAATTTAATTTTGATTCATTAATATTGTCTTAGCTAATGAACAACAATTTTAATAGGGATGCAGATAGTGGCCGATATTAATAAGTATTCAATCATCTAATAATTTACTAGGCAGAAATCAAGCACCAATAATTTTAGATGATACAACTCAGAGTATCGAAGAGGGTCCAAGCTTCACTGCCTATGGCATAAACTTAAGTAATGCTGATATAGAAACCTTGGCTGCTAGTGAATTGATCAATGATAATATTGTCACTGTGTTATTGAGGCAAGTTTATTTCTTCTCAATGGTCCAATAAGGTCGATCTAGCTTCCATGTGTACACTTTCCTTGTTGTCTTGTCAAAGCGAAAGTGCAATATCAAATGAATTAGCCCATGCAGTTTAATAGTGTACAGCTGACGTTAGTGTAAACTTAAAAAAGTCCTTAATTCTTGTCTTGAATTCTTGTCTTGAAAATAGTAATCACAGGGTTCTAAATGAGCTTTTTCTTGTGACTGGAGTTTGTGCTGATAACCTACTTCTGAAATTTTTTTTGTGGCGAACCGAGCGTCGAAGACACAAGTATGTAGAGTGGTCCTGGGGCATGCTCCCCTGGGAAAAATTTTTAAATTGGGGGCTCTGAAATGGCATTTCCAGTGTTCTTACAAACAATTAGAAAAATATTCCTGCTCTCAATACAAGATATTTTAGCCTGTACTTAATTCAATATTTACTATATATTTACAATTTTGGATATACAAATGCCAAAACTGGATACTGTATAATCATTCATAATTCAATAATGATTACATATGAGCGTAGCATTACAAACATTATTTGAACCAAAATCTTATTTTCTGTTCTTTATTTTTTAATCTTTTGAGCCTAGAACATTCTTCCCCTGGATTTGTAATTCCCACGGTCAAAATGGATGACAGAACACCTCTTCTGGTAAATTGAAGATCCCATCCTGATTGCAAATTGCATTCAACATGTGTTCATTTATACCAATGTCTATGTCGGCCAACAATGCAGCAAGACATATATATCAGGGTACCATCTATCCGGACCAGGACGTTCGTAATTCGGCGGCCGTATGCTCCAAATGGGGCGGTCGACCTGCGGTGGATGTCCGTTGATGTATGCAGGAAAACTTCCCCTGCGTTGTTGATGATCGAACAAGCAGCGCGCATAGACTCTATGCCAATATGTCTCGTCAGCAGTTGCGTCTTTCTCGTTGACATTGGACCATTCGACTTGTAAATGCGTACGGAATGGTGAGACTTTGGGTGCATCAGTAAACTGCAGGCGAACTTGTATGTAATTACCCTGGGTTCTGAGTGACTTAAGACCTATGTCCGGACTCTCATTTGAGACGAACAATTCACAGGAATCACCGTCATAGAAATGTATAGATTTCTTTGGAATTTGGGTAATTTCGATCTCCGATGAGTCTGGTTGAATGCGCCACGAACTCGGTATAGGATTGGTCAGCTTTAGTTGTTGTTGAAATGCTAGCATATACTTACCAACTGCATCGAGAATGTGGGTTGGCGAGGCACGAGTTGTTGCTGGTGGACTGAATGGTGGCGTGGAGCAAGCAAAGTAATAATATTTGGCGAGCCAGGTTGTGCTTAGGCCTTTGTACATTTGTCGGAGGGTTTGTGCATGGATTTCGGATCATGAACAATGCATTGGTCTGGTGTTCAAGTCAGGGGCCATTCCCGATTGCTCTTCGCTGTTTTCCACACGATCATAGTAACTGAAATTTAGAGACATGCACATAGCTATACGTGTTTTTTTTATATAACATGCATGTTTTTTTGAAAAGGAACAATATGACAAATTTTGTCAAATCAATGGAGTGTGGGCCGAATGAAGTTAAACGTTGCAGCGGAAAGTATGTTACCAGGTATTCTATTTTGTTCAATTGTACATAAATTGAATTTAAAAGGCCTACAATTAATTGCGGAATTAAAACAAAATACTTCTTTTAAACACGTCTTTTCACATTAAGAGGATATTTTTTCTATGTCACGTAATATATGTTAAAAAGCTCAGTTTTCATATATTCATGCATTTTCAGCATTAAAAAGAAGAAATAAATGAATTTTGAGGTTTTGAACGTTTTCCAAAATATGCGACATAATAAAAAATCTCCCGTTAATGGCCCATTCTACTACGTTTAACTAGTTATACACTCAGTATACTAATGAATTTTACTTCAATGTAAATATGCATACCTCGTGTATGTGCGATCAAACTGGAGGACACCCTCACAAATTTTGCAACCACATTTCGTCAGGACACCAACGTAATTTTTGTAGTGATGGTCATCTACCATTTTCGCGATGCTTTCTATGGTCGCCAGATCAGATGTTGTCTCGTCGTCGTCGTCGCTTATTTTGTCGCTTCTTTGACCATAGTCCCAATCACGTGGTGCATGCAATTCTTGACAGCGTTTCCCATGCTGCTGTAGTCTACCAGACGTTCTATGAAGTCTCTGCTGTCCCTCCAGGCCGTGTTGTCTTTTCTCCATTCCTCATTCATGCGTTGTAACGTTTAAAGCAATCCTTCGTCCATGCAACGCCATGAATCCATCATTTCCCAGTAAAGTTCCATGTCAGTTGGTGGGCGAATTCTGTCGTCTTCACTAGCTGGTACAAGTTTTGAATGATACTAACTGAATTTTCCGGTTGCTCATGCTTTTTTTTTAAGATTTGTTGAGAAATTGCTTGCCAAGTGAGGGTTGATTGCAATCTTTATTATTCCCTGTGCAGAAATAGGGTTATGTATAATTGCAATCTAATTCCTATATTTATCCGTTTAATTTGTACCCTGTTTGTATCCTATGCATGTTTATTAGGTGCGCTGACTTCATTATGTTTGCTCTTAACATGCTATTTTGAGTTCCAAAAAGCACACAATCTTGTCAAAGATTATAGCATTCTGTCACATTCATCTAAGTGGGCGTGCCAAATTAGCACTGATGTGGGTTAGTTTGATTATAGCATTATCTAAGTGACACATGCTGATTGTAGAATATACCCAGAGTTGATTGGTATGTATTGTGCTGTGGTTGTTGGACGAGAAACATCATATTTGAACTAGAAACATCATCATCACCACACTATGCATTCCATTTATATAAAAATGGAAACAAATAGGTGCATGAAGAAGGTATAAATATTCATATTCATATAAAACTAATAATTTCTTAACATGGATTGGTATATATTTTTGTGAATATTTTTCTGACAACTTTTCTTCTATATATAGGTGAAGGATAAACCACCTTAATAATAATAATAATAATTAATATTTAAATATAGCGCTTAATTATATGAATATTCAAAGCGCTGTACAATCTAAAATACGTAATCTAATTTTTTCTACTAAAAATTTAAAAACTATACTGTTCTACTAAAGATTAAAAGCCTTTTTAAAAAGGAAAGTTTTTAATTGTTTTTTAAAATTACTAATGTTTTCACTTCGTCTAATTTCTAATGGCAAAGTGTTTTATATTCGAGGAGCAGCAGACATAAAAGCTCTGTCTCCAACGGTCTTTAGTTTAGTAACAGGAACTTGAAGGAGATTTTGGTCATCTGATCTTAGATCATACTTGGTTTAAATGTCAGTAACGCCGAGATATAACTAGGAGCATCACCATTTAGTGCCTTATAAACCAATAGGGCAATTTTAAATTCGATTCGAAACTTGACAGGAAGCCAATGAAGGTTGATTAAAATTGGTGTAATGTGGGAGAATCTTGTACTTTGAGAAACAAGTCTAGCTGCAGCATTCAAAACTCTTTGGAGTCTTTGAAGTTGGTACTGAGGGATTCCGACTAAGAGGGAATTGGAGTATTCTAAATGGGACGTGACGAAGGCATGTATTAAAGTCTCTGCCGAGTCCATCGATAGAAACTTTCTTATTTGGCATATGTTATACAGTCCTCTAAATGCTTTACTGCAAACTTTCCCTGCGTGAGTATTCATTGACATGTAATTATCAAACCATGAGCCTAAATTTCGGACCTTTTCCACAGGTTTGCTTTTGACGCCTCCGACTTTAACAGAATCAATCTGAATCTTTGAAAGTTGTTGTCGAGTACTGATAATTAAGAATTCCGTTTTCGAGTCTTTAAACATCAATTTATGAGTCAGCAACCAGGAACGTATGTCAGCAATACACTCTTCTAATGCCATTATTGCCCGACTTTGTGCTGTAGAAGATTCGGGGCGAAAAGACATGTAGAGCTGGGTGTCATCACCATAACCATGGGCAGAAGGTAAATGCCTGCTAACAACGTCAAATAGCTGAGATATGTACAGTAAAAAAAGGACAGGTCTAAGGCAACTTTCCTGAGGCACTCCATGGTTAACATCAAAGTCCTTAGAAAATTCATTTTTGACGTAAACTCGTTGCTTTCTGTCCGAAAGAAAAGACTTTATCCACGAATGTGCTTTACCTGTAACCCCAAAATCAAACTCCAAAGTATCAAGCATAAATTGGTGGCCAATTGTGTCAAAGCCCGAACTTAAATCTAATAAGATGAGCAAGACTACTTCTTGTTTGTCCATACTCAACAGCATGTCGTTTTGAACTTTCAGGAGGGCAGTCTCAGTAAAGTGGTTCTTCCGATACGCTGATTGATTGCTTGGTAGGGGTGCATTTTCGTCACAGTGGTCAAGCAACTGCTTGACAACAGCCTTTTCAGTGGATTTAGATACAAGTGATAGGTTACAGACAGGTCTAAAGTTCTCGAAAACCACATCTAGGCCAGCTTTTTTTAAAAATGGCTTTAATAGAGCAGTTTTCCAAGCGTCTGGAACATGTCCTTCTTGCAAGGATAAATTGATAATTTTCGTGACGATAGGTGTTAATTCATTAGAGCACAACTTTACCAGCCATGATGGGATCAGATTTAATTCACACGATGCGTTTGACGACTGCATGATTATGTCATAAACCTCTTGGTTCGAGAGAGGAGTAAACGATTCGAGCTTGACGTCTGGTCTACGATATTTAAAGTGCTACTGCAACGAAATTTTCGACCCCATTTTTATTAGCCTAAACAAATATTCAGTCTTTTAGAAACAATTTGATGTATATATGACTTTTGTGTGTTAAGTAGAAGTTGACTAATTTTGCCCTCAAACCTCGGTATCAAATGCGAACTTTTATAGCCGCCATGTTTGCTGATGTGACGTCATAACGAGTACCAATGTTTCGAAGCTTATGGTAATACATATAAGCTTTTGTGTTGTCCGCTTCGAATTTTCGAGCTTGACGCGGAGAACCAAAATCATTTTATTTTGAAATGGAAGTTAATTCTGTTACCTAACATCTATTCAAGGAATGCCTGGTAAAGGATCTGAAAATATAGGTCGATTTGTTAGAAAATTCAAATTAGTCTTAGCCCGTCTGACAAGGATATAATGTAGTAATATATGCCATATATATGCATGTATATGTTGTGCCGCAAAGTCCTTTATGCCACAAAGTCCTACGTAAGACGATCTTGAAGAACTTAAAAAAACTGCTTAGTCTTTCAGAAAAAGAAGACGAAGGCAATGATATGATGTCCTTGTTACTGATAATATTGGTGTATGCTATGCGATATATTCCTGCAAACCATAAACAGTAATATGATACTGCACTATTGTAAATGCCACATTGCAGCATTGCCACTGTTTTGCAATAGCGCGTATTGAAATATATCAAACACACACTAACACAGGTCCGTTTATCCACATAAATACTAAAGAAACACCATCCTTGCTGATTTAAATTGATCTTCAATGTCTTAAGAAACGACACTAGCCGTGCACATTAAGACACCAAGGCCAACATCACTATAATTCATCATGAATGCATGTGCGCGCGAAGTATTTTCGCATTCATGATAAAATCAGCCTTTGCCTATACATCTGTTAGCTTTCAACTTGTGCTTCGATTCTTCAGACATCAAATGTATGCACAGAATCTTCTTTCAATATTCTTTTGTTTAAGGGATCTTGCAAAACAAGAGTCATATACGAATCATTGAAATTGACTTAGCCGCGCAAAGAAGAGCACCATGAAACAGAAAGTCGGAACAAAATTCAATATTTCCTTCGACTTTGGCGTTCCATCTTTTTGTTAGGAACATATGTATAGATATTTAATAATTTTGATGAATACTGGCTTAGTAGGGACTGTAAGAAACACAGCTTCTTCGTTGACGAGGCTACTTAACACTAGTATTTTTACGCCATGCTAAGAATCGGTACTCTTTTCTACGTCACAAACCACAATATGGCGGAGCAAAAGTTCCCACAGGAAGTGGCAAAAATCGCGACTTTGGAGAGCTATAAAAATCTTTTGAGAAAGCCAATTTTGATTCTGTTTTCAGAAATGAAATCAGGAAAGCGAGCACTTTAAATTGAGCCAATAAAAAAGGGGTCGAAAATTTCGTTGCAGTAGCACTTTAACCGGCTGTGGATCAATGGTAATGTCGTCGATGTCCTTTCTAATACTTTCAATTTTACGGTAAAAATATTCACGGAAAGTATTAACAAGTTGACATAAATCATCATGCGGTGGCAGCTGTGGATCATCCCTCGGCTTTTACAAAGCGATGTCACAACCTTAAACAATTTCTTCGAGTCATTTGAGCATTCATCAATAAGGTTAGTATAATATTTCTTTCGAGCCTCATTAAGTAATGCAGAATATTTATTGCATGTCTTACGATAAGCAACTCGATCAAGATGCACTGATTATTTAGATGAAAAGATGTAGAAGAAATGGTTGCTCGATATATCGTAAGTTAAATTTATCATTATAATATGGACTTACCTCTCTGGAGGTGCATCGATGTGGCTTTTTTGCAGAATGTTTTTTTGTATGGGCAGGCGCGCTGTATTTTAGCGTGCAGTAAAACGGCATGCTGTATATAACATTGCCATATTAAATAAGGTCAGGGTTATTTTAGGGTTAGATTTGGTTAAGCAGATTTGTTTTTGGGTTATGTTTAGTCTTGAGGTTAGCATGTAAGGGTTAGAGTTGGTTTGTTAGGGTTCACAGTTGAAGTTGGGGTTGGGATTGAGGTGGTCTGGGTTGAGGATTGAGTTGAGGTTAAGAGTGCGGTCGAGGTTCGGGTTGAAATTAAGGCTTGGGGCGAGGTTGGAGCTTCGATAAGGTTTTCGTTGGGCATTTGGTTTGATACAATTGAGGTGGGAGTTGCACTTTCAGGAGGTCTTTCTGTCTGGAGATTGGAATCATCAGGTAATTCGTTCTCATCAAGGGGGTCTCTGATTTTGGTTACTGGAGGTTTCTTCTTATTACTCCTCTTTCTGTTGCTCAGCTTCTTCCTCGCAGGTTTAGTGCACTTTTTTTGGTGGAACTATTTGCAGATGATCGATCACATTTGATGGAGCCACCTTTTCCAGGTGTTACAACATGTATGTTGTTGGGATATCCAGCGATGATAAACGGAACCATCTGTGGTGGCTGGTTTTGGGATGACATTTTCTGGTGGCTGTAACAGACTTGCCCTATCAAACATGGAATCAAGAATTGTCATTGGAATCGTTGTTGGCAGAGGCTGTTCACTGGTGGAATCATTTCGTTTGCCTACATCGTAAAACATCCAGATGGGTCTTCTTCGCATCCATACCAGTCTTTCGGTAAACATTTAGCTCTTTCAGTAAACATTCTCTGATTTTTCGTCATCTTGCTCAACTTCCTATCGTCAACGACCAAGTGTTGGAATTTTGGGCAAACCTTAAGAGAAATATAATTAACTTCGGGTTAATGCATACTGTACATACAGTAGGGGGCAAAAGTTTGAGTCCAGTGACTGTATTTCATTGTTTTAGCAGCATATATTCATATTCTACAGAAAACCTTACCGATAAGTGAACTAGAAAAAAGTAAATTAGTAAACTGAAAAATACATGATGTACAACAACTATTAGATGTTATGATATTCAATTAACGTATGTTAATGTGCAAACATGCATTACATGTCAATGCTTAATATTCCTCTTTTTTGCCCTTGAAATGGCCTTTATTCTTGCTGGCATAGATTCCATAGGTTTTTTAATGTCGCATGTTTAATACCTTGCCAGGCATTTGTTGACCACTTGCCTCAAGTCATCCTGGCTGGTGGGTCTGTGCCTCGCCATTTTCTGGTTAAAACGGTCCTACAAGTGCCCCATAGGTTTTAGATCTCGAATTTGAGGTGGAAAGCCATGAGAACAAGATCACCAGAACGAGTTTGCTTCTAAAAGATTTCTGGCACATAGAAGATGTGCATGTGCTTAGGGTGATTATCATGTAGTTAGACATGCGTCATTTTACATAATTTTTGTACCAGATGAAATTCCATGTCCTTGAAGAATTGGATGATACTTTTCTTTAATTAGGATCCTATTATATCTTTTAATATTGCCAAACCCAGCATGACCAAAGAAGCTACCTTTTTCGCACTTATCTTGGGCAGTGTACAGGAAAAAGAACTTTATTTTGTTATAATTTAGATCATTAGGACCAAAACAGTGTGCAATTAATATGGTTTACAGTACTGAAACACTAGCACACATGTCTTAACTCGAATACGCTGCCAGGATTTGATGCTGGAATTCTACAACGACTGGACTCAAACTTTTGCCCCCTAATGTATATCAGTGGTTGTGAATAAATAAATAAACAGATTGAATATATATTAGTTAGTAACATTAGAGAGAGTAGCCAACTTTATGTAAACATACACATAATACACTACAGTGCACCACACGAAGTGCAATAATATGTCAGCAGTTGAATGAAGGAAGGTGATACTTTGTTGTTTTGCGTAAAATGTATTTAATATTTAACTAAAAGTAACCCCAATAGCAGACTACTGTGGTTAAAATGAAAGGGAAGAGATGCAAAATATGTTAGAGTCTTCTCTTCTGATTTCAGTAAAGCGTTTGACAGCAGGAGCGGATCTAGGTGTTGTCAGATGAGTCGCAAGACAAAGTTAAAATTTGCACATTCCAGATCGAAATATTCAAACTTCAGTCAGTAAAAGTAGTCATGCGATAAATTAACAGTCCAGTTAAGTTTCATGCAGTTGCTGGTCACTGACTTTTGAGCCCTCAGCAAATGAGTCATAATAGCAGATGCCTGCTTGAATTTTGCCTCATCAGCTTCTGATACTAGGCATTTTGATTGGCTTAGAAGGAGTTTGACTCATTTTGTTTGCAAGGGTCTGACTCATTGGCTTCCCTTATCATTGTGGGGTCTGACTCATTCGCTAAATTGAAGCTTTCTGATTAACTTGTGAAAGAAAAATATTGATTTCTTATAGGTTTGCTTTATTTGACTGAAGATGGCTCCCTACAGTTGCACGGGCATTTCAAAAATCTTTAAATTGAAAGGCTTACTTATTTGATTTCGTATTTTTTTCATTCTAGCAGTGATATTTAATGACTAGAAAATATATCAAAATGAGTTTCTACAATGTTATCGTTACCATGGCAACGTAGGGAAGGCACAAACCCTGATAACTCATGCATTAACTTGGCTGAAACTCAAAAAAGAAGTCGGTTTAAAAGCTGAAATTTTATTAGTAGATTTGCACTGGACAGATTTTTTTAAAATTTGGAATATATAAAGTAAATTAACTTGTTTTACTTACTTGATCCATTGGAATTAACTTTTGATTATGGTTTATATGTAGTGTAATATCGTGGCCTGAATCCTGGCGACTGATGTAATTGTTGACAGATTCTGGTAAAGTGATAATGGCGAATACTCCATGCTTTCCAAATTGGGCAGTAAATTTGTTCAAGATTCTCGTACAGGATTCCTTTAATGCCAAGTTTTTGCTTTATTGCTTCCGAGACAATACTTTGTCGATCTAGGTAACACATTTGTGCAAATGTTTTGGTTGTGAAATGCCTTTGATCAAGAAATCTCATATCTTCATGGGCCTGTTTGGCAGTCGTAGTTTGGCCAAAGCGGAATAATTGCTCTGATGTTATTTCAAGTGAAGATTGGAACAAAATTTTGATGGAAGCTTTGACATCTGTCACGTTGTGTGCATCAAAACCTTTATTGAACAGATGAGAATAAAAGGTAGTTAACTTGTTTCCTTTGCACTGTCCAAGAATCTCATTTGCAGGTAGATCTGACCTGAAATCGAATTGATCTGAAAATAAGCAAACTGTCCGCGAATAAATCATCTAATAACGTCAGCTTCTCAAAGGAGGTCAGGTGTATCAAACACGGAGGAGTTGTGGCCAAGCATAACAGTTATTACAGGTTTGTTGGACTCTTTTTCTTGTAATGTTCAGACCTTTTTTCTATAAGATTCAAGAGCTGAGTGATGCATTCCTGTAGGGAAATACTGTTGACCTGCTTGCCATCCTTGCACAACTCTTTTGCACCATTTAAAACCTCCTCACTAGTTAGTTCATAAACTCTTGATGCTGCCGGACAGCATCTGAAGTGCACACTGATGCACTTTGGGAGTGACATACTGAGTATAAGAATATTGTTCATCTTTGCTAACTATAGAGATTTGAATTATCTCAGCTGATTTGCTAATAGTTGTTTTTTCTGTATCCCATATCAAACAGTTGTAGAATGCAGTTGTAGAATCGAAAGCTAGTGACTGGACTTCTGGTTTCATGATTGGATCTTGTTGTATTGCTGCACAGTCTTTTAAAATAGCTTTGTTTAGTTCAGGTTCTTGTGATTGTGCTGTTGGATCAAAATTCAGGGCAATGTTTGAAGCATAGCTGGATGCTTCTTTCAAACTATTCTTTGTTTGCTTGGTGATCTTTTTTGTATAAAGTGCACGTCTTCTAAGTTTAAATTCAGCCGTTGATTTTCTTTTGTTATCCTTCATCTGTTTTTCATCCAGCATTTTGTGATAGTCATTGCACTGTTGTCCAGGATTAATCCGGAGAGAAGCCAACATTTTGCCAACATATTGGTGTCCTTCATTATGTTGGGCAACACTGTAGGCAATTCAAAAGTCACTGCTCTCACTGTCTCCATAGTAGTGAATCTTTATATTCTTTGACCCTATGGTTCCATTCAGTGATTCATTTCGCTGGAAATTCAAGCAAGGTGCTAGCTTTTCCAACACAAGATCTGTTGTCTATTCAGAAAAAATGTCATTCAGAGCAGTTTTAAGTGAATCCACCATAAAGATCCTTTCCATAAGGTAACTTGATGGGTAGATAAGTTGTGGGATTTGAATGAAATCTGTACCAGGTAGGGTTGCATTTGCTATGGTCACCAAAGGCATGTGGGAGATTTATCATAGGCAGCAGGACCATGGGTTCCAGATTTGTAATTGTTTTTCTGTGTATTATAGGATAGGTAAAATAAATACTAATAATTAAACTCAATTAACTAATGTACAAAATATGAAATATTGTACAACATTTAAAGTATTTTTCAGTTATTACTGATATTGTCTTGAATATTACAAGTCCATGCTACAGTATGCTCTATTTACCTTTTGTTTTTCATGCGCCCCTTGTTCAAGGATTACTTGTCTGGCAGTCTAATTGTTTCTGCGTAGTTGCTCTGGCGTCTGGTACAAGTTGCAGGAAATTTTGGCGTTTTTCAATTTCTTTTTTCTTTGCGAATTTGCTCTTTTTCGTTCTAGGTGCTCGGAAAGTTGTCTTCTCTTGAGTTTAGTCATCGTCGCTGGCCACAAAAAAACTTTTTGTTTTCCAATACAATGTATTATCGTAGCCAAAACACCAAAACGTACGCCAAATAAAAGTTTTCGAAACATTTTGAAAAAATTTTTAATTGTTTTACATATATTTAAAGATGAGGTAAAGTCCGTTCTGCGCATATATTCCGCACATCAACACATTCCATCAGTGGGGGAGCAACTTTTGGAATGTTAATGATATGCGATATTAGCGCGTTGTATTACAAACGGCAGTTCGGGAGCACAATTATTTTATTTTATGTCGCAAGGCCAAGAGGCTCGAATTGCGAGTCACGACGATAACTTATCTTATCATAAGGCTGCTAGAAAAAAGCAATATTATGCTGAAAGGAATGCTCCAAGAATTTATTTGTTGAATGAGGTCCGAAATGGCGAGGGTATTTGTTGTCGCTACAGACGCTACCTTCTCGCTTGTCCTACAATTACAAATATATAACGTTTTAAATAACGGCCGGTTTATTTACAAGCTTCGCTTTGTATCTTCTTCAAAATATAACAACATTTTCTTCAAAATATAATAAAATAAGCATATTCATCACAGATCACAGCCGGTCGAGCGAGAAGAAAATAAGAAAATTATAACGACGCATACGTCATGTAAAGATTATATAACCAACGTAAACAAACATTGTTATGCGCAGAATATATGCTCAGAACGGACTTTACATCATCTTTAAATAATTTGAATGTGTTTGTGTTTTCTCACTCTCTGTATTGAATAAAATATGTATATTTTGCGAAAATGCTAAATTTATTTTTAAAGGGCCCGCTGTTTGTTTTCATAGCGAAATTGCATGGAAAAATCCACACAACGCGCGCGAGGTGAATTTTTTTCTCTCATCATATCCACCCGCAACTGTAGGGAGCCTCCTTAAATATATCCTTTTCAAGTAAATAAGGAATATTGAAAAATTTCTGGATGTTTGACAGTGGATGTTTTTAAAAATCTCTTGGATTCTACTGCTTGATCTCACCATTTATACAAATTCATATCTTTATAAAATAGCATTTTATTGTAATGATTGAAGCTTCCTGCAAGGCCCAATACAGATCTTTGTTAGGAAGTTCACGCTACAAATAGCGAATATGTCGAGTAGTTTTCAGTTGTCGAGTAATATGGATAATTCTGTTACCTTGTGTGCTCGTCAAAATGAGAAATCTACTGATATAAGGTAAAGATTCATGTGGAAATTAATTTGGTTACCAACCAAACCAATATGGCAATTTTTGCATTATAAACAATATTGCGCTACTGTGATACTTACTGAAAGCGTAAGCAGCATTAAGCACATAATATTTGGCATGTAGCATAGCTTGGAGCAATACAAGCTTATGCTGTAACAGTTATTAATAATATTCAGGCTAACAAATTGACCGATTCATTCATGTTTTTATAATTTTATTCCATGGATGTGATTTCCTATTATTATTGCTCGTTTTTTCGACACACATGTTTCTGCAATTAAAACTATAAATTTTGAAATTTAATTATTCCAGGGAAGTCAATTGACCCACCTCCCTGTTTTCACTTCCGATAATTTTAACTAACATGCAAAAAATCTTAGATCCGCCCCTGTTTGACAGTGTTTCCTGCATGACCTTCTATGCAATTATTTAAAAAAAATTCCTCTTAACCAATATATTATCAATTGGATAATAAGTTCTTTGGGAGAATGCCAACAAATAGTAAAGGTTGATGGAATCATGACAGAGTATGTGAAAACCAATATAGGTTTCCTCAAGCAACAGTACTAGGCCCAGTATTATTTTCTATATACACTGGCAGTAAAAAAGAACTGCTCAAAACAAGTTAAAATCCTCTCGAATGAACGTAACTGTCCCTCTAACAATATATACGAGTAAATATAGACTAGATTATATGCTAAGCTATATGAAATATTAATATTTTGGCCTTATAATTGATGATGGCCTTACACCGGCGTGGCATACTTTCTGTTAAGGTGGTATAACCTTTGCGGTCAAAAGAAATTCATCATATGGACAGTCTTTACAGCAACGCATAAATCATAGACGCTTTATGAATGAATTCCTTTCTTGCACTATCCCCTTGACATTGTCCCACAGATTTTAGATAGGGTTAAGGTCTTTTGACTGTGCAGGCCAATCCATTTCTGTCACTCCCTTTCCTGAAACCATTGTTTGACTATATCTTAGAAGTGTGGCAGGTTGCATTATATTATTCAAATATTGTTTGTAATAAGAGAATTATACAAAATGCCTATCAAGCTCTCTCCTATATTTGCTTTTTTTTATCAATTTGTATCTAAACAGCTCTTTTTACCTGCTAGTGTACAATAAAAGATTGATTGTTACGATTTCTGTTACATACATTAATAGCAACATTTGAGCAGTTCTTTTTGACCGCAAGTGTATAATGGTTAATGACATAAAAACGGTCCATACTAGGAATGAATTAGTGAAATTTGCAGACGACTTAACACTGGAAGTTCCTGGAAATGATTGTGAAAACACATCAGCGACTGAAATTTAACAACATAAGTGAATGGTCTTAGAGAAATAGAATGCAACTAAACATGACTAAGATGTATGAAATGGTCATACATAGCAACATCTCAACACCTCTACCTGCTGTATTTCCTCACATTAAACGTAAACCATGGTTGAAGATCGTAGGAATAATTTTGGAAGACCTGTCAAATAAATAGGATTTACAATTTGATGAAATGATAAGAAAAGCCAGCTCAAGGATGTATTATATAATGTGTGTTTGTAGACATTGACAAATGAAGAAATGCAGTACCATTCCATGAGAGAAAACATAGAGAAGTCATGGAGGAATATATCATTGAATATCTCGCAAGTGGGTTTGGCAACGGTTTATAGTAACGGTTGAGGGACACTTGCACACATCATCAACAAGAGTGGGTTGATCCTTATTCAGCCAATCAGTGTTGCAAGTGTGAGCTGTGGGTTGGCATTAGTAGCTCATTCCAGCTCTCATATCTTGTTAATTCAGGCGTGGACACACTAGTTGACCTGATCTTGAACTCAATCAATAAATACTTAAAATATTTATCATCTATGCATTTAGTTCTGTCAGGGTGATAAATGTTTTCACCTAATTACTTATTTGATCCCATGATATGTCATACATGAAAGGAAACGTGATTGACTGTGAATAACCGAAAATTATATTTACTCAGGCATCTTGTGACAAAAATCAATCACTAATCCCTGTCATGCCAGTTAATTTCCTATTTTTTACAACTATTTTAGAATGCATATATTTGAACACAATAAAGCCTTGTATAGCTCAAACAAGATGGTATAATCTATTCTTCCAAAAGCAGAACTAGTGGGTATAATTTTAGTTTGTATTGCTATTTTTTCATGCTACCAAAAGTTGTGTAACACTTCTTTTTTAATTGTGACTGTGAAGGCAACACAAAATGGTTTGGGATATATTCCCAGCTATATATACTTCTAGATATTAGACATACACATTTGTCTTGCCCACACTTTTTCTGCATTGTGATTGATAACCAAAAAATAATCAGCAACTTGCAATATTCCAAAGAAATGCGGTAGTTTTACTCGTGTGTGTTAGCGTTGATGGTATCACAGACCAAGGGCAAGGCTGTATTGTACACAAATCCTTACGGTGTTGTTGGGGATTAGAAGATTGTCATATCATATATCATCATATAGTTATGTTGTGTAGCCTAAAAATTATAGCTCTGGGTAAACTTTTAATTTAAGGTGTATAGTTAATATTTCATATCATCACATTGACACTCTGTTCGATCATACTAATTACCGACAAGAACCGACAAGCAGCACAGAAATAACGACAAAAACCAACAAGCAGCACAGAAATAACGACAAAAACCAACAAGAAGCTTAGAAATACCGACAAGAACGGACAGAAAGCAAGCAAAAATACCATCAAAAGTACGAAATGGACAAAATATTAAAGGAAAATATTATTGAGCAATTAATTTTAAGGTTCATAGTCAAGTAATCTTCAATTTTACGAAGGAACAAGCATTGGAAAGAACAGGTAGGGCAAGTAGGGATCTACAAATAAAATGGGCTATTGCATTTCTAGTAAATATGCATACCCCCCTGTTGAGGACCTCGGAATTCTGCAGCGGTAAGGTGGCATTTTAAACCCAGAATTCCTCAGGGGTTAGGAAATTTTGCCCTGGAAATTTTCATGGGTATAGTATTTTCTTCAACCTCGTACCCAGGGTCTTTACTCTACTTGTGGGGAGAAAAGACCCTGGCTGTGGCTGGTCACGTGAGCCCCCAAATTCTGGGGGGAAATTGAAATTGCGCTTAGGGAGGGGTGCTGTAGGCTCGCGTTGTTAAGGCCTTCAGAAATTTTCATTTTTTTGTGTTGTATTTGCGTTCATTTCGATCATAAAACCATACATATAGGCTCGAATATATGAACGTTTTTTCAGAAACAGGGTTACAGTTATAATATCCTGTCCTGGAACACGGGAAGTATTAAATTACATTTTAGGTATGGAGATATTATCAAATTTCAAATACCTATTTATTCAATGGACTGATGGCAAGCAAAGACATGCCGAAAAAGCTCTACACGAAAAAAACCGAGGGAAATATTTCACGTTGCAGACTTTGTTATTGTAACATTATAATGTAGAGACGGACTGGGTCCTAGTGTAATAGTGTATATATATGTGGGCTGCATGTGACTTAAGCAGTTATACGTAGATCGTAATATAGGCCAGAAGTGTATACATGAAACATGGTGTCAGGTGTGAAAGTCTAAGTTGGGGAGCTATATAATGGCGACAAGCACGAAAACTGCTGTTGGAGAAGTCCGAATGATACAATTAAAACCGCCAGGACAAATGGATTTTGATTCAAATGATTTACCGCAGACCTGGCGACGATGGAAGGAAGAAATGGAGTTATACTTGGAGCTGGCGATGGCCGGGCAACAAGATGCCACTAAGGTGAAACTTGTACTTTATCTTATTGGAAGTCAAGGTCGAGAGATTTACAATACGTTAAATTTTGAGGGTAGCGAAGAGGAACGGACAGTAGAGGATATATTAAAGGGCTTGGAAGAATATTGTAGGCCTAGGAAGAACGAGACGGTTGAGCGATATAGATTCTTTACGCGAGTGCAAGGAATCAATGAATCGATAGAGAAGTTCGTAACTGAGTTAAAGATTTTAGCGGCCACATGCAATTTCGAACAGCTTTCAGAGTCCTTGGTGCGTGACCGCATTGTTTGTGGAATTTGTGATGATAATTTAAGAGAGAATTTACTTAAAGATGCAAATTTAGATCTAAAAAATGCATAGAAGCGTGTCGGGCTTCAGAACTCGCAAAGGAAAGGAAAAAAATGATTCAAGGCCATGAAACCGAGCGAATTAATGATGGGCTGCGCGGTGTGAGATTTGGGCGAGGCGAAGGCGGACTTGCAAATAGAGAAGGCAGTGGAGAGAAAGTGGAACAAAGCTTCATAGTATGCAGATACTGCGGTAGAAAGCATGAGCGAGATAAACAAAAGTGCCGCGCGCTTGGTAAAAGGTGTTTAAAGTGTAATAAGTTGAATCATTTTGCCGCACAATGCCTAACAACAAAACGTAGACAATCGAGGGTTAATCAAGTTCAAAGTGATAGCGAATCAGAGTTTGACGAATTAGCGACGGTAGATTACGTACGTATATCGCAAGTGCATGCTGTGTCGCAAGAGTGTTTTTCAAAGAAAGTTTTCGCCACACTGAACGTTGGAAATCGACCCGTGAAATTCCAATTAGATAGTGGTGCAACATGTAACGTCATGCCAGTTAAAGTCCTTCAAAAGTCGGTGGGATCGTGTAAGCTTCAGGAAACAGACAAAATTTTGTCAATGTACAACAAGTCTATGGTTAAGCCAATAGGACAATGTCAGTTATCTGTTATGAATCCAAAAACGGGTAAAAGTTATAAAGTGGATTTTGTTGTCATAGAGGCGTCATGTGTACCGTTGCTGGGAAGCAGCACTGTTCAAGAAATGCATCTTATAGAAGTTAAATATGAAAACATCATGGCAGTGAATGGTAAGACGAAATCTGTTCCAGTGCTAACCAAAGAGTCGTTGGTGAAGGAATTTCCAGAAGTGTTTGTTGGTACTGGAAAATTTGACGGAAAGTACGTGCTAGAAATCGACCCAACTGCTAAGCCTGTCGTTCATCCACCAAGACGAGTTCCTGTAGCACTCAAGAAGCAGCTTAAAGAGGAATTATCTCGACTTGAACGGTTGGGGGTTTTGAAGGAAGTTACCAGTCCAACGTCGTGGGTGTCAAGCATGGTCGTGGTGCGGAAGCCGAACGGCAGTTTACGAATCTGCATAGATCCTAAAGATCTGAACGAAGTGTTGAAAAGAAGTCACTACCCAATCCCGACGATTGACGAAGTATTACCTGAGATTACCCGAGCTAGAGTGTTCAGCACGTTTGATGTACGTAACGGATTCTGGCATGTCGAGTTAGATGATGAGAGTAGCTTTCTTACAACATTTAACACGCCGTTTGGAAGATTTCGGTGGTTGAGATTACCGTTCGGATTGGCATCTGCCCCAGAAGAATTTCAAAGGCGCCAGCAGCAAGTGGTTGAAGGTCTGCCAGGGGTCATATCCATACATGATGATATACTAGTATTTGGAGAAGGTGAAAACGATGAAGAGGCAGTCTTGGATCATGATGAGAAGGTACGCGCACTCATGCAAAGATGTCGCGAGCGTAACGTTAAATTGAATAAAGAGAAAGTAAGATTTAAAGGAACAGAAGTGCCCTTTATTGGACATTTACTAACGGACGGAGGTTTGAAGCCTGATCCTGAAAAGGTTAAAGCCATTCTAGAGATGCCAAAACCCAAGAATGTTGCTGGTGTGCGCCGACTGGTGGGGTTCGTGAATTACCTCAGTAAATTTTTGTCTATGTTGAGCGAAGTCTGCGAGCCCTTGAGGAAGTTAACTGTCAAAGATGCAGAGTGGACCTGGTTAGACACGCATGATCAGGCCTGTGCGAAGATCAAAGAGCTGGTAACCAAAGCGCCTGTGCTGAAATATTATGAGGCGGAGAAAGAGTTAACCGTACAGAGTGACGCTTCGGGAACAGGACTTGGAGCTGTTTTGATACAAGATGGTCAACCCATAGCCTATGCAAGTCGTGCATTATCCGAAGCAGAGAAGAAATATGCTCAGATTGAAAAAGAGCTGTTGGCGGTGGTGTATGGTCTAGAGAAGTTTCATCAATATACGTATGGGCGGACGGTGACTGTGCAATCGGATCATAAGCCCTTGGAGGTGATTGTAAAAAAAGAACTTCACAAAACGCCTAAGCGATTGCAGCGGATGCTGTTACGGGTTCAACTCTATGATGTGAGAATAGTTTACCGAAGGGGAAAACAAATGGAGTTAGCCGATACTCTAAGCAGAGCGCATGGTTCACCAGAAGAGGCGACAGCGTTTGAGCGAGAAGTGGAGACAGTCAACATGACAGAATACTTGTCAATCTCAGCGGCCAGAGTTGATGATATTAAAGCTCATACAGTAGACGACAGCGAGCTGCAAAAGGTGATAGAAGTGGTAAGGAACGGTTGGCCAGAGAAAAAGAAGCAGTTACCAGTAACAGGTGACGCTTTATTGGTCGATGCGAGACGAATTGTCTACCCAAGATGGGCTGCTGTTTCGGGGACAACGAGTGGTCGTACCAAAGAGTTTGCGCCAAGAAATGAACAAACGTCTTCATTCAGCGCATATGGGATCGAGAGCTGTTTACGAAGAGCGAGAGAGTGCCTTTATTGGCCTGGAATGAACAGCGAAGTGAAAGCATATGTCCAACAGTGCGAGACTTGTCGGGCGTTCGATAGTAAACAGTCAAAAGAGCCGCTGCATCCCCATGATCCTCCGGAAAGACCATGGTCTAAAGTGGGAGTGGATATCTTCACGTTCAATGGTCGTGATTATCTGCTGACGGTTGACTACTTTTCAAGCTATTGGGAAATTGATCTGTTGGAGGGTACGAAATCGAAGGCCGTGATACGTAAGCTGAAAGCCCAGTTTGCAAGATTTGGGATTCCAGACGTAGTGATGACGGATAATGGACCTCAGCTTTCGTCTAAAGAGTTCGAGAACTTTGGAAAATTGTGGAAGTTCGAGCATGTCACATCATCTCCAAGATACCTGCAGAGCAACAGTAAAGTTGAGAGGGCAATTCGGGATGCTAAACAGTTGATGAAAAAAGCGAAGAAAGGTCGTTGTCTCATCATTTCCGGTATGAATTGCTTGTGCGTTTCCTGAGATTAACCAGCCAAATTCACTTTGCACTGCAACAGGAGCCGCATCACCTCGTCGGATTTTTCCCATAATTATCTCAAAATAATAGTCGGAACCGATCAAGATATCAATAGCTGAGATGGAGTTGTCAAGTAGACCCGGGTCGGCGGGGACGAGACCATATAAATGTGGATAACGCTCAATATCTAATGTCATTGACAAAGGAGAGCAAATCTTTGGGAAGCAAAGCGCTGAGATTTCAATGTCCTTGTTCTGACGTTGCAAACACAGTCGTACTTGGTCACAGCGTTGTTTTCGAAACTTATCGTCCCCAAAGGTATTTAGATTCAAGACCTCAGTCCTTTCAGTAACAAGTTCCAACTTTCGCTTTAGTGATTCAGTAACGTAACTTCTCTGACTGCCGCTGTCAGAATATGCGTAGGTTGTTGCGGTTTGCAAAAAAACCTTGCTCTTAGTTCGAGCTGCAGTTGTCGAGATTTGATTAGCTGTAGCAGTGTGGTTATCCTTCGGATTTAAAGTAGGAGGTTTAGGCGCATTCTCCTCAGGCTTGGATTCATCGGAGTTTTCCTTGTTCTCTGGAGGTCTTTGTGAACCTGCAGTTCATATTGATTGATGATGGGCTCCCTGACAACGTCGACACTTTCGAGATGGAAAACACTGGTTACTGCGATGACCCACACGCAAACAAACAAAACACCGTCCAGCTTGTCGTAATATCTCTTTCCTTTCATTCAATTGCACCACTGTCTTGCATGATGCTGAATAATGCTGCTTTCCACAATATGCACACTTTATGGGAGAGCCACCAGCTCCTTGAGCAGTCAGAGACATGGTTGAGGGGGCCCTTGGTGCAAATGGCCTTTTGTTCTCACTATTCACTTTCACCTGCTCACTCAATTCTTGCGCTTCCACTTCCTTTCGGATAAGTTCCAATAAATCTTTAATGACCCAAACATCTTTCTCAGTTAATCTAGCTATTTGCAAGCGTACATCACTCAGTAGTTTCGACATTATGACATGGATCAAAAGACTCCCATACTGATCTGAATGTACCCCCAACGCTTCTAATGCACGTACGTTCATGCTCACCTTGTCATACACAAATCTCAGTTGTTTGGATTTATCACCATCGCAAGCAGCTATTTTCAACAGTTTGTCCATATGAGCAGCAATTATCTGCTGCGTTTTCCCGAAGCGTTCTTGTAAAATGTCAATTGCAGCCTGATAATTGTCTTCGATAATAGCAAGCCCCTTTATTGCACAAAGAGCTTGTCCTTCCAATAAAGAAAACAAATAATTTAACTTGTCCATTGTCGCGATTTCCTTGTTGTTGTGAACTGCACTTTGGAATGTCTCCCAAAATGTCCTATAATTCGTGATATCACCTTTAAATTTAGGTAAGACAAGCTTGGGCAACTTTGGTTTTGTATTCTTTCCTAACGATGAATTTTGAGATGAATTTGTCAATATTCCGCCAATCGATAGGTTGTTCACATTCGTTTCCTCGTTTAATTGTTCGTTATTAGTGGATGGTGTTGTTGTTTCTTCTTGTGTTACTTCGACGACGTTAGAATTAGCAGGGGATTCCGTCGTTTTATCGCTTTGTCGATTCGTAAATTCCGTAATTTCACATCCTACATCGCTTACTCGTGAGAAAATCTCTTTGGATTCTTCAATTTCTCGTTCAATGTCGTTTACGTCGCACACTTCCAGCACTTGTGTATCTAGTTCTTTCAATCGATTGATTTTGTCGCTTAATAAACTTGAAATAGTATGTAGTCGTCCTCTCTTTGTATGGTCCCTCGTTTCAATTAATTCCATAGCTTCCCTGCTATACTTCGTTACAACCCCACGGTTCCAGAGCGGACTGCTCGCAGTTGTTTTAAAGTTTCTTCGCGTTTATCGTCGGCCATGTTTTTATCCACGATATATATTCCACTTTTCATCGAATTTTTGTTCGCTTGTTAAAGCCAGTGCCCTACGTTGGACGCCATTTTATAGACTTTTAATATTAATTGCTGCGGAGCGAGCGAGCCTGAAGCGAGCGAGCGTAGCAGCAATCTAATTTGTGCAGAGAGGGGGTTCTGAACTAAATTTAACACAAGGAATTGTGGTCGTGCACGTTTTTTATGCGTAGAACACAAATTTTAAACTCGCTCATATGCATGTGCCTTTTGATTTCGATGGACAGGATCTTCAAATTTTTGTTAAACTTTAAAGCTTCTGTTCTATTTTGACTTTTGAAGGTAAGATATTTTAATCTTTCGTTCATATGTTACGTTTACAGTTGTTTACAATTTTAACTTGTATATTTATGAAACGCTAAAAGCATACAATCGATCACAGCTAGATTCATACTGTTTATACACGAAATATATAAATTCTTCTAGAATATTAGGATGTACTATCCAATTTGCTAATTCGCTTTGCTTGAGCAGTTGAGCTGTTAGTGCTGTGAAGCAAATCAAGTCTTTCTCTGTTTCAAGTATGCGGCTTGACGCTTGCGAGTCGTGTTTAATAACATGACACAGTCGCAGATAAAATATGCAATTGAATTGATCGTCTAAATTGCCTGACTGAATCACTCAGATTCGTGCAATGTTTGACTTATTTTATATTAGGTTACTGTAAGCATAGGCATGTGTTTTTATTCCTATTTTACAATGAGCTAAATGTTTTTGTTATTTAGAGCTTTTACCGGATCTTCACATGGTTTCTGATTACACGTCTTCCCGAGCGTGTTCAAAGTATTAAGTGATGTTTTGTTACTCTTCACATGAAGCCAAACATTTACATGGACTCTTACAACAAAGACAAATAGCAGATTTCAAAAACAAATATCATGTTACCAAAAAATGTTCTATTTTGTTAAACATGTGCAGTGCTCAGGGCCTGTATTTTTGCTAGGCGAAATTTTGCACTTCTTGCCGGGATCCTGCTTAGATGGGACGAGAAAAATTGCCATATAAACACTCCATCCCGCTTGGCCGGGATGATTCGCGATTAACATACATTAGGAGCATGTGTATATGTGAAAACATCCCGTCCCGGCTAGACGGGATCATATAAACAGGCCCTAAAGACTTTGACTTCAACGAGCTGCAACTCGCAAGACAGCGTTCTCTCCTTTACCCCTCGACAGCGGGAAAAACACTCTCGGGTCTATCTAACACCGGGGAAATTGGTATTCATGACACTGTAAAATGGCTATTTTCAGACAATTCGTTTTTGCCGAGTGCAACCTACAAATCCTTTGGGTAATTGAACATTTACAAATCTTTTTTCTTTATAGCAAATTTACTCGCGAAATCATAATATAAACCAGCCTATTTCAAAACAATTTCGAGATAAAAGTTAGAACTTGATATAGCATAACATATTGACCTACATATTAGGCCCGTTTACACTACAGTCAATTTATCGGCACGGCACGGCTAAAATGGGTACCCGTGCTCAATTTTACTAGTGCTCAGGCTACCAAAACAAAGGCCGGGCACCGATGAAGTGGGCACAGATGAAGTGGGCACGGGTACCCATTTTAGCCGTGCCGTGCCAATAAATCCAGTGTAGTGTAAATGGGGCTATTGATGTCATTGACAGTGTTCTCGCTAACAGGTATTAATTCATGTACAGCCCCAGCGGGTTAACGCTCAATAGAGGTTCACTTTACGTGTTTTAAACCTGCTATTGCTATTAGTTAAAACGGATTTAGTTTACTAACATTTCATATAACAATTCACTTGGACCCTAAAATGCTCGCAGCAATCCCTACCTTGCAGGTAACCTAGTATACATATACAAACACAAAATACAAATTTCTCCCACAAGTAGAGTAAAGACCCTGGGTACGAGGTTGTATTTTCTTCAGGGCATAGTTGCTATCAACATGAATTCTAAGTAAGGGCAGGAATTCTTCAGGGGTTCTGTAAAATCTTAGTCCTCAACTGAGGGGGAAATGGAATTAATTTCAACAGATTTGATTTAATTATTTGATATTTACTGCATATAATAATCATAATAATAATAAAAATAATGATTTATTAGAAGTACTTCCACAGGTGTGGCTCTTCGCCTTCTAAGTAAAACTAAATACAATTACAATAAAGTAAATGTTAAAATAGAGACTACAATATATTGTGCAAAGAGGTCGGCCTTCATTGCGTTAACAAATGTTGAATGATGTCAGCAGGCAGCCATACATGTCCAATACTGTCGCATGGATACGGATCGACAACCTCTTTCACCATTCGTAAATTACATTTTCGTTTCGTGACACTTTTCACGGATCGATACCAATGGTGAAACGATATATACAAACGGACTGACGTACGAATGGAAAACGTTTATTTACCAATCGTAAAAAAATTGTAACCACATGCATCGTTTCCGCTATAGGCGTAAATATATATATATATATATATATATATATATATGTATATGTATAATATATTGTATATGTGTATGTGTATGTGTATGTGTATGTGTATGTGTATGTGTATGTGTATGTGTATGTGTATGTGTGTGTATGTGTGTGTGTGTGTGTGTGTGTGTGTGTGTGTGTGTCTGTGTGTGTGTGTGTGTGTGTGTGTGTGTACGTGCGTGTACGTGCGTGTACGTGCGTGTGCGTGTACGTGCGTGTACGTGCGTGTACGTGCGTGTACGTGCGTGTACGTGCGTGTACGTGTGCGTGTACGTGCGTGTGTGTGTACGTGCGTGTACGTGTGCGTGTACGTGCGTGTACGTGCGTGTACGTGCGTGTACGTGCGTGTACGTGTGCGTGTACGTGCGTGTACGTGCGTGTACGTGCGTGTACGTGCGTGTACGTGCGTGTACGTGTGCGTGTACGTGCGTGTACGTGTGCGTGTACGTGCGTGTACGTGTGCGTGTACGTGCGTGTGCGTGTACGTGCGTGTGCGTGTACGTGTGCGTGTACGTGCGTGTACGTGTGCGTGTACGTGCGTGTACGTGTGCGTGTACGTGCGTGTACGTGTGCGTGTACGTGCGTGTACGTGTGCGTGTACGTGCGTGTACGTGTGCGTGTACGTGCGTGTACGTGTGCGTGTACGTGCGTGTACGTGTGCGTGTACGTGCGTGTACGTGTGCGTGTACGTGCGTGTACGTGTACGTGCGTGTGCGTGTGCGTGTACGTGCGTGTGCGTGTGCGTGTACGTGCGTGTGCGTGTGCGTGTACGTGCGTGTGCGTGTGCGTGTACGTGCGTGTACGTGTGCGTGTACGTGTGCGTGTACGTGCGTGTACGTGTGCGTGTACGTGCGTGTACGTGTGCGTGTACGTGCGTGTACGTGTGCGTGTACGTGCGTGTACGTGTGCGTGTACGTGCGTGTACGTGTGCGTGTACGTGCGTGTACGTGTGCGTGTACGTGCGTGTACGTGTGCGTGTACGTGCGTGTACGTGTGCGTGTACGTGCGTGTACGTGTGCGTGTACGTGCGTGTACGTGTGCGTGTACGTGCGTGTACGTGTGCGTGTACGTGCGTGTACGTGTGCGTGTACGTGCGTGTACGTGTGCGTGTACGTGCGTGTACGTGTGCGTGTACGTGCGTGTACGTGTGCGTGTACGTGCGTGTACGTGTGCGTGTACGTGCGTGTACGTGTGCGTGTACGTGCGTGTACGTGTGCGTGTACGTGCGTGTACGTGTGCGTGTACGTGCGTGTACGTGTGCGTGTACGTGCGTGTACGTGTGCGTGTACGTGTGCGTGTACGTGTGCGTGTACGTGCGTGTACGTGTGCGTGTACGTGCGTGTACGTGTGCGTGTACGTGCGTGTACGTGCGTGTACGTGCGTGTACGTGCGTGTACGTGCGTGTACGTGCGTGTACGTGCGTGTACGTGCGTGTACGTGCGTGTACGTGCGTGTACGTGCGTGTACGTGCGTGTACGTGCGTGTACGTGCGTGTACGTGCGTGTACGTGCGTGTACGTGCGTGTACGTGCGTGTACGTGCGTGTACGTGCGTGTACGTGCGTGTACGTGCGTGTACGTGCGTGTACGTGCGTGTACGTGCGTGTACGTGCGTGTACGTGCGTGTACGTGCGTGTACGTGCGTGTACGTGCGTGTACGTGCGTGTACGTGCGTGTACGTGCGTGTACGTGCGTGTACGTGCGTGTACGTGCGTGTACGTGCGTGTACGTGCGTGTACGTGCGTGTACGTGCGTGTACGTGCGTGTACATGTGTGTACATGTGTGTATATGTGTGTATATGTGTATATGTGTATATGTGTATATGTGTATATGTGTATATATATATATGTGTATATGTGTATATGTGTATATATATATATATATATATATATATATATATATATATATATATATATATATATATATATATATATATATATATATATGTGGCAATGCCACAATTTTCGCCACAGCAGAGAGCTTTTATGGTGTCAGAGTTCCTCCGTAGCAACAACATAAACTTTGTTCGCCAAAGTTTCAGGAACGAATATCCATGTCCGAATGCCTTCACGTGCAATCATTTATTACAATGTTAAGAAATATCGTGATAACGGGACGAGCCGTAACTTAAACAGAGGTAATTCGGGTCGTCTAAGAACAGCGAGAAGTGCTGAAAACATTGAAGCTGTACGCAATGTTATTGAAGAAGCCAATGGAGAGGTTTTGTATGGTGAAAGGCCGTGGTTAAGCTGTCGTCGAAACAGACTTGGTTTGTCATCCGCAACTTTCAACCGCATAACATGTTTAGATTTGAGATTCCATCCCTATCAAATGATTAAACGCCACCAACTTCTTCCCGGTGATAATCTGCGGCGAGTACAGTTTTGCCAGTCGCTTCGTGATTGGAACGACCGTTTTCTTGACGATTTGCTCATTGGCGACGAATCAGGATTTGCACTGAATGCTTCGGTCAACACCCGCAACATTCGAGAATACCAACCACGAGGCGAAAAACCGATAGATGTCGAGTATCAGCGAAATGACGACCGACATAAGTTGACAATTTGGGTTGGATTAATGGGAAATGGAACTGTTATCGGTCCCTTTTTCTTTCAAAACAACATTGACGGGTTCGACTACTTGGAGTTGATCAATGACGAAATTGTCCCTGCCTTACGGCGGTTGCCCCGTTATCGCAACAGCCGTAATGCGCCATTTTGACGAGTATTGGTGGGCACAGGACGGTGCTCCTCCTCACAGAGAAGAAGAGAGGTAACTGCTCGATTAACCAAACTTTTTGCAAACCGGATAATCGCACTGAATCGTCCCGTGGAATGGCCTGCCAGATCACCAGATCTTAATCCGCTTGACTTTTTTCTTTGGGGTTATCTTAAAAGCAAAGTTTTCATAACGCCACCAAAAAATCTCGACGAACTTGAACGACGAATCCGTGAAGAAATGGATGTGATTAGACAAGACCGAGAAATGATACGCCATGCTGTTTTTGACATGGTTAGACGTGCACAAGTTTGCACAGAAAGAAATGGAGGACACCTTGAAGACTAAGAGCAATTCGTTACTTTTAAATTGTAAAATTTACCTGTTTTTACAATTCAGATGTTAAATAACTGTTTTTATGTAAAAGTGTAATTTAACTACCAGTACATGTGAGATTTTAAATACTCTTTGCTTGAAATGCTCTAATTTTATTAATTCAATGCAAATTATGCAAATTTATGCGTTATAACAAAGCAGGAAGAGCACCAGCGGAGAAACATGCGACGTTTTAATAGGCTATTCGGAGGATTACATTCGGTTAAATCCCGCCAAAATTTCATCATAAATGAAACAAATGTCGACCTTTTCATACATAAAATCAAATAAAGAATAGCGTTTAGCATTCTGTGCGCAAGCCACGTTCAGCTGAGCAAGCAGGGGGGTTGCCCCTTTGAAAAATTTACTTTTTTGGATTTTTTTTATATTTTTTATATTTCAAGTACTAAAACCATTCATACATATAAAAAATTAAGTTTCATGAGCAGATTTGTAGAATTGAGAGCACTTTCAAAATTGTCTAACTTTTTTTTATACACCCTGTATATCTATATATATCTATATATATCTATATATATCTATATATATCTATATATATCTATATATATCTATATATATATATATATATATATATCTATATATATCTATATATATCTATATATATCTATATATATATATCTATATATATCTAAGAGAGGTAGCCAAGCCAAGATGGCGGCACAAGATGGCGGACAAAATTGTCCAAAATAAATTTGGGATTGTTGGTTAAAAATAAGCATGCAGATGCAGTTATTATTATATTTCCGACAGTCTTAAATACTCCTTCACATTCTGGACTGATTTTTACGCTGGGAAACGATTCAGGACATTGGCATTTTAACATTTTTTCTTAAAACTATCGTAAAGGAAATATGCAGCATGAGCAAAACATGGAGCAAAACGAACAGGAGCAAGTAGAAACGCTTGCAGCATATCAATGTAATCTGTGCTCACGACGTTTTCCCTCTAATCATGGGAAAAATGTTCATATGGGTACATGTAGAAAAAGATTTGTGGATACACACTCAACTCAATCAATGCCAGCTCAGGAAACGCAAGATCATGTTGCTATCAATGTCAATACAACTGCAGAGAATCATCCAACATCGGACGCTAGTCGCAGTATATGGGGAGAGCATACAAGAGAAGATATTCATGAAAAAGTAGAGACTATTTATGATGAAATTGTGGTTTGGAGGAGAAATATATTCATGTTACCAAGTGGTACTGCAGGAAAGCAATTTGTAGGTGAAACAACGAAATGGATTGAATATTGGAACCAGGACTCTCTCGATTTTAAGAACGTTGCGTTAAAAGTTGTTATGATAATGCCAGCTTTGCTCTTACAAAAACCCACGTTTAAGTCAACAGCAAAGGAACACTCGAAGTGCCTATCAAGACGGCTGAAGCAATGGGAATCTGATGATTTTGATTGGCTAATGTCTGAATGTCGTACTATACAAGGTAAACTAAGGGCAAATTTAAAGCCAACCAATGAGGCGCATTTGGCTAAAATATTTGCTAAACTAATATTCAAAGGAAAGGTAAAGGCTGCCATGAGGCTGTTAGATGAAGAGGGGAGTGCAGATGTTCTTCCACTATCCCAAAGTACAATAAACGAATTGAAACGGAAACATCCTGAAGCGAATGAAGCTGATGCCTCAGTCCTCATCGATGGCCAAGTATCTTAGGTGGACCCAGTCATGTTCTGTAATATAACTGAGTCTACTATTCTGAAAGCAGCATTACGTACAAAAGGATCAAGTGGACCATCAGGATTAGATGCAGATGGATGGAGAAGAATTTTGGTTTCCAAGAACTTTGGAAACGTTGGGAAAGATCTCAGATGTGCCTTAGCCACTTACGTGCGAAAAGTTAGTACCATCGAGATAGAAGTTAAAGTTGAAGATGAAAGAAGCTACACCAGCTTGGATGCCTACACTGCGTGTCGCTTGATTCCCCTAGATAAGAATCCTGGGGTCCATCCTATTGGTGTAGGGGAAGTGCTACTGAGAATTGTTGGCAAAGCAATTTTATCAATTATCAAGCCAGATATAATGTTGGATAATGAGTTCTGCTGGAAATCTACAACTCTGTGCTGGCCAAGCAAGTGGGTGTGAAGCTGCTGTACATGCTATCGGTGACATTTTCGAGGAACAGTCTACTGATGCACTACTTCTCATCGATGCTGATAATGCTTTCAATTCCCTCAATCGCAAGGTCCTCCTTCATAACATCAGATATCTGTGTCCACCAATGGCCATTTACATCCGGAACTGTTATTGTGTGCCATCTCGACTGTTTGTGCAGGGTGGTGTTGAAATTCTATCATCTGAAGGAACGACACAAGGCGATCCTCTTGCAATGCCTGTATATGCTATAGGTATTACCCCTTTGCTGGAAGCCATCAAAGTAATTGGGACACAGGATACGCCCGGAGTGAAGCATGCAGCATTTGCAGATGATTTGGGGGGCGCGGGTGAGCTAGCACACCTCAGAAGTTGGTGGGATAATGTTGTGATATTTGGTCCAATGTTAGGGTATCACCCAAATGCATCGAAGTCGTGGTTAGTTGTGAAGCCTATAGAAGAAGAGAAAGCATGACGAATCTTCCAGGATACCAGCATTAAAATTACAACAGAAGGAAAGAGTTATCTTGGTGGCTATATTGGATGTGAGAGTGGTAAAGCTAAGTATGCTGAAGAGTTGGTAAGTTCTTGGTGCGATCAACTGATAGTATTGTCTAAGATTGCTAAATCAGAGCCGCAAGCAGCTTATGCAGGATTTATGAATGGTTTCATTCACAAATTGACGTACCATATGAGAACAATACCCAACATTAAGCAGCATCTTTCAATATTGGATGAAATTGTGGACAATAAGTTTATTCCAGCAATTACGGAGGGGCATATTTGCTCAAAGGATGAGCGACTTCTCCTTTCTTTACCGGTAAAGAAAGGTGGCTTGGGAATCCCTATCTTCTCGAATGTTGCCCTATTCGAGTTCACCAACTCTCGCATGGCTACTGAACAGTTTGTACTAAAGATCAAGAATCAAGACAGGACTTCGCCTGTGGATGGGGAGCAGTATAGGAATTCGAGGAGGAACATAATTAAAGCTAGAGATGAGGGTAACAACATAAGCAGGATGAAGGGTGCATCCAGCTGGTTGACAATGCTGCCACTAAAATCAGAAATTTTTTTGCTGAATAAGAGAGAGTTCTATGATGCACTCAGTCTTAGATATCGCTGGACACCGAAATATCTGCCATAATTTTGCCCTTGTGGTAAGAGATATGATGTTGACCATGCCATGTCCTGTATGAAAGGTGGCTTCATCTACAGGAGACATGATGATGTACGAGACATGTTGGCAAGCCTCCTGAAGGATGTATGCCACGATGTTCAGGTTGAGCCGCATCTCGAGACTCTGACGGGAGAAGTTCTTCCTGGTAGTAACAACTCATCCGATGAGGCTCGTTTAGACGTCAGTGTGCGTGGTTTTTGGCAGAGGGGGCAACTGCATTTTACGATGTAAGGGTTTTTAACCCTTTCGCAAAGAGCTACCTTAACCAAAAACTGGATACAGCATTTAGAAGTAACGAGAATGAAAAGAAGAGACAATATAACCAATGTGTGATAGAAGTTGAGCATGGTTCATTTACCCCATTGATTTTTACACCTTATGGGGGGTACGGCAGAGAAGCGGAACGATTCATTGTCGAATTAGCATTGAAATTGTCGGAGAAGAAACAATTGCAGTATAGCATGGTGATGCACTGGCTGAGGGCAAAGCTGTCTTTTAATTTGCTAAGATCTGCAGTGCTATGCTTACGAGGCTCTAGAACTATAAAGAAAGAAGTGGGATGTGACATTGCCAACATTGAAATATCGAATGCAGTTGGCAGATTTGAGTAGATCTACTCAGATAACAATGAACAATATTTTAGCCTAAACACAGGGTCAAGTTTAAATAATAAACTTTTATTAATTTTTAATGTATTATACACAATGACATTTTAACGTCTTCTCAATATGTGTTTACTTTTATAATTAGTTCTATATATATCTATATATATCTATATATATATATATATCTATATATATATATATCTATATATATCTATATATATATATATATATATCTATATATATATATATATATATATATATATATATATCTTATACCTATATATATATATATCTATATATATCTATATATATATATATATATATCTATATATATATATATATATATATATATATAAATATATATATATCTATATATATATATATATCTATATATATATATCTATATATATATATATGTATGGTGACTTCACTATACAATTCCAACAATGTGTAACCGTACGTCCTGTGTCCCAAGTGCAGGAGTCACCATTGCGCTCTGGTGATAGCCGGGAGGGCACATTGTTTTACACATGTTATATCTATATATATATATATATATATATATCTATCTATATATCTATATATCTACAGGTGTAGTGATAGAAACTATCGTGAAGATAGAAACTAGCGCATACAAAATCGTCTGGGTAGAGTGCTCAATGCTAATGCAGAGCGGCATAACACAAGATGAGAAAACGCAGGTTACTTCATCGAAATTTTATTTACTACAGGACTGTTTCGTATGACAAGCTTATAGCTTGCCACACTCGTCACTCAACAGCACGACGGACTATATACAGGAGATGCATAATTAACTAATTAGATCATGTTACATGGGTGTTACTAAGGAGAAATTTCTTTCGATGTCGGCAGGCGGATACAAGTTCGTTGCGTTTGTTAAGAGAGCTTAATTCAGGGTGACAGATAATGATGAATTTTTCGGAAAGGCATAGATTACAGCGTTTGGTTTTGTTGCAGTATGGTTTTGACTTTTTCATTATTTTCCAAATTGATGGTGTATGGTGTATTATTATCTTTTAATTGCCAAATGTGTTTGCTCAGTTCAGTTGCATTTTTCTTAGTTTTGTTGCGGAAGGTGCTGGTGTGGTTGAGATAGCGTGTTTTAAAAGTATTTTAGGTAAGACCAACGTATGTTTCAATTTCTTTCGTCGCCTCATTGGTTACAGCAGCTTGGTACACTACGGCTTTTGTTTGACACTCGCCTCGAAGTGGACATGCGTCTTTCACACGGCAATTGCATCGGTTTTCTGTGGTGATGTTGTTGTTAACTTCGTTCCGCAGTATTGTTTTGTTGTGGGATGAGATGATGCTCTGTACGTTTGGCATACAACTATAACTTAACTTTAACGTGTTTCGGTTGAAGATTTTGTGCAATGGATGGTTTGGGGGGAAGGATTCATCTATGGCTTTAAGGAACCGATATTGGCCACAACAGAGCATCATCTCATCCCACAACAAAACAATACTGTTGTAATATAACCTTTTCTCTCTAACGATATTATTAGTCGATAATTTTGCAGAAAAGTTTCGTTTTTTTTACAAAATTGAAATTTCATGTCATTTTGTGCTTCATAGAAAAAATTGGGCAGTTTCATTAAATGGAAAAGTTTTTGTGCCCTTAAGAACACAATAGAGGTTACAAAAGATCCTTGTGCAGTGCTTACATCTTAAATGAATAAAATATCCATCTGTTTGCATGGAATTGTAATAAATACACTAAATAAGACATTTTAGTCGATTATCTTCATAAGCACTACCCTTTATTATCGTTTTTCTGTTTTATTCAAATTTTCAAGTGGGAATATTATGAACCTTTCCCAGGCTGACATCCCATTTTCATGAAATTGAAAATTGATATACGAAATGGGGTTCTAGTACTAAATTTCATCAAAATTCGATGAAATTTGGACTGAATGTAAGAGTTGGTTATTTATAAAAGGCATTAAAATTTGGGACTGATCAGATATTTCCTTCCTATCATTTTTTAATTGTTTTTGGCCAAGTGCAAGGTTACAAAAGATCCCTATTGCAAGAAAATCAAAGTTTTTCAGAATTAAGCGCATGAATGAGGTAATGTCCTTTAAATAATTTTTGACGAAAGTACATATTATAAGCAACTCGTATAGAAGTTTTGGTGGAATTTTACTTCATTTAAGGTTCTGAAATAAGGGTTTTAAAAGCCTCTGATCTCAATTATGAAACTGGATTGTTAAGAACTGTTCGAACGTTAACCCCTAAAAAATGATTATTTTCGCTCTGAAATGCAATTATTTTTGATAAATCTGGATTTAACAAAGGACTAAAAATTGCCTTAAGCCTACCCGAGTGATTCATCCATTTCTTTTTTAAATCAATTTTTTTCGACAGAATTTCTGAAATTTTGGCAATCCTTTATAAACCTTGCATATCAGAACAAAGCTCTTGGGCGAAACAATGAATGCAGGTACATTTATTTTATTTTTAAAATCTTAAAAACTTGGAAAACGATTGGAACTGGTTTTTAACTAGAAATCCGCCTTTTCATTGAAAACTAGAAATCCGCCTTTTCATCTACTTAATGACAGCTCAGGGGATATGCTTTGTTTTGTTTTCAAAATTCGGATAGACTTGTATCCCCAATACTTTTCTAAAAAAAAATTAGTAAAAAAAATTACAAAGACTCAGAAAAGCAGAAATAGTTTTTTTGTTCCTAGTTCCAGACCCCCTTTACTCGCGGTTTGCTCGCGATATTTGCAAATTAGTATTGTTGCTTGGACTCTGTGTATCTTTCGGTGGTTTTCTTCAGTTTTTTTCGTATCTTTGTGATTTGGCGTGTACAGAGGAAGATCCTAGTTGTATCTAAAAGTGCGCAGCGAAGGTAAGACGATTTTGACTACATCTTTATACGCGTAGTATTTTAATTATTTTGTGTATCATAGCCGAGCATGGCGTCGACAGTCTCACTTAAATATAACAGGAAATATTGTAGATCGTTTCTAAATTCAAGTGAATAGGAGTTACACTGAGTTTAGCATGCGATTACACTTATATATAGAAAATTGAATTAGGTTATTTTATATATCTGTGATCTACACATTAAAATCGGTCCCACTAAAAACCGCCCGAGACCGCCCGAGAGTATAGAAAAACCACCCGAGACCACCCGAGAGTATAGTAAACCGCCCGAGACTTCGACGGTCTTGTCAAAATATTTATTATTACTATTTCACTTCACTTGTTCAAAGAAATTCAAAATATGTGAAAGTTTGGCAATTTCTAAATCCCTAATGTTATGAGCAGAACCAATGCGGAGAAGCCGGCTGAATAATAAATGTGACATGGTGTTGGCTGTAAGAGCAGCAGATGAACAGAATATAGTTCAACTGAAAAAACTCTAAACTATAGATCTAGAGACCTTTTATTTTAAAATTGATTAAAATTTAGGGACGAGCCAGTCAATTTTTTAAAGGCATGGGGGGGGGGATAGAATCTGAAAGACGAATTACAGCAAAATATTATCATCAAAAGTTGTTCAGCCGGCTTCTCCGCATTGATTCTGCTCATAACATTAGGGATTTAGAAATTGCCAAACTTTCACATATTTTGAATTTCTTTGAACTTGTAAGTGACCTGAAATAGTAATAATAAATATTTTGACAGGACCGTCGAAGTCTCGGGCGGTTTACTATACTCTCGGGCGGTTTTTCTATGCTCTCGGGCGGTTTTTCTATACTCTCGGGCGGTCACGGGCGGTTTTTAGTAGGACTCATTAAAATCATTGTGCATGATTGCTTTACATAGTTTTCAAATGTGCATCAGTGAATTTCACACTTATGTGATTTCTTATGGTTTTATGGTATCAATTATCAAGTCACAATGGCACTAAAAATATTCAAAATATATCCCAGCTTGTTCTATAATATTTACACATTATTCTATAATATTGACTGTTTGCTTACATGATTCTATAATATTGACTGTTTGCTTACATGATTCTATAATATTGACTGTTGGCTTACATGATTCTATAATATTGACTGTTTGCTTACATGGTTCTATAATATTGACTGTTTGTGTTACATGATTCTATGATATTAACTGTTTGCTTCAGGGGCGTAGCTACGGGGGGGTGCGGGGGGGTGCTGCACCCCCCCAATGCCGTGCTTGTCGGCAAAATAAGGCAACTGTCGGCACAAAAATAAAATGAATTTTACTGATTTGTAATTTCGTACAAGTAATTTGAATGCATCGGAAAATACTTGAAAATGAAGAAATGAATTGTTTGTTCGGCCTCGGGTTCTGAAGATTCAGGCTTGCGCCATTGCGCGACAGTTCAGTGCCAGTTGCGGGCACATTTGACTTTTCGCAGCGCCACCTGCGGTCCGTACGCTGCAATAAGATATATCATATTACGTATATGAAAGTTGCGCTATGAAACATGATATAGCATACAAAACACAACACTCATCTGCGCGTCATTTGCTTTGGGAATGTTTATACTTTATTATATACACGAATTTGCGAAATTAAAAAGGTAAACGAATAAAACAAACTGAATGAATGGAGAGTAGCAAAGGTAAACGCAAACGGAAGCGAGAGAAACTGACATGTTTAGTCTGTAATCGGTCGTTTGATGATGATTACCGAAATGAACACAACAAGAAATACCACGATGATTTGTTAAAGGCAGGGAAATCAATATCTTATAAAGTGGCCGGTGCTCCCGCAAACCCGTTTGTCTTGGCGGCACAGATACATAAGGAAAAGGTAAGGCTGTTTTTTAAATACCATATTTCTAGCTCCCCACAAACATATTAATTAGTAATAACCTCAAAGGAACATTTAAGTTTAAAACCTCCAATGTGTGATAACTATAGGTATCACAGACAAAGAATGATCCGGAAAGCTCTGGTGCCCCTTTGGAGACGTTGACTGTTTCCGCAGGCGAAAGTGTTGCCGAGAAAGATTCCCAACCCTCAAAATCACATAATGTTGACACAGCAGTACTTTCTTCAAAGGTAACTTTTTTATCTTTCAAGTCTAACTAAATTTATCCAATTAACTTTTTCCATATTTGTTATGAAATATTTGTAAATAGCTCTCAACGTTTTGAATTTTCAATAATATTGAATTAGGCATCAGGAAGCGAAAGTGACAAATCACACAAAGACGAAACAGTCGAGAGCTATACCGTGGAAGACGTGAACAAAGAGACCGAAGTAAGCGAGGGCGATGGTAACATCACATGGCTTCAGTGCGCAGGGTTGCTCCATTATCTCAAGTTTCAACTTCGTAACGTTGAAGGAATTATGGACGAAGTTGCATCGGCTGATAATCCCAATCAGGAACATTTTCTGAGCAAAGTGGTCGAAACTGCTGATCAAGTTAGGGAAACTGCAAGCGAGCTTGTTAAAAGATCATCTCAAGTTCTCAAAAACATTGAAAAGGAGAAGATGACACTCGAAGATAGCAATGAGAATTATTTTTCCCCTGCAATTCCACCATTGGATCCTGCATTGCGATCAAGGCATCTGACAGACAGTCAAAAAACGTACCTGATACAAATCGGTCCGAATCAACCGCATTTACAGGCATATCCAACCAACCCAAGTGCCTCCGACGTTATGAGAGAAGGCCACAAGCAGTCCAGGTTTAATCCATCCTGGTACAAAGATTACCCTCACCTGGAATATAGCATATCAAAAGATGCTGCCTTTTGCTTTGTATGTTCTCTGTTTAGCAGTGGTCCAGGGATGGAGAAAGCGGAAAGTGCTTGGAGTACAGAAGGAGTGCGCACATGGCATAAATTTAAGAGCTGTGGGAAGGCGAAGCCTGGGAAGTTAGCAACACACTTCTCATCTACGAGTCACAAAAGTGCCGTCCTGGCGTATGCAAATTTTGTGAAAACGTCTGGACACGTCGATGTACTGCTTTCTAAGGCCAGACGTCAGGCTCTCATCCAGGAAGAGGAAGACCTAATCCACAACAGGAAGATTGTTGAGATACTGCTCGACGTAACGAAAACACTCGGACGCCAAAGTATCGCGTTTAGAGGTCACGGAGATGACAAAGAAGGAAATTTCCAGCAGATTGTGATGATGATGGCCAGACATTGTCCCGATTTAAAAGCCTGGTTCAACACTACCCGGATGCGACCATACCGCATAACATATCTAAGTGCACACTCCCAAAACGAATTTATTCAACTAATTGGCCACCAATTGCAAAAACAGATTGCCAAAGAAATTGAAGAAGCCCACATGTACTCGGTCATGGCTGATACAACGCCAGATGTTTCACACAAAGATCGCCTTGCACTTGCTTGTCGGTACGTGGATGCCAACGGTCAGCCAAGAGAACGATTGATGTCACTGACGGAAGCCAAAGACAAGACGGGGGAAGGAGGAGCTAGGGAGATCATCGAGGCGCTAAATAAGCATGAGATCAATTTAGACGATCTATGCTTCCAAAGCTACGACTACGCAGCTTCAATGTCTGGAAGATTCAATGGAGTTCAAAAGAAGATTCAAGATAAGCTTGGAAGAAGAATTCCATATATGCCATGCTTAGCACACCGTTCAAACACGGTAATTGAACACAGTTGTGAAGCAAGCGCTATTATAACTGAGTTGTTCAACGTACTCGAGGAATTGTATGTTTTCTTCACGAGCAGTACCAAGCGCATTTCATCGCTTAAAGAGCACATCGATGATGCAGATATCGATAACCCGTTGCAGCTAAGGAACCTGTCCAAGACACGCTGGGTGGCTCGAGCGGAATCGATCAAGGCTGTGTGGTCGACGTACGAAGCAATCTTGAAATCATTGACGGATCTTAAAGAACGTTCAACTGATGGTAAGACAAAAACGGCTTCCTCGGGTTTGTTGGCCAAAATCACTCAATTCGATTTCATCGTGTGCATAATGTTTATGAAAAACAAATGTACAAAACGAAGAGAATGACGGAGATCCTTCAGAAAGAGGAACTTAACATCATTGACGCAATTACAATTATGGAATCAACCATAAAAAGCTTGGAAAGCGTGGCCAACGACAGTGATGCAATGAATGCAGAAATTCAAGCAGCAACTGTGTTCGCAGAACGGCTTGGTGTGGATGTAGAGAGTGATTTCCGACGCCATCATCGCCTCAGAAAACCACCTCGAAGAATCGATGACAACCCCTCTAATACTGTAGCACTAAGCCTGGAGTCCTTTTACCGGAAAGAATTTAAAGCAGTATTGGATACTCAGATCACCCGCTACAAAGAAGTGTACAACAGTTCCAAAGAAACGACTGGTCCACTGATCGATGTTTTGCATCCTTCCAAAGGCAAGGTTCCACTGGAATCGTTTAAAGACTTCGGAGAATTTTTCCCACGAGACCAACGACCAGACGCAGAAGCTCTAATGGCAGAAATTGAAGTTTTCAAGGTGCACCTAGCTGACAATCACAACGACGTTAAAAATATTTCTGAGGCAGGCGAAATATCAGAGAAACAGAAGTCAGTGTTTCCCTTGACGAACAAGGCTTATCGCCTAGCTCTTACTGCACCAGTTACTGTAGCGAAAGACGAAAGAACATTTAGCAAGTTAAAGCTTGTGAAAACCCTGTGCAGATCAACGATGCGCGATGAACGACTGGAAGAACTGCTACTAATGGCTTGTGAAAAAGATATCACAGATAGCATAAGCATTTCCCGAATGGCTACAGCTTGGGCAGCTTTAAAACAACGTCGGGTCTCCATTTCCATATCATAGAGAAGACTAGAACTGTATGTCTGTATATACTGTAGTGGGAAATTTTATAAAATGCACACACGTTTCAACATTTTAGAAGTTTTAAATTTAGGAATCACATGAATAAAATATTTTACTTGGGAGTTATTGCCTTTTATATCACCTTCGACCACGCCCTAATTGCGCACTTAGCCACGCCCTTTTATCGGCAAAATGCGGTCGTGCACCCCCCCAAAACAATGACACTCGCTTCGCCCCTGGTTTGCTTACACGCTTCTATAATATTGACTGTTGGCTTACATGATTCTATAATATTGACTGTTTGCTTACATGATTCTATAATATTGACTGTTGGCTTACATGGTTCTATAATATTGACTGTTGGCTTACATGATTCTATAATATTGACTGTTGGCTTACATGATTCTATAATATTGACTGTTGGCTTACATGGTTCTATAATATTGACTGTTGGCTTACATGGTTCTATAATATTGAGTGTTGGCTTACATGATTCTATAATATTCACTGTTGGCTTACATGGTTCTATAATATTGACTGTTGGCTTATATGATTCTATAATATTGACTGTTTGCTTACATGATTCTATAATATTGACTGTTTGTGTTACATGATTCTAAAATATTGACTGTTTCGTCTGTTTGCTTACATGATTCTATAATATTGACTGTTTGCTTACAAGCCTTACATGATTATATAATCATGCTTAGTTTTATATAGAACTTAATTCCGGGTGCATTAATATTACTCTACATCATTTTTATGTGACATGGTTAAACTTGACATGGGTTTACTTCTTACGGAGAGTTTTCATGTGGCAACTTACGGAATCTAATTAATTTAGCTGTTTTGTTCAGTGAGACATGTTTTTTAACTGTAACTATGGAACCAGTTGGCTTATATCAATGATTAGCCCAGCAAAATACTTGTCTTGTTTCACTTTATAAGTTACAGAAGTTTCATGTGTGCCTGAACTCTTCTTAGCTACTTAAGGGGGCTAGATGTGTTTTTTCATAGTTTACTTATTTGTTTTCAATCACAAAACACTATTTTAAGCTAATGTGTAGCTCTAAATAATGTTCCTACATGCTTAGTTTTATATAGAACTTAATTCAGGGTGCGCTAATATTACTCTACTTCATTTTTATGCGATATGGTTAAGGGGTTTACTTATTACAGAGAGTTTTCACATGCCAACTTAGGGAATCTATAACTAAGTTATCTGTTTTGTACAGTGAGACATGTTTTTTAACTGTAACTATGAAACCAGTTGGCTTATAACAATGATTAGCCCAACAAAATACTTGTTTTGTTTCACTTTATAAGTTACAGAAGTTTCATGTGTGCGTGAACTCTTCTTAGCTACTTAAGGGGGCTAGATGTGTTTTTTCATAGTTTAATTATTTGTTTTCAAACAAAAAACACTACTTTAAACTAATGTATAGCTCTAAATAATGTTCCTACATGCTTAGTTTTGTATAGAACTTAATTCAGGGTGCATTAATATTACTCTACTTCATTTTTATGTCATATGGTTAAGGGGTTTACTTGTTACAGAGAGTTTTCACCTGGCAACGTACGGAATCTAATTAATTTAGCTGTTTTGTTCAGTGAGACAGGTTTTTTAACTGTAACTATGGAACCAGTTGGCTTATATCAATGATTAGCCCAGCAAAATACTTGTCTTGTTTCACTTTATAAGTTACAGAAGTTTCATGTGTGCCTGAACTCTTCTTAGCTACTTAAGGGGGTTAGATGTGTTTTTTCATAGTTTAATTATTTGTTTTCAAACACAAAACACTACTTTAAACTAATGTATAGCTCTAATAATGTTCCTACATGCTTAGTTTTATATAGAACTTAATTCAGGGTGCATTAATATTACTCTACTTCATTTTTATGTCATATGGTTAAGGGGTTTACTTGTTACAGAGGGTTTTCACCTGGCAACGTACGGAATCTAATTAATTTAGCTGTTTTGTTCAGTGGACAGGTTTTTTAACTGTAACTATGGAACCAGTTGGCTTATATCAATGATTAGCCCAGCAAAATACTTGTCTTGTTTCACTTTATAAGTTACAGAAGTTTCATGTGTGCCTGAACTCTTCTTAGCTACTTAAGGGGGCTAGATGTGTTTTTTCATAGTTTAATTATTTGTTTTCAAACACAAACACTACTTTAAACTAATGTATAGCTCTAAATAATGTTCCTACATGCTTAGTTTTATATAGAACTTAATTCAGGGTGCATTAATATTACTCTACTTCATTTTTATGTCATATGGTTAAGGGGTTTACTTGTTACAGAGAGTTTTCACCTGGCAACGTACGGAATCTAATTAATTTAGCTGTTTTGTTCAGTGAGACAGGTTTTTTAACTGTAACTATGGAACCAGTTGGCTTATATCAATGATTAGCGCAGCAAAATACTTGTCTTGTTTCACTTTATAAGTTACAGAAGTTTCATGTGTGCCTGAACTCTTCTTAGCTACTTAAGGGGGCTAGATGTGTTTTTTCATAGTTTAATTATTTGTTTTCAAACACAAATCACCAGTTTAAACTAATGTGTAGCTCTAAATAATGTTCCTACATGCTTAGTCTTATATAGAACTTAATTCAGGGTGCATTAATATTACTCTACTTCATTTTTATGTCATATGGTTAAGGGGTTTACTTGTTACAAAGAGTTTTCACCTGGCAACGTACGGAATCTAATTAATTTAGCTGTTTTGTTCAGTGAGACACGTTTTTTAACTGTAACTATGGAACCAGTTGGCTTATATCAATGATTAGCCCAGCAAAATACTTGTCTCTTTTCACTTTATAAGTTACAGAAGTTTCATGTGTGCCTGAACTGTTATTACTTCCTTAAGGGGGCTTGATGTGTTTTTTCATAGTTTACTTATTTGTTTTCAATCACAAAACACTATTTTAAGCTAATGTGTAGCTCTAAATAATGTTCCTACGTGCTTAGTTTTATATAGAACTTAATTCAGGGTGCGCTAATATTACTCTGCTTCATTTTTATGCGATATGGTTAAGGGGTTTACTTATTACAGAGAGTTTTCACATGCCAACTTAGGGAATCTAACTAAGTTATCTGTTTTGTACAGTGAGACATGTTTTTTAACTGTAACTATGAAACCAGTTGGCTTATAACAATGATTAGCCCAACAAAATACTTGTCTTGTTTCACTTTATAAGTTACAGAAGTTTCATGTGTGCCTGAACTCTTCTTAGCTACTTAAGGGGGCTAGATGTGTTTTTTCATAGTTTAATTATTTGTTTTCAAACACAAAACACTACTTTAAACTAATGTATAGCTCTAGATAATGTTCCTACATGCTTAGTTTTATATAGAACTTAATTCAGGGTGCATTAATATTACTCTACTTCATTTTTATGTCATATGGTTAAGGGGTTTACTTGTTACACAGGGTTTTCACCTGGCAACGTACGGAATCTAATTAATTTAGCTGTTTTGTTCAGTGGGACAGGTTTTTTAACTGTAACTATGGAACCAGTTGGCTTATATCAATGATTAGCCCAGCAAAATACTTGTCTTGTTTCACTTTATAAGTTACAGAAGTTTCATGTGTGCCTGAACTCTTCTTAGCTACTTAAGGGGGCTAGATGTGTTTTTTCATAGTTTAATTATTTGTTTTCAAACACAAAACACTACTTTAAACTAATGTAGCTCTAAATAATGTTCCTACATGCTTAGTTTTATATAGAACTTAATTCAGGGTGCATTAATATTACTCTACTTCATTTTTATGTCATATGGTTAAGGGGTTTACTTGTTACAGAGAGTTTTCACCTGGCAACGTACGGAATCTAATTAATTTAGCTGTTTTGTTCAGTGAGACAGTTTTTTAACTGTAACTATGGAACCAGTTGGCTTATATCAATGATTAGCCCAGCAAAATACTTGTCTTGTTTCACTTTATAAGTTACAGAAGTTTCATGTGTGCCTGAACTCTTCTTAGCTACTTAAGGGGGCTAGATGTGTTTTTTCATAGTTTAATTATTTGTTTTCAAACACAAATCACCAGTTTAAACTAATGTGTAGCTCTAAATAATGTTCCTACATGCTTAGTCTTATATAGAACTTAATTCAGGGTGCATTAATATTACTCTACTTCATTTTTATGTCATATGGTTAAGGGGTTTACTTGTTACAGAGAGTTTTCACCTGGCAACTAGGGAATCTAATTAATTTAGCTGTTTTGTTCAGTGAGACATGTTTTTTAACTGTAACTATGGAACCAGTTGGCTTATCAATGATTAGCCCAGCAAAATACTTGTCTTGTTTCACTTTATAAGTTACAGAAGTTTCATGTGTGCCTGAATTCTTCTTAGCTACTTAAGGGGGCTAGATGTGTTTTTTCATAGTTTAATTATTTGTTTCCAAACACAAAACACTACTTTAAACTAATGTATAGCTCTAAATAATGTTCCTACATGCTTAGTTTTATATAGAACTTAATTCAGGGTGCATTAATATTACTCTACTTCATTTTTATGTCATATGGTTAAGGGGTTTACTTGTTACAGAGGGTTTTCACCTGGCAACGTACGGAATCTAATTAATTTAGCTGTTTTGTTCAGTGAGACACGTTTTTTAACTGTAACTATGGAACCAGTTGGCTTATATCAATGATTAGCCCAGCAAAATACTTGTCTTGTTTCACTTTATAAGTTACAGAAGTTTCATGTGTGCCTGAACTCTTCTTAGCTACTTAAGGGGGCTAGATGTGTTTTTTCATTGTTTAAGTATTTGTTTTTCAACATAAAAACACTAGTTTAAACTAATTTGTAGCTCTATATAATGTTCCTACATGCTTAGTTTTTTATAGAACTTAATTCAGGGTGCATTAACATTACTCTACTTCATTTTTATGTGATATGGTTAAGGGGTTTATTTGTTACAGGGAGTTTTCACCTGGCAACTTAGGGAATCTAATTAATTTAGCTGTTTTGTTCAGTGAGACAAGTTTTTTAACTGTAACTATGGAATGTGTAGCTCTAATTTTTATATTATGTATTTCTTCTTATAGTACATAAAATGGAAAGAAAGGGGAAAAAACCGATTAGAATCCTTAGGGATAGTTTTACATATGGGAAAAATGCAAAGAATGCGCCTCATATTCTGGCAGTTTTTTCCGAAATTCAAGATATCGTTGGTGTAAGTATTCTTGTTTTATGTCACATTGTAGGGCTAATTATAATGATAGATTTTTTAAGGAATAAAATCACCTGCAATGATTATGACACTTTTTTAATCATGCAGGTAATATGTACGTTAAATGTGCCAACCCTAACCTCTTATCAATGATGTTCGTAGAAATAAAGTTGAAATTTTGTTGCATGACAGGTCTTTTAAGTGCCAAGATTGCTTCTAAAGAGGGGAGAGGGACAAAGATTATCATCTGTTGCAATTAATTAGCAAACTCCATAAGTTTATACAAAATCAATTTTATGATTTTTTAGAGTTTTAATGGAAAGTGGAAGGTTGATTTTAAGGATACAAAAATTGACAGAACTGTTCAATATGAGTTTACTTTGCCAGCAGATGAAGTAAGTTATGAAATATAGTATTTTATACCAATTTCTTGTATTGTTGTAGAAATACATGCCAGGATAAGTAATGTACCATCTTGATTAAGAAACAAGTAAATTCTACTTTTATTCATTCTGTAGACAAAACAATGTGAGATAGAAGAACACCTTGACAGCATTGATATGCTGATAAATGAAGAAATGTTGCAGACAACATCGAACAGGGCAACAGAAATGGAAGACTGTTCTAGTGAAAATCAGGTTCGCAACAAAGGACAATTTTATCTGATTCGTTGTTACTTGCTAGCGACTCATTTCAAACTTTTTTAGAGTGCAATTTACCCTGTATATGTATGTACTTTTCAGAAAACTGTAGAATCTTGTGAAAGCGAAAGTTGTGGTGAGTCAAGTGATGAAAGTTGGGCCCCGTCAAAAGATGCACCATGTCCATGAGGAAAGTGAACAAGGGCATTCAAGCAAGTCATTACAAGAAGACCTTTCAGTTGAAAGTCATAAGCAGAGGAAATCATCTGGTGAGCAAAATGTTACTGCACCCCAGAGAAGAAAAATTTTGTGTCCCTTGGTAATGTGTAATGCCAAGGTCGTGCATCTCCCAAGACATATGCGAAATGTGCATCACTGGACGAAGGAAGCTGCTTCGAAAGTGCTATTAAAATACAATATCAGACAGCGACTCACCAAAGAACCGAAGAAAAAAGATTATCGTTGCCGTCGCAAGTGTCCCATTGATGATTGCCACTCGATTGTTTGACGTTTACCAAAGCACTTGCAAAAGGTGCACAAGTTAGATAAAGCATCAACGATGTACCAACGTGCAATTGTAGATGCTCCCGTTGCTCCAAATCGTAAGCATGCCATGATTAAGTGGCAAGAAGAACAGTTAAAGAGGAAGACATGGGAAGTGGATCGAAGCCACCAACATCGCAAGGAACAAGAAGAAGAAGATGAAGAAGAACAGGATGAAAATAAAGAGGTTATTGGTGAAAACAAGCGTGGACGTTATGACCATGATGAGGTTATTGGTGAAAACAAGCGTGGACGTTATGACCATGATGATGATGACGACTATAATGATGATGATGACGACCATAATGATGATGATGACGACCATAATGATGATGATGATAATGATGATGGTAGTTTTAATGATGACGATGGCAATGACGATGACGAAGATGAAAGCAGCAGCATGGAATATGTGAAACAGCAGACAAAATCAACATTACCACCTGTAATCACAGAGTTTCAAGAGTGGTTGGCGTCTCCTGATGGCAGCAAAAAAGATGAAAAAACGGTCATGCAACATGGTTCTCAGCTGTATATCCTGCTAAAAGCCATCGATGATTCAGAGAACATTCAGTCCCTGTTTGACCTGAAGTTAATCCGTCAAGTTTTTCTAAATGTGCATGTGAAGCAGAAAAAGTACGAAGCTGGCACAATCAAGTCGTACCTCATGAGTCTGCGGCATTTCTTTTCGTTTGTGCTGTCTGACAAACCGGAAAGCATCAAATTCAATTGGGTGGACGTAAGCTCTGCGCGGGAAAAGGTAAAGATGTGGTCTGCGTCATACAAGAGAGAGTCTAACACAAGAAAATGGCAAAAGCTTGAGGAAGATATGCTTAACCGTTTGACGCCTTCAAATATCAGGAAGCTGGAGAAAAGTGCGGCAGCTCGAGAGGCTATTAAGATAATTGGACAATACTCTGATTCAGCCGAGTCGACCCCTGTTACCCAATCCAGTTACACCCTTGTCAGGGATTTCCTATTTACCCAAATATTCATAGATAATGCCAATCGACCAGGTGTCTTAGCTCATTTGACGATGGAGGAATTTACTAACATCCGAAAACAAGATGACCATTATCTAATAACAGTGAAGAAACATAAAACGGCGCATGTTCATGGACCAGCTCGTGTCGTATTGAGCGAAAAGCTGAAGTCGTGGATGTCGGTATTTGTTGGTGTGATGCGAGCCCATGTTACAACCCGAATCAACGGTCCAGTATTCTTATCCTGGAATGGAAATGGTATGAATTCTGGGCACATCACTAAGGCAGTACAATCTGTGTTTAAAAAGGCTGGAGTGGACGTTAAAATAACTTGCACCTCGTTTCGTAAGGCAGCAGTAACCAAAGTACACATCGACAAGCCAGAAATGAGTGGGAAATTAGCTAGCCTTATGGCTCACAACGAAGCGACCGCAAAGAAGTATTATCTTCTGACAGAGAAGTCGAAAACGTCCATAGAAGCTTCGCGAAACCTTGGACGGCTGATGCGAACCAACGATGGAGGTGGAGATATTCTCGAGACCGCCACTATGGAAGACATGGCCAGAAATTCGAGACATTGAGCCAAACTTGGTACAGCGGAAAACCGCGAAATTTACGAAAATAATTCAAAATGGCGGCTAAACGTCCACGTCCACGATTAACCAACTATGTCGAGTTAAACAATTTTAGCTCAGTTGTACTGTATAACAGTGCTCCACCAAGGAAACGAGGGAAGATATATGAAGTAGAAAGGATTATAAGCAGGAAAAAAGAGAAAAATGTAAGCTGAATGTATTGATTTCTTCCATATTGTATGTTGTTCTATTATCAATCATGTCTAGTTGCTTCCAGAGCTTGATATTCAGTGATTGTGTATCAATGCGAGTATCAATGTTACTATTGAAGATATAATAATAAATAAATAAACCATGGCCATGGGCAATGTTTTGTAATAGCCCTCAACCAATTGTTATATTTAATATGCTTTATATTGATAATATTTTATAGGACTTTTCATATCTTATCAAATGGGTAGGATGGTCAATCCAATCCAGTACATGGGAACCATCTGTACACTTGACCAATGATTTATTGAGGCAAGTTGTGCAATTCCGTTTTTAGTTTAAAAATCATTCTGAATGTTTATAATGACAAAAACTGTAATTTATCTCTAGGGGTTATGAAAGACCACCCAAACCCACCATGGCTCGATTGGAACACGCAACCAGAGCGTTTTCTAGTGGCATTTCTGGCATGCTAAAATCAAAAGCACTTGCAAATTGCCTCATTGAAATAGACCTGGATATCTGGCGATATATTGTCCAAGGTAAAGGAGTACAATGTGAGCACCGAGGCTATTTTCTTTATGAAAGAAGAGACTTTAACAGATTCCACATGCTTCCGTCTGATTGGTGGTACTACTTATCAGAACAAGGTGAAGGCAGAAAAATAGATTTCCCTTTGAAGGCTAAGGCCGTACTTCTTTGGTCACCTAAGAAGCATGCTGTTAGAGGCACACAGCTTGTGGAAACACCTAGATTTCCTATTGAGAAAATTAGCATATCATTTGCTAGAAGACCTTGCAATCAGGAAAACATTCTGAACTCGTAATGTAGACTAGAACTTTGATTTTAATGTGTACATACTTCTGATATAATGAATCTAAATATTAATTTAAGTAATTTTTCAGTCTTGGAGTGCTTTTTGCAGAATGTATTTCAACTTCTCAAGTTTCCTAACACGGGTTTGCACTCCCAATTCCTTCAACTTTTCCTTGATTTCTGCAATTGATAGACTTTCAACATCTAAAGTGTCTTCTGCATTGCTTTCCTGCGATGCAGGACAGGAACTAGGAGAAATATAACAATTTCCTGCGCCTTTTACTTCGTGCTTCTTTAATTCATGTGACCAATAATCAATATTCCTTTTGTAGTAGGATCTTGTTGTTCTTTCTTGTTCACTGGTCACCTGTAACCGTTTGCCCACAAGCAGGACATCTTTAGGTGCATCCCACTTGTTCGATTTGGTCAAATGGAATTTCCGTACGTCATCATTCTTCTTCTCTACCCCTTTAAATTCAGTGAAAAGAATTGTTGATAATATACAATACTTGTTCAGATTAGTTAAACTAAACAAATATGACAAATATTACCTTGCCCTGTAAACTTCTTTATACCACCATGTTTCTGCATAAAGTTTGGCACATGATAAACCAAGCAATGCATGTATGGTGTGACCTGTTTCTTCCCACACCCTTCGACTATACCACTAAGCGATACAAATAGCTTAACCCAAGCAGAAGCCTATAATTGATATTAGGAGAAATATACTAAGCATAATATTTTCCACTTTAGAATAGAGCTGCATGAAGGATAGCCTGAAAGCATTTGGGATATAGTTATAACACACACACTGGACATTTTGTTGGCACAAAATACAGAAAGGGAATTCAGAAGCCAATTTCCTGTTGCAATCTATAGCTTCTATTATACGTTGATCATTGCAGGAGGCCTTAGCCAAGACCATAAAAGTAGAGTATCTAACCTGTTTGAATAGTTCATCGATATGTGAAGCTGAAGGATTAGGCTCATTTACCATTTGGTAAATGTGACTGAAATCCTAAAATGGAAAAAAATGTTTTAAACTGTAATCCATAATTTTCTCTCTCACATAGATATTCCTTGATATAATTTATTATTTACAATTGCAAGAATACCTTCCACAAACTAATTACAGCATCGCTATGTGTTGCCTCAATGCAATTCTTTAACTTTTCTGGGAGGTGCTTCAATAATAGCTTCTTGTCTGCACCCATTAGGCTAGTAAAATCATATACCCCACTGCCTTTCCCATCTGCATTCTTTTTCTCCCAGACATTAAATGTGACTCCGCATTCATTTATTGACCTAACCAGGTCTGTTAGGTGTTGGTTTGACCTATTTTTGGGAGCTTTGGGTATGTTGTCCTTTATATCCCATTCAAGAGCTTGGTTAATTAAGCTTTTTGTCAACACATCTAAACAGTAAAAGTGTCACATTGCAAGTAAGATTATACTTATCTGAAATAAACATAATATATTATATAAGATTTGGTTTGTTTATTATCAAAACATTTGCCAGAGTGCGCCATGGCTAACCAGAGCTAAAAATAATTGAAGTGCAAAAACTGTCATATATATATTTTCCACTAGACATATTGCTCATCATTTAGTTTAATTCTTTATACCTGTGATTCGAAGCATTAAATGTAGTTCATCAAGAACAACATTTTCCAACTTTATATTGAGCAGAGGTTGGAATTGACAAGAAAAATGACCTTTTAAAGCGCATTCTTTTATGTCCTCAATTGATCGACCATGTTGAGTTTCCCAGTAGTTTTGAAGCCTTGACATATCACATCTAAAAGAGTAAAAATATGTTTAAAAAATATGTTAAATAATGATAAACGTACTTTCATGCATAGGGATTAGGTTGCATTGAGACCAGTTTCTAAGTATAGCCACCATGATGAGTGACTTTGTCAATTATTCAAATTAATTATTTTACGTGTGTGTCATCCATATACTACCAACAAGTCGACTCTCATGGAAAGTGGGCTTTAACCAAGCTGAAATTATGACTCACCTGTCTAATTTGAAAATTTTGCACCAAATACATGCATAGTCAGATGTGGCTCCTTTCATGCCAAGTACCAACAAAAGGAACTGAAAAGAGCAAAATTAATCAAGAATTCAACTTCATGAAAAATTTTGCATGATTAATTATTGTATTACCAGACAGTACTTAATTTTGCAAGTATTACCTTATAGTCACCTCCTAGATAAAATTCAACAGGCACATCCTTCCCTTTAATGTTGATTTTTCCTGACTTTACCAGCCTGTTGATGCAGCTAAAGATCTTTGCACAGGAAGTCTCAAAAGGTCATAATCCTCATGACCTTTGATTACTGCAACTGTGTGGTTCCCTTTGTGTGTAATAAAGAAATAAGAAAATTTGTTATTTTTACTCAAATTTATGTTTTGGCTTGATTACACTACTATGGTATGTTGTCAATTTAGAGCTTTATGCAAAATTTCAAAATATCCTAATCATTGCAAATAATTATAATAAATATAGCCACTAATTTTAAATGATTTACCTTTTGATGACATAACAGTTTCTTCCAGATTAAGAACAGAGAAGCTGATCACAATGAAATTTGTCAATCTTGTCATCTTTGCACCATCTCCACTGACTTTCACTTTGACTGGGACATCTCCTAACTTGCTGTTTGTCTCCATCTAAAGTTGAATGAACAATTAACAAAGATGGTTACATGATTAATAATAATATTTTCAAAATTTGGTTATGAGCAATGATTTGCTATTTCTAATTTTCTATACACAGTGGTTTTGCCCAGCCTGGGACATCACAGCACACACCATCTCTGACAAGTACCTAATAGTTTATTTGAATTTTAATGATTAATTATGAATGACTAAAAGAGGACAAATAGTCTCACCAGATTTCCAATTACGTGGCTCAACTCGTCTTCAAAATTGAGTGCTGCCCCATTTGCATCCCCAGGAGTTCTTTCAATATAGAAAAGCTCATTTAGATCATCTTTGCATTGTTTCACCAGATAAGACCTTGGGAGTGTCTCTCCTCCTGGGCAACAAGTTAACTCATGGTATGCAGCCTCGCCTATGCAAAATTTGTCCATTATGTTCAAAACTTGCTGGATGTCTTCCTTCTCATCACTTGGGAGTTCCTTGTAATTTTTCAATCCCTTTTCATCAAAAGATAGGCAATGAGCTTTTCCAGACTCGTCAATCATTTTCACACTGTTCAACTGAAGTCCAAACGATTCGCTAAACCAAAGTGCTTGCTCGACCCGTGTTGCCAGAGTTCGAAGTTTACGATCTTGCTGTCGCTTTCCTACTTCCAGAAACGTTTTCCCTTTGTCCTCAAACTTTCTTTGGGGAGAAATTTTTTCAATTATATTGTACAATTTGCTATTCTCTCTTTCAAGCTTATCAATGTCAATAGTGGCCTTGTCGATCTTTATTTGTTTTTTTCTCACCAGGTCTGATGCTTGCTTACATTTAATGTCTAATGCTTTATTCTCACGAGTAATCGTCGCATTTACACTTTCAAGCTGCGACACTTGGTTTTGCAAGTCATTCACCAAGGTAATAGTGCTAAGTTCGCTATGACGAACAGCGACACTCTTCACCTTCGCAAGTAGGCGTTGCCGAGTCCCCCCATGTTTCCCGATAACTTGTTTTGACACTTTCGTGCAATGTATACGGAGGCAGTCATTGAGTCTTGAACAGCTCTCCAGAATCTTCAATGGATACTGTTTGCCAATAAATGCGTTCAGTATCTGTACGTACGTGCAGTCAGCCAGTGTTGTTTGCTTCGCATTGTGCCAACTGTTTAGTTGTTCGAAGGGAATGTGAAGAGTAAAGGCAACTTCTTCAGAATCAACATCGGATCTTTTAACCAAGTTTGGGCAATGCTCGCTATCAATAACTATTTCCCTTTTAAATTTGGTATTAGAATATGTACCCAGAGCGATTGCCATAAATTTGCATTAAATTTGCATGCCAGAGAAGGAAAGAGAACGATTCTAATTTCCCGCTTCAATGCGCGATTTGCGGTTACCATAGTAATGAGACAGGAAGTAAACCAACCAAAAACAGCAATAGATAGACAAAGGGATTGTACGCTGAGCAGTTACACCGCCGTCTCTGTAAATGTATTATGAAAGGAAGCGCTGTTTCTGAGCTTTAATTTGATGTATTGCTCGACGAATTCCGACAAGTATAAACCTGAAAACTTTGCGCTCAAAGACAAGACATTTGCATTTCACCTTCCAAACTTACATTCTCAAAGTATTTCTGTCTTTGAGTTTAAATTATCGCTTTTTGATGAAGAAAATGGACCTGGTTTGTGACGCATATTTTAACAAATGGAAGCGCCGTTCTGTTGTGTATTACTCATACTTTGCAAAGTAAACGGCACAAATGGAAAAGTAATGCAGAGTAACTTGCCCTTTCAATATCATGAAATTCTGGATTTTCGTCAAACGTCCATAGTAGCGTATAGCAATAGTATGCCCAAAGTTCTCGTTCGATTTGGACCTGTTATTTACTATACAAACAATACTTCAAATATAGCCCTATATGACTACTAAGGTATGTAGAACTTTGTATCAACGGCACAAATTTGAAATATTTTGTTGGTAGACTTTTATTGCCCTTTTGGGAACAGTTACTAATAATTTTATATTGTTGTCAGACGCCATATTTTCGCTGCGTGCGCTTGCGCAATATCGCGTGTCTTGAATTTCTGGCCATGTGTGCAAAAGCATGCAGAAGAATCAGGAACCAACGATGACCAGTTATCCACAAGCATCATTGCCCCTACAGAAAGGAATAGCCTCTTCAATTGTGACGAAGTCCAAACCATACAAAAATTGTTTGAGGATATGATTCGGAAAACCGTGAGAATTTCCAAAGTTGAAGTTGAAAAGAGATGTTCTGGCAGCCGTGATGGACGTAGTTTGTTGCAAAAGTCAACGCCTATTGCCTTAGTCAACAGAATAAAATATGAACGAAGAAAACATAGATTGGCAAAAAACGTTAAGTAAACTTCATAGTTAAAATTGCAAATTAGGAAAAAGATATGGACAAACTTTTGAGACTTGAACACTTTTATGTACAGTATTGTGTGTACATAAATTACACAGTTTAAATTAAGGACATTGAGGTCGTTAAGGCGTGAAAATGAAGCTTAAGGTATGCGCAAGCTTAGGTTTTACTTCTTGTCTCGTGTCTATATGACGCACTTTTGTTGATTTTGAACTGAATTATTGTATTTTTAAGTCTTGGTCGTTTCGATTATACTTTCCAAGTAGATATGGAAGTAGGTGTCTTCAATTTTCAAAGCTTCTCTTTTAATACAGTTTAGCATTGCATTTGAACGCATTAAACGTCCTCAATGTAGATCTGCATATTATAAATTAGAGTTGGAACACTTGTGGAAATTATATTTTAGCTATGACAATTTCCAAACCGTTGAATGTAATTAAAATAGATATCTTTATTTGAATTTCCATTAAAATTTTCTAAATTTGTGATAATTATAATCTTTGTTTAAGCTGTCATATTTCTTCGAATAAATGGCAAAGACAGGCAATGACATTACCTGCAGCCACGAGGGAATCGGCAATTTCATCTTTTATTATATTCATTTTGAAATCAATGGCATTTCTTGCCATCTAATTGCTTTTTAACACAGTGATTTCAGCCTGGATTAACCTCATATCAGGTTGATTTCAAAATTGCTGACAACATTTGTATATGGTTTACATGGGAAATATCTAAAATACACGTGGTTCATAAGTGAAACTTTTACTTACTTTTACTCTTACGGTACACACTTAATTTAAAAGAACACATTTGCATTAGCAATGTCCCAATTGAGCAGGGTACTGGGTCTAGTCGCAAAGCATCTATGGACTGTTTGGAGGGACAAATGATATCAGACTTCATTTCCTGTCCCTCCAAACGGTCCATAGATGCTTTGCGGTTTGCGATTAGACCCGGTACGCTGCTCGATTTGGAAATGGCTAATCATACACAAAGTGTGTACAAGGGCATGCCATTTGTGAAATATTACAGTTTGCGAACACATCGGAAAATGTCCTCTGGAGTAAAACAAAATAATACCATAAGCTTTTCTGCAGTTTTTTAAGGTCTAAAATTCGTAAGTCTCCTTCAGACTAAATCAAATATTATTTTCTGACCATGATACAAAAGTGCCATATGAAGGTTACAAAAGCGCCACATAAGTTACAAAAGCGCCATATGAAGGTTACAAAAGTGCCACATGTAAGTTACAAAAGGTCCATAGTAAGGTTACAAAAGCGCCATGCACTGAAGGTTACGAAAGGACCACATAGGTTACGAAAGGACCACATAAGTTACAAAAGCTCCATATGAAGGTTACCAAAGCTCCATAAGGAGGTTACAAAAGGCCCAATTCTTCTATCTACCTATCTACCTATCTACCTATCTACCTAGCTATCTATCTAGCTACCTACCTACCTACCTACCTAGCTACCTAGCTACCTACCTAGCTACCTAGCTACCTAGCTACCTACCTAGCTACTTAGCTAGCTACCTACCTAGCTACCTACCTACCTAGCTACCTACCTACCTAGCTACCTACCTACCTAGCTACCTAGCTACCTACCTACCTAGCTACCTAGCTACCTACCTACCTAGCTACCTACCTAGCTACCTACCTACCTACCTACCTACCTACCTACCTATATACATCGTGATTCTTGTTTTAAGAAAAAAATAATTATTCTTGTCAGTATAGTAAGAATATTATTCTAGCCAAGAATCTTAGTAAGAATATTATTCTTACCTAGAACTCTAATTAAGAAAAAAATTGCTTGAAACAAGAATTTTAATTATTGAAAAAGTTCTTGTTTCAAGTGAATAATTACTAAAAACAAATAGAAATATTCTAGTCAGTATAGTAAGAACTTTTGTCTAGACAAGAATTTTTTTAAGAATATTTTACTAACAAGTAAGAATGTTTTTGCTTAATTTAAGTAAAGTTGGTTTCATGCAAAAACTTTCTCAAATAAATCTGATTTAATTAAAAAGACAATGAATATAAATACTAAATAAGTTTACAAAGTTGTATTTATCTTAAAATTATTATATAAAAATATTCCAATATATCTAAAGCATGCATTTATATAGTTAAACAACACCATGTCCCTAATTGTTCTTGAACTTAGCATATTCTGACATTGCAGACCTAAAAATATTTATCATATCACCTGGGGTGTTTCTGTCCAGGAATATTAAATTTTGCAGCATAGTAAGACCCAGCTCATGTGACCTTAAATAGTCAATGTCCAAAAGATAAAACAAACCAATTAGAGCAAGCACCGCCTCTTGAACTTTCTCCAATTTGACTGTAAATATGATGTTGCCCATATAAACCAAGTATACAAGTTTTGAATCCACCATTAGCATTGCTACCTTTGCTGAATACTTCTTGCACAAAACATCAGGGTCTTCATGCTCCTGGTACAAAGAATTTTAGAGACAAATTAATTTAAAGTGGACGATGGCTTGCCAAGGAAAACATAGTTACATGTACAATTAAATGAAAATCTCTAGAATACTGATTTATTTACCTTTATGGTGTATACCAAATCACAGGACACCCTCTTTCCTTGTTTTGTTTTTGTTGTTGAATGTCCAAATATTAAATGAATGTTCTTCATCAAATGTATAGCTTTGGCAACTATAAAAATATAAATGGTCCATGTTTATACATTCATTTTTAGGACATCTTCAATATAAATAAAAAAGTGCAATACCTTTACTTGGTTTCGAAGGATGTCCAATTCTTTGCTTGGAGACCCCAAAATAAATTAAATTGTCAACTTCCTCCTCAACTCCCTCAACACATTCATGGATAAATTGTTCCCGGTTTTCATTTGCTTCCACTCCAATAACTCTCCTCACTTCTTCAATAATCTAGAACAGGAAAGTTATTATTTTAGAAACATTTACATGATTTCCGACATTTACCAACACTTTTATGCTGCTGCATGTCCAGAGCAATGACAGAAACAACAGGCTTCACAATATGTGTAGTTGCTCAGTAAAATATTTATGTACATTATATGCATTCAATTACCTCAACATGGTCTTTAAAACATGGATATGTTTCGAACACTTTCTCATGACGTTCTTCTGCGGCCATGTCCAAAATGCGCTTTCAGTGTGCTGGAAATTCTTTATTTAAGTCGGCATCTTGAAATCGCGGAACCCACGGAAACTGACGGAAACCGACGGAAACTGATGGAAATTCGCGGGAAACATGAAATACGTCCAGGCTCGAAAGATCACTGAATTTCTTAAAATTCCTTGTCATTACTTGGTTATAGAGCCTTGCTTTCATAAAAATAATTTTGACTTAGAGCCTTTACGTTGTACAGTAGGAGTAAGTACTCTTATTTCTTTTAAGCACTCATGACCACATAAGGAAGTCACAAACAACAACATGAAAACGAGGCTCGATAGCCAAAGCCATCTGCTTTCTGGAAGGGTGTATTTATTATTTTGTCGTCTCGTTTTCTGAAATCGAAAATATATTTAGATTAAATTCAAACTCCCAAATGTGAACTCCCAAATATGAAATATACTCAAAGATGGACTCCCAAACGTGTATTTCAGCTGTATATAAATCTTTTCTCCTTCAATGGTTTCCTCAAAGAAATTTTTGTTGAAGTGCGAGCGACAGAGAAACCGAAAAATAAAAGAAAGAGGGAAGCTGAATCTTTGAAAAATGGAAGCACAGTTTATTTTTCAAAGCGCTCGTCGCTCGGCACAAAAACACGTGTGAAAAAGTTGCTCAGTTAGATATAGAAATATGGCTACCTCGATTTGTTCTTTGTAAGTTTTTACACTTTATAGACCTTTTTACCTTGATTTCTTGCCTGTTTCAAACGTCGCATTTGGCGTGTATCGAATTAATGGATGTTAAATCTTGATTTCTGATATGAATCTATTGTTTTGAATGCTTTGGGCACATCGATTGCGACGTTTGAAACAGGCATTAAGGTGTTCTGTAATAGATATAGTATGTTTTTCGTTATTTCTTGGCAGAATTAAACTTCCTCTTCCGAAATATCTCGATGACAAGAAACTGGAAGTCAAGCACAGTCTTGGCAATGGTCATTGTCACCTCTGTTTGCACGAGTTTGGCAAGCCAACAGAACATCATTATGGCACCAAAGGAAATTTTTACTAAATGCAAAAATGAATTAGAGAAAAACTTAGAATTTTATACAGCGTTTTACACAGGTGTGGATATTTTTGGAGAGTTTGAAGAGCATATGAATAATCATACCTATGATCTGCAAGTTGTAGACATCATGTTACAAGTCGTAGCAAATACAATAAACACAACTGTGATTGTTGCTGATGTTCGTACCAACAACATCATCGAAACAATGTTGCCTCCAAGAGACTGTAATTCACAGTCAAACAATGTCTTAAGAGTAATCAGAAAAGGTGAGCATTTTGATGCCCTGGTTAGAAAATTTGAAGAAAACAGAAATCATTGGGACAATGGTGAACCCAGACTGGCCATTTATGGCACTCGAAATTTTCAATATAGTGATTATGAGGTAATATGTGGATGGATGGTCGTGTAACATTTAACTAATATCGTATGCGCACGCATCGTTAGGGAAATCTTTTGGTATGTGTAAAAGGTAGTTTGAGCCCATCAGACACCTCCTGTACAAAAAGTTTGTAAAAAACAGTGTTTTTTCGAGTAAAAAAAGTGCTTTTAGATGTCGATATAAAAACGGCTCGCGCACAAAAATAGGCGACTGAAAATGTATTTTGACTGGACAGGCCTAAAATGTGGAATATGTTTCATAAGTTATTAAAGTTTCAGACAATTTGGTGCAGGCGTAAGCGACCTCGCGAGGTTTAAAGATTGGGTATTTTTCACCTATTTTTGTGCGCGAGCCGTTTTTAAATCGACTTCTAAAACCACGTTTTTTTACTCGCAAAAACACTGTTTTTTACAAACTTTTTATACAGGAGGTGTCTGATGGGCTCAAACTGCCTACACATACCAAAAGATTTCCCTAAGGATGCGTGCGCGTATGTCTTTTCCGATGTGTAAACTTTTTTTTGATACACCCTGTATAGTTAATTCAGGCCAAAAAGATGTACAGTATTCTTCCATTTATTACTTTCATTAAAACATGTTATACCAGTACTAAGTTTATATAATCTACTTTATATTAAACAGAAACGAAAGCACGGAGGTCATGATGGGGCATGGCAAAAGAAAAAGACTAAAAGGTGAACTCAGACTGAGCATTGCTGTTAAGTAAATACAGTATATTTAATAAAGAGGATAGAATGAGGTTAAACATTATATAAATCCCCCCTAATAAATAATTTGTGATGAAGCTTGGAGGGAAAATGGAAGGCAAACACTGGACCCCTTTTCCATTGTGTCCCACCCTTATATTATAGCTACAGTGAGTAGCTGTGTTACAAAGCTGTAAAGAGCATTTGACAACAATGGTGGGTCATTTTTTAAAATCCATGGAATTTAAGGTGGCCTCTCTCTTACTGGAATTACCTAAATTTTCAGTCTCAAAAAAACTGAAATATATTTGAAATGCAAGACGTAAAATTTTTAACAGCTATATTTCGATCATGTTGTGAGATATTATCATTTTAATTAAGTCTTATGTTTCGCACATTTTCACCATAATGATGCTGTACACAGTCAGTTTTGTGCATGGTAATATTGGAGTCTCATGATTGTAATAATAGCTTGCAGTTTCAGGTGGCTTGATTGGGCCATCATAATAACTTACATCACTGTGGAAACAAGAAAAAATACAAATTGTCCTAACAGTTTAGGAATTTAGGCTCAATTATGTATTGCTATAATATTGATATCTATATATATTACTCTACAGTATTTCACAAGTTGTTTCTGAACATCATACCTTCAAAAATCCTGGACTTCAGTCTCCCCTCTCATACTCTTGTACACCATAAATTTATGGAGTGAGTGTAATTCTTGCTTAAAATTGTATTATCAATTTTGCAGAAAGAAATTGTTTTATCTTCCTCTGATGAAACAACTGCAAGTGAAGAAGAAATGAAAGCAAATGCAAAGGGAGAATCAGATTGTGAAATAATCAGTGATGAAGAAGAGAAAATAGAGGTGAGGCAAGAATCTGATTGTGAAATAATCAGTGATGAAGAAGAGAAAATAGAGGTGAGGCAAGAATCTGATTGTGAAATAATCAGTGCTGTAGAACAGAAAATAGAGGTAAAGGAAGAATCAGATTGTGAAATAATCAGTGCTGTTGAAGGTGGTCAAAGCAATGATACTGTTAAGTATTATGATGATAACCCAAATATTCCAATATTTAAATCTGGTAAATATTCACCTACGTCTTCCAAATTTTTTGATCTATTAGTGGACTCGCCCAATTTAAATTTAGTTTGCACTAAGCTACCTTCTTTTGTAGAAGATAATTTAGCTTTTGTCATATCTTGCAAGCAGTCAGATGTACCACTGTCAGATATTTCTTGTGATGGACATAGTGGGTGGGTTAACGACGGAGTGCGTACATTTACATTTCTTAAAAACAAAGAGAAAAGTTATTCTCTCGTCAGCAAGAAACGAAGCTCCGAGGATGAAATGTCTCAATCACACTTTCTACTAGTTAGAAAATATTTTCATCATCGGTAATATCCTGGTTTTAAGAAAATAATAGCCTATGCAAGAAACTTCCGAGACCAGATTTGTAACGATATAGTTTTTCTTCAGTACTTCTTCACGGGAGCAATTCACGGTATTAAAGGGGTTAAACACGGTAACGCTAAAAAAGCCACACACAGTTATTGTCAGACAAAGCCGTCTGTCTTAGAAAAGGCCAAAAGGAACTTAAATTTGACTGCAGTTAGATCAGTTGCTGCTAACATAAATGACATTGGTGGAGTTAGGCATGCAAATAGTCCTGCTGACATTATAATAACTAAACAGTTGCACGACATGAAGTACAATCAGTCTAAGTCCACCCGCAAACAGCCACACGGGAGCGAGGATGAAATTTCCGATGTTATAGATATGGGTCAAAATGAATTTGGGTTTATAATACGAGAAATAAAGCAGTTTCCTGAACCATTGATCGTTTTGGCAACAGACGAGCAGTTGAAAGACTTAGAACGTTTTTGCTGTGATGACGCAGAGTTCGTAACAATGTCAGTAGACCCAACTTTTAAAATTGGCAAATTCAACGTGACACCGATATCATTTTGAAACTTGACTCTTTCTATCGATTCCGAACGTACATTTTGCCCTATTGTTATGGGACCGCTACTTGTGCATTTTTCTAAAACTGAGGAAATTTACACAGCATTTTTTCAAACACTTTTGAGATTAAGACCAGCACATTCATTTTTAAAAGTATATGGAACCGATGGGGAAACAGCACTTTGCAATGCACTGGGAAAAGTATTCCCGGAAGCTATATCTCTTCGATGCTTCAAGCACATAGAATCCAACATAAAAATGAAAATTTCCGAGCTAGGGCTTTCAAAGAACGAAAGCAGATTATTGGATGATATTTTGCATGGGGAAAGTGCCCTACTTCAGATGGAAAGCTGTGCACAATTTGACAATCTTTTCACAGAATTAGAAAAAAACTGGGCAGTCTTAGATATATCTGGAAAGTTTACCCAGTACATCAAAACACTTGTTCCAATGATGAAAACATCAATGATTGCTTCAGTACGCACTAGAGCCGGGTTAGGATGTCCTCCTTCGCGATACTACACGAACGATTCCGAGTCTAACAACTTCAGAATAAAGCATTGGCTCGGGTTTAGGGAACTATCGATACCAAAATTTATTGAAGAATTAGCATCCTTCATTGAAGCAGAGAAAAATGATGCCCAAAAGGCTTACTGCAAATTTAGCGGGAAAATACTTTGTTAGACTGGAATTTCGAGGACAACTGCAGTGTAAAGAATACTTCAAACTTTCAGTTAATCAAAAAAGTGCATTTCTTAAAAAAGCATCAAACATAAGCATGACAGACTTGCTTTCGTTTTCAAAAATTCCAAACGAGGTTAATACAGCCCTTGCAAACTGTGGAGTAATCTCCGTTCCCTTTGATCCAAACAGGAATTAATATAAGCAAATTTACTTTAAAAAATATATGGTCAGTGCAACTAAGCTTATTCAAAATTCGCAAAAGGTAATTTTACCTGCACCCTGCTTGACTGATAAAATAGCAAAATATTCTGTTTTAAAGTCAATGCGGTCACTGGAAGACACACAACTTGTTACCTATAATATTGACTTGGGCATTTTTTCATGCAATTGTAAGTACTACGCAGTTCACTCCATCTGTAGTCACACAGTCGCATGTGCTGAAATAAATGATAAATTAAAACAATTCTTAAAATGGCACACAGAAAGCAAACAAAAAACAAACAAACACAAGCAGGCCACTTATAGTTTAAACCTGAAATGTGTAGGACAAAAAGGAAATCGTCCGCGAAGAAATTGAAATGTTCCACGTGAGAAATTACTGTCAAGGTCTGCTTCGTCTACTTTTGCTCTAGGCTCTTGCCCACAATTAGAATCGCACAACACTCACTTTATTTTGAAACAGCTCCATGGTACCCTAATAAGAGTTTGTTATGGGTGTAAACAATCGATTCGAACCCCACCATCTGTACCTCCGCCACCTTTTGATATTGTGCTAGCAGCTAAAGTAAATTACTCCTTTTCACATCCAACCACTGGAAATCTTGTACTTAAAAAAGACTGGAAGCATTTCCATTTTATGAAGGCTTGTATCCAAGACTATGATAATGCACTACATGTATGCAACCTTATCAAGCCTAAATTGTTGCAAGTCCATTGGGATAAATTAAAAAATGAGTTTGGGTTATAAAAACAGTTTCAGTAACTTTTTATATACTAGTATTCATTGCGTTTTATACTTTAAAAGGTTTTAGGCCCGAACTGTAAATTAAGGATATTCTCTCCTAGAAATCGTCAATTAAGGTCAGCACATGAATGGACCGCCTCTGTTAATTGTTGCGTTAATGGACACTGTACTGTGCGTTAAAATATTGTTAGTAAACCTTGGTGTAAAGTTTGAAAAAAAAAATATATATTTTGCAAGAAGAACATATAATCATGTCTTGTAATAACAATACAACCTTCCGGAAAGCAGATGGCTTTGGCTATCGAGCTTCGTTTTCATGTTTCACACTTACCTTAAGCCTTTCTGTGTTGTTCTTTGTGACCTGTTTATGTGATCATGAGTGCTTAATAGAAAATGTATTAGGCCTTTATGAGATTATTTCACCTCCTACTGTACAACATAAAGGCTCTAAGCTAGAATTTATTTTATGAAAGCGAGGCTCTATAGCCAAGTGATGTGCTTTCCGGAAGGGTGTATTGTAACAGTTTATGGTAACGCATATATCTAATATCAAAGAAGGTGTTTCCTTTTATGTCATGATTCTGATTTCACAGAAATTTATGTGTAATGGTGGGTCAAGCGACCTAAAGACTACCGAAATACTCGTTTGGGTGTTCACATTGGTCTTACTTTTTTCTGTAGTTATCGATTTCAGGAAACGGGACGACGAAATATAAATTAAATTGACAAGGAATTTCAAGAAATTCAGTGATCTTTCGAGCCTGGACGTATTTCATGTTTCCCGCGAATTTCCGTCGGTTTCCGTCAGTTTCCGTCAGTTTCCATCAGTTTCCGTGGGTTCTGCGATTTCGAGATGCCGTATTTAGGTACATATTTATGATTTCAGGGGACTGTTTCACTTTGTTCATCTCCTTTGCTAAGGCACTGCAATGCCGTATCATTATTGGTTCAGAGTAGGTTGATTCAGTACTGGATTGTAGTAAATATACACACACATCTATTTTAGTATTCCCCCCACCTGACATTTGTAGGATTCATGATAGGCCTACACAATGATTAAAGGAATTGTAATTCTGTAACCTACCACAAATTTCATCTATTTCTTTTTCAATTTCTTCATTGTTGATAGGCACTGCCAGTGTTGCCTTGGGGGTACTTGTGCGTGTTTGATCATGTTTTAAGCTTGGGGTATTTGGGCTGGCTTTTTTACTCTTGCCCCACGCTTCTTTTCTACTGGCTTCATATTATACAGTCTTTTCTTTAATTGTTTAAATAAAACACCCTGTAGAAATATATACAAACAGTGTTTCAGAATTGCATACTCTTTATTGGTTGAATAATTTATTCACAGTGCATTATGCTCTCAGAATTCCATACAATTTATAACAATATCAACAGCATGATATTTGAGCTTTTCAACTAAAGGACTTGGTTAAACATTGTTTATAAGAAATAGGTATCAGAAATATTTATATTCCTTTGTCTTTAGGCAAATAAGTGTGATTAATAAAAGTGAGTAATTGCACTTACATGTTTAGTTGCAACCTCGTACCCAGGGTCTTTACTCGTGGGGAGAAAAGACCCTGGTTGCCGCTGGTCACATGGCACCCAGATTCTGGGTGCTAAATTGATATTTTCCTGTGGGAGGGGTGGGAGAGGAGCGTACGTTTGTTATCGGAAAATTTTCCTCATAGTATTGTGTTTTGTCCTTCGCAAAAATAAAAAATATAAATAGTTCACGCTTGAAGACTTTGCGTTATTGCAATTCAATAACACTGCCATGGCCTCAGAAGAATGGAGTATTAAGTTACATGTTAATCATGGAATTAGATCAAATTTCAAAAGAATACTCATTCAGTTTTCGCCAATGGCTAGTAAAGGCACGCCAAAAAAGTACTACAAGAATCCATCTAAATTGTCGGTCAATATCTCGCGCTGCAGACTCTGTAATTCTGTTGGTGATTCGAGGCACTGTAAAGGTTTGTTTCGGGACTCTAACGTCGCGATTTTACGTGACGTTGAGACTATTTTCGGTGATAAGTTGCCACAAAGTAGTAACCTTCCGCACTTGATCTGTTGGCCATGTGAGAGAAGACTAAAAACTGCTATACTGTTAAAGAAAACAATTTACCAAATGCAGCAACAACTACAAGAAGAAATCCATGCCAAACGTTGTGTTGAGATATCGCCGTCGGTCGATAAACCAGCACCCAAAGTTCGAGCAACTGGGAATACGTGTCGACACAGTATTGATTTTGACATCGCTGCCTCTGAAAGCGCAAGTCCTACAACATTACCTTCACAAGTAAATGTCTTTATTTTGCGCGTAATGCTGTTTAATTCTAGTATTTTGATATTTTTCGTGTGGAATATTTAGCGCTATTAATGAGGCGTGATATTCACAAATGATTCATATTTAATCATGGTCATGAATAATAAGATCTATATTTGGTTCATACTTCATAGTAATTTTAATTTATAGTGAAATGTTTCGAAATTGATATCTTTTAAAATATATTCTAATTTGCCCATTTAAAGGAAGGTGAATTATTGGATTTGGCTAAGGCAAATCAAGAATTGATTGAGGTTGCCAGAAGAAGTGAACCATCTGTTCTCAGGCAAATATCCTATGATGGTATGTCAGATGAGGGTTGGATGTCAGAAGTGTTAGAAGAGATGGCAACCAGATGTCCAGTTGTGAACAAAATACTGCTATCTCTGATGGAAAGCAGCATCTATCCAGGGAAGAAGTATCCTGGCATCTGCTTAATTTATGGCATCATAATGTTCTTAAGATGCCATGAATTGAGCAGAATTGAGAGGATAAACTCGGTTTTGTTGGTACAAGGTCAAGCATCTGTTAATGTAAGTCATTTTCATGTCCAAGTAATTTTTTGTGTTGTTAAATATGTTATGAAATATGAAGTAATCTAAATACTTGATTAAGCCCTCTCATCAAAACTATATCCATATTGGAGCCACATCAACAGCATGATCATCCCAGGTGTTGGTATGATCTCCTTTAGTGATTCGAAGCACAGGTCTTTAACATCTTCATTAGTCAATCCACCTTCTACCAAAATTCAAATACAACAACTTTAGTAACAGTTAATACTATAATAGTTAGAAAGCTTTATTCAGTATACTAGAAGAAGGGCATATGACCCAACACACTTCTTGTATGTAACTTCAAAAGTTCATGTCTAACATATCAACTATACAAGCTATAAATTATTATATAGTATTATCTTATATTACATTTATCAAGTTAAATCTAAATACCAAGGAGGCAGAAAATAGCTTGTATCGATCGAAAGCATTTATAAAATTTAAAAATTAAATTGCTTCGCCTTTTGTTAGTTTGATTATTGACACACTGGAACAAGGGTGCCAAGTCAGCCAACTGAGATGTATTCCTTGACAGCCTTGTGTTTACTTCATACAAGCGTTATAATATGCTTTAAATCACTAATCATTGCGTTTGCACTGGTAATACCACTGTTTAACTATTAAACATTACTATTTTCTAAAATGTGTCAACGCGGCAAATTCAAAATATTTCGCTGGCATTACTGCCATTTACGTTCGAGCATGATGCATGAACTATTTCACGCGTTTGTTCACGTTTGAAATGTGACGTTCTATAATTAATTCTGATGCTTTGTCCAATGAAATTAACAAGTTTGAGGCATGAACTGTAAACAAATATGACGTCAAAGAAAACGTTTCGGCCACATTTTGGCGCGTTTGGTAGCTTCGTTTAGCAGGTTTTTCACGTTAGATCCTGGAGTCATACAATGGAAACGTTTAAAGTTAATAAGTTCGGAAGAAGCTACATGTCAGGAAAATCTTTATCCAAAGATTTACGCATGCAAGTAATTGAAAATATATTAGCTGAAGGGGGTGACCGTTCGACAGCTTATATTCCTGTCAGATACGCAGAGCTGTCTCGTAAATTACGGCTATCACCAAATACAGTGAAAAGTGTATGGCGTCAGTATTGCCAGGAGTATCGTGTAAATCCCAAACCAGCCGGAGGTTTTCGGTGGAGTAAGCTGGACCAAGACGATCTTCAACTAATAGAAATTTTAAAAATTGAAAAACCATCAATTTCTTATGCCGAAATTATTCGCACGGTCGAAGAACATGGTGGTATAAATGGTAAGGAAATTAGCATAGCTTCCATTTCGAGAGCCTTAACATCTGGTCGGTTGCCTTCTGGATTAGGATATTCCCGAAAAAAATTAACGAAACTGGCGCGCGAGCGCTTAACACCAGAAAACATAGTATATACCCAACTGTTCATCGATTATTTGAGTTCAAAAGATCCTCGAAATCTGAAGTTCTTTGATGAAGCAGGCATAAAGTTACCTGACGTTGGCGGAAGAAGTTATGGACACAATCCTGTTGGTACGAGGTGTGTCGAGGTGGTGAGGAAATGTCAGTCCCCCAATACAACACTAAATCTTTTAGTTTCACATAACGGGCCACAATACTACAACCTGTTCAGAGGCGCAACGAATACTGTTCGTTTCCTAGAGTTTTTTGAGGAAGCGTCGAATGCCACCAATGTCGTCACGGGCCGGCCGTGTTTACAAGTTGGAGACATTATCGTGATGGATAATTTATCATCTCATCATTACGAAGGAGGTGAAATCCTTGAAGATTGGTTAAATGAGATGGGCATTGAACTGATATACACTCCATCATACTCCCCAGATTTAAATCCGGTAGAACTTTGTTTTAGTAAAGTAAAAGGTGATCTTAATGGTTATTTGTGTGATCTTGTCAATACAAACACACATTTAGCGGCGATGGAAGCGGTAGAGAATATAACTGCCCAGGATATGAAAGGCTTTTATGAAGCCACGTCATATTTATTTCTTTGACTATGTGCCGAATGACAGTAAATGTATGGGCGTGGACTGTTTATATTCGGTAATATTGCGTATATGATATATATGTATTCTGAAATTTACAGTAAATTCATAGAAGTAATAAACAATGTCTACATTTCTATGGTAATTCCCTCAGTCAGTGTACAGATCTTGAATCAGAATTTTTTAATAGGTAAAGACAGCTACTGGTTTACAATGTAAAAGCCGAGTTTCTGTGGTCACAGTAGTTATTGCCTTTGAAAAATATATTTTTTAAGAATTTATATTTTATAACAAACATCAGTATGATAAAATATTTCCTGCAAATCCTAAGGAAAATTCTATAGAAAATACTGTAATAGAAACTTAGAAAAACTTAGAACTGTGATTAGAAACTTTGTGTCTTTGGAAGGTGTTTACATCAGTAGCACAATTTGTTCAATATAATCGACATATATTGGGTTTAGGATTGAGTAAAGAAACTTCGATTGTGTAAACCGGCCTTATGTAAATAGGTGTAAATATGGATATTTTAGAACAAAACCATTTGTTGTAAATGTATTAAAATGTTAACGAAACTGTTTTATATTAATATAAACATTAAAACATGAACAATTAAGCCTATTGGCACTTTACTCAATGCAGGTAAATTCTAGAGGTTTTAAAGGTTCTTAATTTCGAGTGGAATTATACACACTTCAAATTCAAGCCAGGAACAGTTGATGGAAAAATGAGTCAAATATAGGTCATCCGGCAGGAATCGAACCTACGCTTTTGCGATGTGTGTCAGTGGCAAGAGCATTGCACCGGCATCACAAAAGCGTAGGTTCGATTCCTGCCGGAGGACCTATAGTTGACTCATTTTTACATCAACTGTTTGTTCCTGGCTTGAATTTGAAGTGTGTATAATTCCACTCGAAATTAAGACCTTTTAAAACCTCTAGACTATATACATAATATGTGTCCATACTGAGTCAAATACATGCATGCAAAATAGTTATTTCCAACCGTACTATTGTCACTGAAAAAAATCTATTTTAAACCCAACTGAAAAGGAACATATATGAACGAGGAAGAATGATATATATAACTATTAAACACATGCACGTTCATTCATCAAGAATACTGGTCGGCCGAACGTCTCCAGAGTTTTCGTGCATATTTACTAGTATAGCTGCAGCATCATTCTCGGCAATGATTTCATTGCCATCCTCAGTGTTTATTTCGACGTCTTCGTTGCGTTGTAATGGCGTTGGTGGTAATGCTGTATTTATAGGAAACTGATGTAAATTGAATGCCGGTGTTTCAACGCGATGTCGATGAAAATATGGTTGCATGTATGGCGGCAGGTTCGGATATATGTTCATGGACATAGCTAATGCAGGCGACTGGTAATTTTCGAGTACAGCCGTCGCTGTATGATGACCAATAGGGAACACATTTTGTGCCAAATTTTGTGAGCAACTCATTTGGGGCGTGCTTCGTAAACTTTCCCTCATCACAATCGCAAGTTGCTTGTGTTCTTGAGACTCTGTTTCTGGCGCGGTTGCCATAATAGATGAGGTTGTACTTTCGTCGCATGGGTTGTCTGTTGTATCACTTTTGTCTGGAAATCGAATGCCATATTTTCCAAGGTGAGGTTTGAAGGGATTTTCACGCTTTCGCTTACCACTTTGACTTTGTTTTGCTCTGTGATAGCCGAGTGAAGAGTTCATATTTTCAGAAAGAGCGCTTTCCAGTATTTCAGAAATATCCTGTTTTGCCGGTAAACGGCCTCCGAGGTGCTGTTTGCAGTATTGCTCCACTGCATAGACATGCTTTCTTAATAGGCTCCAATTTTTTTGCCCATTGACTAAATAGTCTTCTTTCTTCGCCTGAAACAAAACGCATTCTAGTTTGTTGGAGAGTGTGTCTTTTGACTTCTCTATTGCAGATTTTTTATTGTCAAGTTCTACTTTAAGTTTGGTGAGTTCCATTTCATGTTTCTTTATTTGGCTGCGAATTTCTCTTGTATTTGTTTCCCCGCAGTGGAACTTTTCCTCGCCACATTTAAAAACGGACGAACATTTATCTAAGTCGCAAGTGCGAGCTGTATGGCCTAGGCGAAGGTGACAGTTTCTACAGATGTTTCCATCCATCTGGTTTGATTTGACCCGATTAATTCTTCTAGAAATGTCATTCTTCTTTTCTCGTAGTTTTGTAATTAACACCTGCTTTTCTTGTATTTTTTTCTCCGTATTTAACACGTATCTTTGAAGCGGTGTTTTCCCTTCAAACAAATCGTCATTGCTGTCAGTGTCATCATCAGAATAATTTGATAATTCGCCATGAAATTGTTCATCAAACGTATCAACAGCATTACTCTTGCCTGTTGATAGTTTAGGCTTAGAACTTTGCACTTTGCTGTATTCGAGTGTTTTCTTCGTTTCAGTTTTGTCGATACTTGGAGATGAGCCCTCGAATACCCTTAGTTTCAAACAACGTATTTCTGTCCCTGGGATATTTTTTTGCCGATGTTATTGCAACACGCAAACATAAAGCATCGCCGCTGTTCAAAACAACGTATTCACCCTCGTCATTTTCATATTGAAGGCTAAAATCCATGAACTTTGTTTTCGGTATTTCTCGTTTAATAGCATTTGCCAGTTGTAAGTAATTGCTAGGCTGCTGTACGAAAAATACTCTTCGAGTTTCTCCAATTTGCACTTGCACTTGAAGATCTAGTTCCGTATTGTGACTATTGTCCATCTTAAAAAATAGGTACGCAATGCGTACATGTGGGTAGCCGTAAACATTAACTGCGATAAATCTGTTTTGTATTCAATGTCAAACGACAGGCCGCTATAGTAAATATCAACGAGTAAATAGCGAGTAAATATCAACTGATGCTTAAGGCCCTGTTACACGGTGCAATTTTTCTTGCAACTTGCAATACAATTCTTCTTTTGAGAGATGTAAATTTGGCAACTACCGAACTTTTGTCTTTATTACACTCCATGGCGTTTCTTACACTTACATTTTGAAGCCTCTTCACTAATTTACATCTCTTTAAAAGTAGAATTGCATTGCAAGTTGAAAAATTGCACCGTGTAACATGCCCTTTACTCTTACATTCTAATGGCTTATGCCAAACAAAACGGCAAAAATGCCCTATAGTTAGCTAGTTGAATACAGTTATAACGAAGTCGATTTTATTACACAATCTATACATTATAATATTTTATTGTATTAAATGCATTTTACTACAGATCAAAACATATATAAAAGCATATTTACAAGAGATAGGAAATGCATATTTTTTAAGCAGAATAGTTGGAGAATAAAAAAGAGAGTAAGGTTCCAGAATGGTGGCACGAATGCTTGGATAACATAGCTTAGTTTAGAAGTAGAGAAAGAAGATTTCAGACGTTTTCAAATTATTTTGTTTTGATGTCCCTTGATTATATCAGCATGTCTTTGTTACATACAACATTGGTTATTTTGTTGATCAATGAATGTTATACAAGTTAATAAATGTTAGAATTGTTATTGCTCCAGTAAGATTATAATTTTAAGGCTTGTTTGCCAAAGTTTATTGACAATAACAATCTGTTATCACCATTATAACTAAGCTGATAGTGTGATTTCATAGATCCAGAAGGAAGGTACAGGTGGTTTGCAATGTTGATTACAGATAACTTATCAGCATGGAGATAATAGCACTAGTTCCTAGGTCCAATAAGACTGCATGGCTTGTTTGCAAGTTTCACTGACAATATCTTATCACTGTAGTAATCAGTCCGACAATCAGGCAACATTGAATGCCACCATTCATCATTGATATAAACGTGTATTGCTGCCTTTATACCAGGAAGGCATGTCCTAGGACCTGGATTTCCCTCCACATCATTTGAAAGTCTCAGTAATAATGGCACATAAACATTGTGATTGTATATAATTTGAACATACCATAAGCACAATTCACTGTTCTTTTGACTCTTAATCAATTGGTTCTTTAGATATGGCAAGCAAAATACATTAATATAAAACATTTACAGTATTTGATTCCAAATCTTGCCATTCAGACGGCAGAGACTGTTTTTACTGTCTAGAAAATTGTGGTGTGAACCAATCCTGGAGCGATGAACTTCAATAATGATGCCCATATTTGTAGCCTTAAACTTAATATTTTGTTTGAATATATCAGCAGAATGGCTGTCGTTTCATTTATATGTACCAGCACAATGGCTGGTTTCAATTTCAATACCTGCACTATGGCAAGGTCTAATTTTAATACCTGCACAATGGCAAGGTTTTTGCTTGCCATATCTCAAGAACCAATTAAGAGTCAAAAGAACAGTGAATTGTGCTTATGGTATGTTCAAATTATATACTATCACAATGTTTATTTGCCATTATTACTGAGACTTTCAAATGATGTGGAGAAAAATACAGATCCTGGGACATACCTTCTTGGTTCCTACTACTCAGTAATACACGTTTATATCAATGATGAATGATGGCATTCAATGTTGACTGTCGGACTGATTACCACACTGATAAGATATTGTCAGTGAAACTTGCAAATAAGCCACGCAGTATTAAAGATTTGCACGCTCATATAATCCGATTGTGATCAAAATTGCTCAACCACAACGTTGACTTTACCTTGACTTTTAATTATATAGAAATTTGTCAAAACTCAAAGCAGCCCTTCGAATAAAATTCGGACTAAACATTCACAAAATTTTCCGAAAATATTGACAAACGCACGAACAGTATGTTCGTCACCTTTCGTTTATCCGACGAAAGCCGAAGATTAACGACAGACGTACGTATACCCACAGACACTTTTTCAACTACATAGTGGTTAGCCACGCATGCGCAGTAGTGGCTACCCACAAAAATGTTAGAACGTGGAAACCTGCCAAACGAAGCTACCAAACGCGCCAAAATGTGGCCGAAACGTTTTCTTTGACGTCATATTTGTTTACAGTTCATGCTTCAAACTTGTTAATTTCATTGGACAAAGCATCAGAATTAATTATAGAACGTCACATTTCAAACGTGAACAAACGCATGAAATAGTTCATGCATCATGCTCGAACGTAAATGGCAGTATGTAAACATGGATCATGAATCCATGACGACAGTGATGACGAGCGGCAGAATCGCTTATTATTTAAATTTTCAATACATTCTTACCCATGAGATTCTCAGCAACCTCTTGATCAATCTCTCCGATCTTTTCCAGCAAATCTTGGGACATGATGCACAGCAAAAATTTATATAAATGCAATTTAAAAACAAATTCAAAGTTATAGATGCCCGAGTGCTGTAATATTTCAACTAAATGACACACGTGGCACGAATCGACGCTATACCAAAATGCATTGCCCGAAATTGTCATGCTTCCACTACAATATCACCATTCACCGATTTGTTCAATTCACTGGTTCAATTAGCCAATTCGCCGGCAATTCTTGAATCGATTGTAAAGTTTATATTATTATATTACATTATGTCACTGTAGAATATGTAGGATAACATATTCATGTTACTAAGTAATTTAATATGCATGATTAACGTTACTAGGTGAGGCATCTGGTATAAGCATGTTGTACAATTTAGAAATAAATACTTTTTTACGTAAAGCCGGTGTCAACAACATGGTGTCAGGTGCGGGATCTTTAAGAAATTAAAAAATATGGCTGAATCGTATTTTCATAAACCTGGTCCGCTAATATTCTATGGAAATATAGCTGAAAATTGGAGGCGTTTTGTGCAAGAATACGATGTGTTTATTGCGGCGGCTTGTAGCACAAAACCAAAGAAAACCCAAGCATACATTTTGCTAAACTTGGCCGGAGGAGAAGCAATCGAACGAGAGAAGTCATTTACGTATGGCGAGGACGAATCTAAAGAAGATCCTGAATGTTTAAAGATGAAGTTTGGAGAATTGTGTAATCCACAAGCGAATGTAACAATGGAGGGGCACAAATTTAACACCCGAGTGCAACAGCGTGGTGAACCGATTCAATCGTATGTCTCCGATTTAAAGAATAAGGCTAGTACTTGTGAGTTTGGTGACTTGAAAGATGAAATGATTAAAGATCGGTTGGTTTGTGGAATTGAAAATGACAAGCTGAGACGAAGCCTGCTACGAGAAGACAAGCTAACTCTTCAGAAAGCGATCGAACTCTGTCAGATAAGCGAACTGTCTGAACAACGAATGAAAGAGCTGATGACTGCATCAGAAGTGCATGAAGTAAAGTATCCATGGCAAAAAGATCACGGAAGTCGACAACAACGACAGCTACAGAATGGACAACAGCAGCAGCAAGTATCTAGTCATAGAAACGAAAGTGGCAAGTTTCGACAAACGGCAAAATCGAGAGGCGATCAGCATCGACAGAGGCCATGTTCGTACTGTGGAAGCGTGCACAAACAGCGAAACTGTCCAGCCTATGGAAAGAAATGTCGTGCGTGTGGTAAATTAAATCACTTTGAAAGAGTTTGCCGATCAACTACGACTCAACCGATGAAACATAATCAACAAGTAAACACATTAACCGAAGGAAGACAAGGCATTCAACCGTTTCTTATTGAAATGTTACGTGCATATAATATACAAGCAGTTAGTCATGATACATTAAGCATTACAGTTGAAGTGCAATCAAAGCCATTGAAGTTGAAGGTAGACACAGGAGCTAAATGCAATGTGCTGCCAAAATATATTCTAGATTTGTTGAATATTTGCAATAAGATTGATTACACTAAGAAAGTTGAGCTAATTAGTTACAGTGGAAATGCAATACGCACAATAGGGCAAATACACCTTTCTTGCAAATACAATGGTGAAATTTATAATATATTGTTTCAAGTGATAGATCAGTCCTTTGAGCCATTAATAGGTTTACAGAGCTCACTTGATTTGAATGTGGTCACTATAAATAATGCAGATTCAGTACAACAATCATCTAATTTAGAAACATGCAAGACACATGTTACTCATACAGTCATAAATAAGGCATATATTGAGGAATGTTAAAAGGATGTTTTTGGCACGGATCTTGGTAAACTTCCAGTGGAATATCGTATGAAGCTAGATCCTGATGTCAAACCGGTTATTAGACCACCAAGACGAATCCCTGTGGCGATGCAAAATAAGGTCAAAACGGAGTTGGAAAGGATGGTAAAGATTGGCGTATCCTCTTTCGTAGCGGTGAAGAAGAAAGGAAAAGATGAAATCAGATTATGCATCGATCCAAAAGATCTTAATCTGGCCATTCAACGGCAACATTATCCAATGAGAACGATTGAGGAGGTAGCGGCACGAATGCCAAATGCAAAGTTCTTCACAGTTCTAGATGCTTCCAGTGGCTTTTGGCAGATTCCCCTGGATTACGAATCATCGCTGAAGACAACGTTCAATACACCATATGGTAGATATCGCTTTTGTCGTATGCCCTTTGGAATAAAGTCTGCGTCAGAAGTATTCCAGAAAGCGATGGATCATTTATTAGAAGGCTATCCATGTGAGGTCATCGTGGATGATATCCTAGTTTGGGGAACAACTGAAGCGGAGCACGACGAAAGTCTCATTAAAGTCCTTGATAGAATTCGAGAAATCAACTTGAAGCTCAAATGGGACAAATGTAAATTCAAAGTGAAAGAAGTTGGATATGTTGGTCACCTCTTAACTGGAGAAGGATTAAAACCAGATCCAGAAAAAATTCGTGCAATCGTAGAGATGAAGACGCCTGAAAATGTGAAAGATTTACAGCGATTTCTTGGCATGGTGCGTTATCTTTCGAAGTTTGTTCCACGTTTGAGTGAACTTGCTCTACCGCTACAAATCCTAACGCATGTAGATACACCTTGGGCTTGGGATGGTGTCCATCAGAGAGCCTTTGACAACCTCAAAAGTGCGATTAGTTCTGCACCAGCCTTACCGTTCTATGATGTGAGCAAGCCAGTCACACTAACGTGCGATGCATCGTTTGGCGGTCTTGGAGCTGCGTGTTTGCAGGATGGTCTACCGGTAGCATATGCTTCGCGATCATTGACCAAAACAGAACAGAACTATGCTCAAATTGAGAAAGAGCTTTTGGCCGTAACATTTGCATGCAACAAGTTCCATGACTACATTATGGGAAAGAATGTGACGGTTGAATCTGATCATAAACCGTTGGAGATAATTATGAAGAAGCCTTTGTTGACGGCACCAATGCGGTTACAACGAATGATGCTACAATTGCAGCGATATGATTTATCATTGGTTTATAAGAAAGGATCTCAGTTGCACATAGCAGATATGCTATCTCGTGCGCAGCTAAGTCAAACTTCGCCTGCAGATAGTTATGAAGACTATGAAGTATTGACAGTGCAACCAGTTGGATCACATAAAATGGCTGAGTTACAGCGAGAAACAGCTTTGGATCCTACATTGACGACTCTGGCAACAGTAATACTTCATGGTTGGCCAGAAAATATGAATGATGTTTCAAAAGACTTGAAACCATATTTCAACGTCAGAGATCAATTAGCTACGAGAGATGGTGTTATCTATAAAGGTGAAAAGGTCGTGGTACCGAAGTCACTTCAATCTGATTATTTACAGCGTGTCCATTTGGGTCATGCAGGTATCGAATCAACCAAAAGAAGAGCTCGAGATATCCTGTACTGGCCTGGAATGAGCGAAGATATTGAAAGGCTCGTCCGTGCCTGTTCTGTGTGTAATAGTTGCAAATCACATCAACAACGCGAGCCTCTTAAAATGCATGATGTTCCGGAAAGACCATGGTCTCGTGTGGCTACAGATTTGTTTTATTGGAATGGGAAAGATTATGCAATGGTCACAGATTCTTTTTCCGGTTGGATTGAAATAACTAAGTTGAGCAACATCTCTTCAAGAGCGGTGATTGAAAACTTAAAAGAAGTTTTTTCAAGATTTAGAATTCCAGATGTGCTTTATTCGGATAATGGTCCACAATATTCCAGTGAAGAATTCGAAATGTTTTCTCGTGAATGGGGTTTTGGTCACGTAACAAGTAGTCCATACTATCCACAAAGTAATGGTCTAGCGGAAAGGGCAGTACGTAGTGCTAAAGAGTTGCTGGAGAAATGCAAAAGAGATGGAACGGATATAAGCTTAGCTTTATTAAATCAGAGAAACACCCCACGAGATGACATTCTTGGATCACCTGCGCAAAGATTAATGTCGAGACGATTGAAATCTGCGCTTCCATGTTCTGACAACTTGCTGAAACGCCAGCAGTTTAATGACTTGATAGTTAAAGATCGTTTGAGTCAAAGAAGGCAGCAACAAAAGAAATTTTATGATAAACAGACAAAGTTTCTACCAGCGTTGGAAAGTGGGGATGTAGTGCGAATGCAAACACCAAAAGGTTATGATCAGCTTGGTTTTGTTGTGCGTCCTGCAGAAGAACCAAGATCATTCGTGGTCAAATCACAGGGCTAAGAATATCGAAGAAACAGAAGACACACCAGAGCAAAAGCAAAATATCGAGCAGAACCCAGCAATTGGAGAAATTCCTGAATCATCTAAAAGATCATTAAATACTGAAGGACAAGAGAAAGAGAAGTACTCTAATGTAGTGGTAACCAGAAGTGGACGTATATCTAAACCTAACCCTAAATATAAGGATTATTTGAAATAGAATTGAACATTATTAACTAGCATATTATTGGACAATTTGAACTTGAACAGTATTTATTTAGAAAACACTAAAAAAAAAAATTAGAAAACACTAAAAAAAAAATTAAATAAGTAGTTTAAACAGTTATGCTCTTTAAACTTAGGTATGTTATAGATTATAGCTATTCATTGATAAAAGAGAAGATGTAGAATATGTAGGATAACATATTCATGTTACTAAGTAATTTAATATGCATGATTAACGTTACTAGGTGAGGCATCTGGTATAAGCATGTTGTACAATTTAGAAATAAATACTTTTTTACGTAAAGCCGGTGTCAACAACAGTCACCATGGAAAGACTAGGCGGAGAGAGAAAAACAACAGAACCTTGGAATTGCCGTTTATGTAATTCGTTCCAAGCTCTAACGTTACGGATATTGTTGAGACATTTCAACGTTGTCCATGCAAACGAAGTAAACTTTCGAGTAGTGTGTGGCATCGACGACTGTTCTGCAACATTTAGAGTTTACAACTCTTTTTACAAGCATGTTTTAAAGCATCACAAAGAATTGTACGACAACAAGCTCCTGGTTACCGATGAAAGAATTGAAGATGCGCACAATCACGCAGATGAAAATGATGAGTGCTCTGTTTATGATTCTACTGCTACATGTGAATCAAGTGATAGCAGCCTTAGCAGCGCTGATTTTGAAAATGAATATCATATTAATAAAGAGCAGGTATGCATTAGAACATTTTTTGAACAATTTATACATAATTTTTGTATTGGTTAATTTTCTGTAATCACTATATCACATAACTCTGCTAGTCATAACAGATGTGACAAATCATACATTAATAATAACTAATTGTGAATGTTTGTATGGTTCAATTAAAAACTTTAATTTAATGTCTGTTCTTTGTGCTGACTCTATTACTTATATCTTGAAAACAGGGATAGCAGTGACATGTTCAGAAAAACGTCACCTAAGTTTTTATTTCTTATAATTTGCTAATTGCCTATATATTTTTTTCAAGGACTTTGATATAGATATCAAAAGGAGTGCAGCTTCTTCTTTACTGAAAGTGAAAGAAAGAAATAAGATACCCCAGGTACAGTTACTTATCTTACACACCCTGCTACTACTTATATAGCCAGAAAGTAACCTTATTTAATTTTATTTCCATTTCAGGTTGCAATGGAGTCTATTATGGACAGTACTGAAACTTTGATTAAACAAGTTGTTAGCTCTGTAAAAAGCGATGTGCTAAGAGTTTTGGAATCTTGTGATGAAAAAGATGTAGTAAAAGATTTATTTGAGTCCTGCCCTGATCCATTTGTTGGTATTGAAACTGATGCGTCGCAGTCCAAATACATCAAAGAAAATTTCAATTATGTCCAGCATAGAGTTGTGCCACTGGGATGCAAACTTTCAAGGAAAAAACAGGGACCAAATAGAGTAATTTGTGAGAAGGAAGAGAACTTCATTTACATCCTTGTTCTTCAAAGCCTGAAGCAGATGCTTTCAAATGGGAGAATCTCATTGATGGTTACACAAAAACCCAAGTGTTGTAGTCAGGGTGTGTTCTACGACATACAAGATGGCCAAATTTACCAAAGTGATGAATACTTTAAGCAGCATGAAAATGCCCTGTCATTAGTTCTATATCATGATGAGCTTGAAGTGTGTAATCCTATTGGCAGTAATGCAGGTACTAGTTTATTTTAAAGCTTATTATTACAGTTATTGCTCCATGTATGCATTTCGAGCCACCTGTCAAAAAAGGTTGATGATTAGGCCATTAATGCCATATGACAAATTTATTCCCATTTAAAACATTATGCCCAGGGTCCATGATTATTTAGTAGCCTTGCATTCTTTTGCTTGTCTTTGTATAGGTACACCTAAGCTGGACATGTACTATTACACAATTGGAAACATATGTCCAAAGTTCAGATCAAAAAGATGTGCTGTTAGATTATTTGCCATTGCTAATGCAAATCTTGTAAAGAAGTATGGTATTGAGCCACTTGATGATTTGCAACTTCTATACAATGGTTAATCAATAGAGATCAATGGCATGGAGAAGGTCATCTATGGTAAAGTTCTGATGTGTACTGGTGATACCCTTGGCCAACATTACTGGGCAGGATTTAAAGAAGGTAATTTTTTTTAAGGACCTGGATTAATTGATTATAGATTTATTCTGCAATTGTTTGTAGCCCTCCTACATACCATCACAGACCTTGCTCAGTTTTAAATAATTCAGTCAGTTTTGTCTGAATTTAGGATTGTATAGGAAAGTATGATAAGTATGATTTGCTTTAAGTTGCAAAACCATTTTTGTTTGCTTTGAAGGTGTTGGGGCAGCATTTCAAAAGTGCCAACATTGCCAGTGTGCATTTGACCAAATGCAAACTGACTTTCGTGAGACTGCTTTTAGTCTTCGGACAAAGGAAAGTTATGATCACCAATGTGATGAATTTGAAGAAGCTCCAAACGAGATCATAAGGAGGGACCTTCAGACCACATATGGGATTAACAAGAGAAGTATATTGTGCAAGCTTCCCACCTTTAATGTCACAAAGCAGCTTCCTCAGGACATAATGCACACGTTATTAGAAGGAACTGTTCAATATGAAATTCGTCTAATTCTACTACATTACATTCAATCTGGGGAAACCACATAGCACTGATCAATGGTGCAATTGCCAGTCATACATATGGCTACTCTGCAATCAGTGACAAGCCCGATCCTCTTCGAGAAACTGTATTCTTTGGTGATGAGCGATACAAACTCAAATACAAAGCTGCACAGGCAAGATTGTTCCTGCAACTATTGCCATTCATCATTGGCCCTTTGGTTGATCAGGATGATCCATACTACCAATTCCTGCTGGAGCTTATCCATATTGTTCAGTTGGTCTTTTCCCTTGTTATAAAGATTGACACAATCCATTATTTGAAGCAGATCATTTATGAGCACCTTTCAAATTTCAAAACGCTGTTTCCCAATTCAAACATATTGCTGAAACAGCACTATTTGGTTCACATACCATCAACTATCCAACACCTTGGACCAATGTTTCGCTCTGCTTGTTTTAGTTTTGAGTCCGCCCACAGTTACTTCAAAGAGCTGGCTAGGAAGCAGAATTTTAAGAATTTGCCACTGTCTCTTGCAAAACGCAACCAATTCAAAGAGTGCTGCAACTTTGGTGATTCCACTGAAAGCCCAAGTTCTCACCCATTGTTCTCAAGTGAAAAGTTGGAAAAAGTGGTAAAGAAGGTAGATGAAGAAAGTTGCGAGTGCCTCCGGAAAAAATTCGATGCTTCCGGATTGTTACCTGGACTAAGTTTAGCTAATGCCTACAAGCTAAGTTGGGTGGAGTTTTATGGAACCAGGTACAAGAACGCAGGTGTTCTTGCTGTTGATGCCTGTGGAGATCCTATTTTGCCTGTGTTTGGTGCCATATTATGCATATGGTCAATCAACAGTTACATATATTTCGAAGTAGAGTTGCTGGAAACTGCTTGGTTTGACTATTTTCACCAGGCGTACCAGGTGAAAAAGTATGATGGTAGTGAGAAGTATCGAAACATTACGAAAGCATTGTGGATTTCAATGTTTTCCATATTAAGAATGATCAGTATGGCAACCAATATGTATCAGTTAAATATGACATTGACGATCTCATGGAAGAGCATGTTGAGGGAAGAAATCATCTGATGGCATGAAGGCATATAGTAACACTCTGCAATGATACAAATATTTCGCTCAATTGGAACAAAACTCGAACTTGTCATCTGTTTAAGCTAGATTTTTTGCCTTGCTGATACAGAGTAATATAAGCTAGTGTATTGATGTAAGTTTAAAAGAACAAATTCTTAATAAAATTTTTGTCATGCAGTAACATTGATCAGATATCTCGCTGCCGGCGATCAAATACACCTTATTAAAACATAATCGCCATAGGTACATGTTAATCCACGTTACAAGTGAGTATTCATGGTTAGAACATGAAAAAAAAACTCTCTCCATATAAATTTTTTTAAGAATATTTTTTCTCATTTTAAGTAAAATAACGAACATAGCAAGAACTTTTGATAGTCGATCATTCTTACTTAGAACGATTTTACTTATTTCGAGTAAAATTGATTCTTGATAAGAATATTTTTACTCGTTTTTCTTGTTTTTAAGTAAAATTTTGCTTAAATTAAGAATTTTGCAAGAATTTTTTTCTAGGTAAGAATTCTCGATTTTGCTGTGTATCTATTGTGTGTGTGTGTCTGTGTGTGTGTTCTGTGTGTGTGTGTGTGTCTGTGTGTCTGTGTGTGTGTGTCTGTGTGTGTGTGTGTGTCTGTGTGTGTGTGTGTCTGTCTGTGTGTCTGTCTGTCTGTCAGTCTGTGTGTCTGTCTGTGTGTCTGTCTGTCTGTGTGTCTGTGTACGTGTATGTGTATGTGTATGTGTATGTGTGTCTGTCTGTCTGTCTGTGTGTGTGTGTGTCTGTCTGTGTGTGTGTGTGTCTGTCTGTCTGTGTGTGTGTGTCTGTCTGTCTGTCTGTGTGTCTGTCTGTCTGTGTATGTGTATGTGTATGTGTTTATTTAAGGAGTGATATATATATATATATATATATATATAGATATATATGTGTATATATATTATATTTAATATATATATATATATATATATATATATATATAGATAGATATAGATAGATATAGATATAGATATGGATATAGATATAGATATGTACAATATCTTCATGCATTAATATAGAGTTATTCATCAATGTCGGACTTGGCCAGTGTCATAAAATGATTCCTGCACAAAGAATAAAATTCACTAGCGACGTTGCAAGTCCTAATTTCAGCTGGAAGGCTATTGAATATTTTCGATGCAGTATGCTGAAATGTTCCATTAACAAGCGGGTTTACTAGTTTTAGTTCATTAGACGATCTGAGAGGTCTTCCAGGTTTGTAAACTTCCAAAGGAGGGTAAGAAGGCCAGTCGGCCATATACAGTTCTTTAAATATTAGTTTAGTCATGTGGAACTCCCAGCGATATTTGACTGGGAGCCAGCCCAACTTAAGTATGTCAGAAATGTTCGCGTAATGATTCACCACAAAGCCTGCAGCTGCAAGCTGTACTCGTTGTAGACGTTTGATAAGGTATTCTGGAGCTGGGTGACAAACCACATCATTGTAATCAAGAACTGACAGGACCAATGATTCGGCTAGTTGCTTTCTTATATGAAATTCTTGAGCTTTTTAATAGCAGACAAAGTGCCGTAACACTTGGATATTTTTCGAGTAATATCACAGTTCCATTTAAGATTCTCGTGTAACTCGGTCCCAAGTAATTTGGTTGTTGTAGTCCTCTCCAAGGGGGCACTGCCCACAGATATATTAATTGATGTTCATTGAGTTGACAAGAGGTCGCAAGTTGATGAGTCGAGAAGATCATAGTTTAGTTCTTTTCAGGATTTAAGGTAAGGTTACAATCAATTGACCATGACGATAACTTATTCATAACTTGTTGTAATTGTAACTCACAAAGGTTCATCTCAGTCGGTTTGCAGTGTTGGTATATAGTAGTGTCATCCGCATATTGGTAGGTCTTAACTGATCCCAAACTGTTAGATAAATCGTTTACATATAGATTAAATAATACAGGTCCCAGTATTGATCCTTGCAGAACACCAAAATTCACGTTCAATGGACTCGACTTTGAGAAGTCCGCTAAAATAGCCATATGTCATCTCTCATAGCAAGGAGAACTGTAGTGGTGTTATGACCTTTTCTATATGCACTTGACGAGTTCTTAAGAATCTCTCCATTGTTGCATGATAAATAACTGGTCATTTGCCCTAGTACTAGCCGCTCGTAGACTTTTGATAAAGTTGGAAGGATTGATATTGGTCGGAGGTCATCATTGCACTTAATTTCTTTCTCTTTAGGAATCGCACTTATTCTAGCAATTTTCCACATTGATGGAAACGCTGATTTTTCAATGCAGTTGTTGAGAATATGTGGTAGGGAAGAGGCCAGATGTTCTGCAATCAGTTTGATGAATTTGACTGGTATGTTGTCTGGGCCACATGAACAATCTGATCTGAGGTTCTGTAATTCAGACAGTACTTCTCGATAAGTGAATTTTTGTAACCTAAAATCACTACCGGTATTGTTATCTTCAGGGAAGGAATCAATTAACTGCCAGAGTTCCTCAATTGATTTGGGAGACGCTCCAGTGACACGTTCTGCAGTAGAAACATAGTGTTTGTTTAATTCATCTAGGTCGATTCTTAATAGTTGTGGGTTAGGGTGGAGGATTCTGTGTATTGTCTTCCATATTTCTTTTGGTTTTGTTGAGGAGAGGGCCTTCTGGTAAAATTCGGTTTTACTTTTTCTGATGCTAACTTTCAGAAGATTTCTTTTTTCCCGATATTGAGTCCATAGCAGTTCACTTTTATCGTTCCTTGTTCTAGAACGCAGGTTGACATTCTATTTGCAGTTGTTGTACAAGTGTATCCTTTAGCCATGGTGCTGGAGGTCGTGATATTTTTGTCTTTCTTAGTGGTGCATGACGCTCAAGACACTCACAGATCAGGTGGGTTAAGAGCTCTACTTGTGTGTCAGGATCTTCAGCTGAATACCCAATGCTCAGAGGCGACTGTTCAAAGTCATGACAAAAAGTTACCTCGTCGAAACTCTTTTCATGATGAATAAATTTAAACCGAGGCATAAATCTTGTGGTTCGTACATTAAGACATATATACGGAGCATCATGGTCACTTATCATTAAGTTTGTGAGAACGTCACAGTGAGCAACTTGTGATGGCATATTGGTTATCATCCCGTCCCAGGATACTATTAAGTCACTGAGTATAGATTCAAAATAATTTAATTAATCTCCATAAGCCGCAATGAACTATGATCTGTAGCTAACACCCAAAGGAGTTTACTATGTTTATTTTGTCAAGGGATTTCGACCCACAGATGCTCCAGAGAAGGGAAATTATTTTCTAAGTCAGTTCACCTTTTAAATTTGATGGTTTCCCTTATGTACATACATACGCCGCCGCCTCTTGCTTTTCCTCGATTGTTAAATACTTGAGTATACCCAGGTATAGACACGTGCTGTAATAATAACTTATTATCCTTACACCATGTTTCACTCATGCAAACAACGTCAAAATTATAACGTTCAATGGTGAATATAAGGTCATCAAATGTCGAGACCATACTCTGTGTGTTAATATGCATGACTTTAATGTGTTTGTTGTCTGTCAAGGCTTCAAAATGATGGTCGCTTAGTCGTTCAATGTACTCTGATTTATTGGGCATTCAGAAACTATGTTCTCTAGGCCATGGAATGGAAGTTCAGTACTAATACAATGTGGGCATATTCAAGGTTGTGCTTGATTTGATTTCATGCATTTTAGCAAAGCCGCACTAACCCTGACACATGTGGCGTGACTTTGTTCAAAACACACACCACAGAGGAATCGCTTTTGATTACGCCGAGTACATTTGTTACATATCGGGCATGTCGACGATGATGAAATTTGACTCAAAGAGTGTTTACTATTATTATGCGGCTGGTTATCGGCCTTGCTAGCTTTAGGTATCGAAGATGGCCCAGGGTTTTGAGCAATATGACCAGCCAGCAATAACAATTGAAATGTAGTTGTGCAATTTGCATAGTAAAGAATACAAGAGTTTGTTCATTTGTGCTTATTTCTCAAACTAAATACTAGCTTTCGATTAGGTATAAACTTGCAGTAAAACCAATCGAGAACATTTGTGTTTGTCCCAGTTTCTGGATGATAAACACAGCAGCTTTGACTGTTGAAGGCCAATGGTTCTTTCTCTATACAAATCGTCGTAATCAAAGCAAAACGTTGCTGTTGTAGGATTTGATCGCACATATCTCGATATATCTCGTGATTTCTATCTCTAAATACCACTTCAATCGATGCTTGATCCCTATTTAATACGAATTCGCTAGATACATCGAAGTTAAAAGTAAACGTAATAGAAAGCATGTAAATTGTCAGCGCAGCTATAAAAACCCGTCTGACCGCCATGACAGGGGGGACAATATTATGAGCGTGTTGGCAATACAATACTCGTCTCCATGAGATATTGAAGCGAATTTTAGCAGAGATTGAGGGCATTATTCAGTCTGGCCATGAGTATCGACAGGAGTTTTCGAATGATTCGGTCGATGTGATGTATATGTGCGTATACTCCATAAGAATCTCCTTCATGTTGCTCTTGAACATGTACTGAACCATATACACGAACATCAGTCTCAATGCTTTTGCAAGCTGATTTCTAAGCAGGTGAACGCTCAAAACACAAAAGTAAAAAGAGAGTCAATATCCAACGGTCGAACGTAAGATTGATAATGATAACGATAAAATATAGCCTTAATATCCTGCCTTGTTGGAGATTTGACATTAATTATAACATTTTGAATTTGACTCATAGAACCCTCTATACCATCCGTGATTGTAAAAAACACACACATCCTCTTTTACTTATTTATACTTTTATCTGCATGTGTCTTTAACAACTCATATTTTTTTATGAAGACATTGTTGTCATCATCGTCATTACTTATATCCATTATTATTAATGAACATCCACAACTTTTTTTTTATATTCAGTACCCGTCCTGAACATATACTGAACAACATACATAAGCACTGGTCTCACCGCTGGTGCAAGATGATATCTAAATGGATGAACCCTCAAAACACTAACAAAAGCCAGAATGCAATGCAAATCGAAAGCTCGAACATAAGAATGATGACAGTCAATATCTCTTCAATATCTTGAATAAATGGAACTTTTTCATGAATGATAACACTCTGAATTTGATTCGTAACATTACTTACACCCCCAGTGACGTTCATTCTACAAATGAAAAAATACAATGTTTTTATAATAAATGTACATTTATAATATATGCACGTTTATAATATTACTACATAATAAACATGTGCAGATTATTAATTATGACGTCGTAATAAACATGTGTCTTTATAATCAACAGTAAATGCTAGGTCATAACTATTACAAAAATGCGTAATTGATAAAGGTTCACAGATAGTAATCCTCCCATTATACCATAGCTTAACAATTTAAAAATATAGTTTACCATACCATAGTTTAAAAAATCTCCACATATTTATACATCAATAAATGCACATGCGTTTTCAATAAATAGTTGTGACATCGATAAACGCACATGCGTTTTCAATAAATAGTTGTGCCCTTTAAGATAAAAACGCAAGTTAATGTTTAATTGATGACAATAATGTGTTATATGTACCCTTGCTTTTCTGTTCTGAGACCATGACTCTCTGGAAATCACCACATTCCACAACACAATAAATATCTGTACACATTTTATTTACGCTATAAGAACCACATACATGAATAAAATCTGAATTGTGATTCATATCCATGTCGATATAAACACTCCTAACCGCATCACATAGTAATTTATAACTCTGACATGTATGCATTCCATAAAGATTATCTTCAATTTGAACAATGGAATCATACTTAAACATCCCCCTCGGTAACCATCCCCGGTGACGTCCATTCTACAAATAAAAAAATACGATGTTTTTATAATAAACGCACATTTTTATATATTGCTACATAATAAACACGTGCAGATTAATAATTATGAGGTCATAATAAACATGTGTCTTTATAATCAACAATAAATGCTACGTCATAACTATTACAAAAATGCTGACAACATCAAAAATAGAATCCCACTATATGTGCAGGACATTGCATGTGTTTTTATAATAAATGCATGAGTTGTTGAAAAATGCTGACATCAAGAAAAATAGAATCCCACTATAATTAATCCCACTGTATATGATTTGGTTTGATTCTTTTTGCGTTTATGTGGAGAAACACCTAATCAACGACCACAACATCTTTTACATGAATAGACTAAAAAATAATGAATTTGTAAAGATTGTTAAAGATGTGGAAAATGAAGACGCATCAAACTACCGAACATTTAGTTTAAAAGCAAGACTGCGAGAAGGATTGCCACAACTCGTTTTTCATATACCAAAGGTCAGAAATAGAAGTGAGATTTTTATGCAGAAGTCGAGGAAATGTAGCAGAGTGGGTATTACGCAAAAATCTCTATCTCTGTCAGACAAATATCAGGTTGCTCTGGCCTTATTGATATCTTGAATGGTCTTGGACATTGTGCATCTTCATCCATGACAATGTCTTATGACACGGCAATCGCACATTGAATATCAATACATCAAATTTGATTCCAAAAGAATTCGTTGTGAATGAGGCTGTCAACATAGTTTACGGCAATATTGATTTTGGGGAGGAGATCAGTAAACAGACACATGTCACTAACGGTATTATTACTCAGAGGATCAAGCCAGAAAAGCAGGTTTATTAGGAACAGACTGCAACTATCAAAAAATGCCAGAGGACACTGAAAGTACCCTGTTCAGACATCCTCACATCGAACACGTGATAGAAAGTTTAACTGTTCTCATAGCTTCTTTGTACATTTTGTCTTTCTGCTCCACGTAGGTTAAGGACTTATCCATCTTGATTCCCAAATATTGATATGTTTCTACTTCATTAACCGGCTCGTTTCGGACCATGATATCCATTTTCTCTGCTTTAGATAATTTGTTGGATGTACCGTATAGAATAAATTCAGTTTTTCTTTTTTTCAGATTGACGACTAGGTTGTTTTCATAAAACCAGGCACCAAGGTTTGATAAATCTGTAATCAGATTTTCCTGAATTGTTTCTTGATTTTTGCTGGATACGAAAACCACTGTGTCGTCAGCATATAACAAGATTTTGCAGCTATTTAATTGGTGATCGATGTCACTAATTAATAAAATAAACAGCACAGGACCCAAAATGGAACCCTGCAGCACACCACAAACAACAGGTTGGCTCTCAGAGCGTGTGCCGTCATAAATTACACATTGACGCCTTCCAAATAAATAGTCTTCAAACCATGCTAGTTCTTTATCTTTAATACCATAGTAAGGTAATTTGGAAAGTAAGCGACCGTGATCCACAGTGTCAAATGCTTTATTCAGATCGATAAAAGCAGCGCCACAGTATTCACCTTTATTCATACAATTCCTAGCCTGCAACGCAGACTATATATTGGGGTATATATAGTCTGCTAATCAGCGGCACAAAGCTTGTATGGTCACGTGGGTTTCCCGAGAAATTGTGGGACTCATTTTGATTGGTTAGCTTATAATTATGCAAAATAATCAAAATTTCAGAATATTTATTATTTTCACAAACAACATGGCGTCCTTCATCGAACCATCTTTGCTTGAAAAAGAGCACTTTTCGGAAGCTAATCGGATTGTATGCTGTTTTTTTCAAGTGGAAAGTCTTCATCGAGAGCAAGTCGAGGCACTCAAAGCCTTCTTACTCGGTAAGAATATCTTCTTTATTGCTGGCACAGGCTACGAGAAGTCTCTAGTCTTCCAAGCGGTTCCTCTCCTCGCTGACCTTCTCGAAGAACAATGTCGAGAGAACGCTTTCCTTTTACAAGATTTATATCTGACTTCTTTTCTAGCACAGAGAAACACAGCAGGCACATCAGCGCAGCCATGTTGTCACAAATAATTATGCAATTTGCGCGCAAATCACATACATAATCATAATTATAATACCGGAAATAATTCGAACATTCACATGACCATACAAGCTTTGTGCCGCTGATTAGCAGACTATATATACCCCAATATATAGTCTGCGCTGCAGGCTATACAATTCCTTATATAGTCCGAGAAAAAGGTAACTGAATGATGAGTTGATCGGCCTTTACGGAATACAAATTGGTTGGCGGAAAATAAGGAGTTATCTTCAAGATAGTCATGATAGCTGCCTATGAACAACACGTTCAATAATTTTTGCTAGTACAGGTAAGACAGAAATAGGTCTATAATTGTCCATTGATGATCGGTCTCCTGATTTGAAGATTGATGTGACATTTGCCAGTTTCTCAGCATTGGGAAAAATTGACTGTCTTAAACACAAATTTATCAGGATAGCAAGAGGGGAGGATAGTTCCTGCGCACCGTCTTTAATAAAGGATGCATGAATATTATCATATCCTGAAGCGGTAGATGTTCTTAGGCTTTTTATGATAGACAATATATCCCGAGCAGTACATATGAAACCTCTAAACTCAATAACCTGGAGTGCATGTATATCATGTCAAAAGACAATTGCCATTTATTAGTCCCTGGTTCCTCTCCAAATGCTGTTGTAGTACATCAAGAAGTACGGGAACTAGAGAGTGACCACGAAGAAGCTGACACACATTGCTACATTCTCAACATGTGTCACTCAGTCACAACCGCATCATTGTTAAATCTTCAGGTACAAATGTATTTGTGCTTTGTATTGCTAATCAGGAAAATATTGGAAAGCCATTTTTTCATGACAGGCACAGGTAGCAAACTTTGCATCAAAGATATCTGAGCTATCTCACTTCACTCGCAGAAGGATTATGCAGATGCTTGCCAGGATTTCATGCTTTCTCTGGTAAATATTTTTGAACATTTATTATGTATGCTGGCTACACCAGTTTAATTGATAAAGTTTTGTCGTTGTGACTCTACAAGCGCTTTTCATGGAAAAGGAAAGCGAAACCTTGGAAAATACTGGAAGACTACCCAGAATTTAGAGAAAGTTCTTGTAAACTTGGAAAATCATTTCCAATATCGGAAGATATCGTCACTTCACTGAATAGATTTGTCTGCTTGCTTTATGGTAACACGATTTCAACGAGTGTTGATGATTGCAGGTACAGACTTTTTATATCCGGAAAGTATGCGGGCGATGCTCTTTCTCCAAATTCAGACAGCTTGCTGACGCATATTGAAAGAGCAAATCTTCAAGCAGCTTCCTGGTCTCGATCCTTGACGCGCAAACAAAATCTCCCGTCTGCAGCGTGCAACGGGTGGCAATTGGTTGATGGACAGTTAGAAATTGAATGGATGACCCGTGTCCCAGCTCCTGATATTCTTCTTAATTGCATCCATTATAAGTGTAAGACTGGTTTAACAATGATGTGTTGTTCTTGCGTCAAGTGTGGCTGCATAAGCTGTCAAAATATTCAGCAAGAAGATGACGAGCTAAATTTCGATAGACTACCTGCTTCTTCAAGTTCTTTCGATAACGAACAGGAGAGCGACGAGTTTTTCGTGGACTGAAGGTATAGCAGAGTTACCAACGTATGCAGAGTTTTATCAATGAGTCAACCCAATCAGTTTTACAATTTACTACGTTGACATATCTAGAGAATAATACGCCATGCATTATTCATCCCATCAAAATAGAATTGAATAATCTCTTGCACATTTACACGTGCACACATTCACATTTACGAAATGAGACTGAGAGAAACTTATTAGTAATCTCAAAGTGGTGAGTGTTTCACTCAATCGGATGACTTAAGTTTACCTAATTTTTCCCAAGTACATGCATCTTTAGTAATAACAACCGAAAGCCTTTTAAAAGATAACAATTTTATATAAAACAAACTGTATGTAGCCACTTTAATAATTTTGGTTCTGAGCATGCACACAAGCAAAACAAAATTTAAAAACAATATGGCGGACTGTCTTTCACTACATAAAAGTCAACAGGTTTCAAAGCATATCCCGATAAAACTGCAGGGCTACGAAGGTGACAACAAGTACGTTTTAGCTTCTTAGGTTCCCAACTGCTGATTTATGGTACTAAATATTAGTTCCGGCTTGAGGGCAGCAGAACTGAATGATACGGCCTATTGGAGAATCTGATTCAGAAGATAGTGTGTAAGATAAATGAATTACAAAATGTCTTTATTGCCATTTTATTGTAACATCAATTTTATGTGTCATATTTAATGGTGCAACTGACCCAAAAATAGATGTGGATGATGAGTCAGATGATATATTATCTGGACATGAAATTTAGTGAGTTTTTTTATTTCTTGTTTATTCAATATTTTGATTATCCAAATATATTGCTTAATATTTTCCTTATATGTATCTCTTATATATTTTTAAAACAGTTTCATTGATTATGATGCTGATGATGAACAGAAAGATCCACCAAAAACACCGGACTCACCACAAATTCCAGAGCTTGCCAGTACCAGCCACATAACATTTGGACCTCATTGTAAACTGAGTAGGGGTGAGGAGATCAACAAGTTTCCATATGAATTTGAGATGGTTAAGGAAAGCCAATTTGTGTGCTCTCTTCCACTGTTACTGGAGATATTTCAATCTCGTTGTCAATCACCTGGTTGTGTGAATGCACCAAAAGTCAGTTACCATTTTGTTTCTGCTACTTTACTTGTTGAATCCATTTGTCTTGCTGGTCACAAACATACATTTTGCTCTTCTCAACATTTTATCGCTACCAGCGTTTGTACTTGATCCCTGAAGTAAATGAGTGGTGGGCATTGACAAGGGAAGAACTTCTCACAGAGTTTGTTGGGCAAGATACTGTTATTGGTGATGATGGTCAGTGTGACTCTCCAGGTTTTAATGCAAAAAACCTATGCTATTTCATAGTCGAAGCCAATACCAACTATATATTTGACATTGAAATAATGGATAAAAGGCATGTTGGTTTAGCATCAAGTAACATGGAAAAGGAAGCTGTTAAGCGTGGGTTGGAGAGACTGACCCAAGAAATAAAAGTGGTGGAATTTGTGACAGATGCATCAACTTCTATTAAAGCACTACTTGGTATGTATGTACAGCACATATACAGTGTTGCGTGATATGTAGATACCCAGTGTGTAGAAACCTCAATCAAAACTTTGGATTGGAGGTGGAGCAAATTGTGTATATGTGGTATTTACCATGGAAACATTATACAGCAATATTATAATAAATAATTTAAATTTTCAGAAAAAAACGTCCCTACCATTGTGCATAGTCTAGATGTGTGGCATAAATCCAAGAGCATCAAGAAGTGTCTAGACAAGGTGTGTATTTATTCTGTCTTTCAGTTATAATTTCTTGAGAAATACAATACTGGCTGTTGTGTTACAACTGAAGGCACAGATCCAGGATTGCAAAGGATTAGAACTTTATTAATATAAAAGTGTCTCTGAACAGACTATATCACTATTTATATACTATACAAGAAATGTGCCCACGCTCACTTAACTAACCAAATACTATATGTTATACTAATACAATAACACTACATCTCTCTTTTAAGTTCTAGTATACATGTTCATAACAATAAATATAACATTGTTTCTGTAATATCCTATCACTAATATATATATTGTCACTATTAATATCGAATTTTTCATTCCAAATTTAATTAAGTTCATATTCCGTAATAAGTAATAATTATCGAACTGTTCATAACTATTCCAATAAGCTTAATGTATATATATATATATATACATACATTAAGATCTGTTAGAATTACTGTCCGCTTGTCCTTTGACTGTCCCGCTTTCTTCTCTATCTCGTAACCATACTTCGCATAACACCGAAAGTAACTTTGCTGCTTTGTGTCTGTCAAAGTTAAACTTCATATTCACACGAGATTTTTCCTCCTTATTTTGAAGCTGTATATGATTAAGCAGAACAGGTTTCAAATTTCTCGGTTGTTCTGGCACCTTCGTTCTAATCTTCCTAGACATCAATAATTCGGCTGGACTGTATCCATTAGCAAACAGTGTACTACGGATAATTGAGAAGAGCAGCATATGGATCTTGAGCAGCGTACAAAAGATCTTTAATCATTCGCACAGCGCGCTCAACTTCTCCATTTCCAGACGCATGGCCAGGACTGCTGGTAATGTGAGCAAAGCCATAATCTTTAGCAAAAGCTAGGAAATCTTTCGATGAAAATTGAGGACCATTATCAGATACCAAGGTCTCCGGAACTCCATGTCTTGCCATGATGGATTTAAGGTGATTAATAATGGAAGCACTTGAGGTACTTTCCAATTTAGACAGTTCAATATATCTTGAGTAATAATCAACTACAACCAAATATTGAGTTTTCTTGAATTCCATAAGGTCGGCTGCAACTCTTTGCCATGGACGGGACGGCATTGGTGTAGGAACGAGTGGTTCGGGGTGATTTCTTGTAGTCTGGCAGCAGATTCTACAGTTGTCAATCAACTCTTTAATGTTTTTGCTGACTCCAGGCCACCACACTGATTGAATTGCTCGTCGCCTGCACTTTGCAATTCCTTGGTGTCTCTCATGGAGCTTATCTAGAACATCTTGACGTAGAGCACAAGGAATTACTATTCTGAATTCATACAAGAGTAGGCCACTCATTATAGAGAGTTGAGTTCTATGTGGCCAATAATGACGTACCATTCCTCTAAGTTTCGCCTTCTCTGGCCATCCCTCTTCAGCATATTTAGATATTTCTTGGAAGGTGTCGTCTTCAACGAAACCTACGGAACGTTACTTATTTAACACTCGCTCTCAAGGCGAAAACGAAAGCATCGACGAGTTCTACAGTGCATTGTTAGCATTGTCGAAGAATCTCTTCTAGTCGGGAATCAGTTGCGGGTAGACTTTCGACAACCGAGAGTTGACAAATGCATCAATTTCATCCGTAAAACTTCAGCATCATTCGCATCAATTCCCGGGGTGCGCAAAAGAGTGTCTGCTGTGTATAATTTAAAAATTAAACGAGACTTACCTTAAGTCGATGTTTGATTGTAATTCTTTCTTGTCATCAGTCAGGAACGAAGGAGTAACATGAGAAGCACGCGCACATTTCGATAGCCATTTTTCAAAGACCTTGCTGGTGCTCACATGGAACGAAGGAGAACGGGTTGGGTATGCAATATAATTTGGGTGGGCATGTTACTCCTTCGTTCCTGACTGATGACAAGAAAGAATTACAATCAAACATCGACTTAAGGTAAGTCTCGTTTAATTTTTAAATTCTTTCCTGTCATCAGTCTACGTCACTACGGAGTAACATTCAGGCAAATTTTGCAAAGTCAGGCAAATTTTGCATGTGATTGATATCAAGCTTTACGAGAGTTTGACACCTTTGTGCTGTAATTAGGGCGAGTAAAGTTGTGAGCTTTTTCGTAAGCTTTTCAAGGCTCATGGCTTGAGGGTTGGCTGTTGATTGAAAGTGTCTCAGAACAACGCCGACGTCCCAAACGTGTGTATATCGAGGCAGTGCGGGTTTCAATTCAAATATGCCTTTGAGAAACCGTGTTACCAATGGGTGCTCCCCAAATGTGCGGTGGTCGTGCAGCGTCAAGATAGATGAAAGGGCAGATCGTGCTGTGTTTATAGCGCTGTACCCAAGGTTTTGCTTGTGTAGGTGCGTTAGAAAAGCCAATCCTTCGATCACACCAGCGTCATCATTAGCAATATGTTGCTCATGGCAGAACTTTTGCCATTTTAAAAGATAAGAGTTATATTGTTTACTCGTGCTGTTTCGCCAAGACGCTAAGATTATGTCAACTGTATCTTGTTGGAGGCCCATACCTGCTAACTTGCTCCCGACACAAGACAGACTAGAGACTGAGTGTTTTGTGCATAGGGTGGATTGTCTGGGGTTGATCTGCTAGGCTGAGGAGACAGCGTTCCGGTTTCAGGAGAACTGGGTCGCGAATGCACATTTTCATTGCTTTGGAGTACCACGACTGCGTCGGCCAATCTGGAAGGACACAAATCCCTGTCGCCGTCTCCTCTTGTATCTTTTGCAAGAATCGGCTTATTACACTAAATGGCGGAAAAGCATAGAACTTTACTTCGGATAGGTCAACAGAAAAAACGTCCACGGCCTTAGCTCCCGGGTCGGGACGGTACGAAATGTATGACGGGAACTGTGTGTTTAAGCGGGAAGCAAACACATCTACGTTGGCAACGAAGTCTAGTTTTAGTAGCGCTTCGTGTAGTCGTTTATGGTTCAACATCCATTCGGTGTTAGATTGTTTCTGGCGGGATTCGAAATCAGCCTCTGTATTTTCTATACCCGGTACATGGGCCGCACTAAGCCAGATATTTCGCATGATACACCACTCCCATATTTCCTTGCCTAAAGCATTACACTGGGCGGAGTGGCTTGTACCCATATGATTAATTACGGCAACGGCTGTAGTATTATCTAGTCTTACCCTAACATGGGTATCATTCAGTGAAGAACAGTAGGTTTGTAACCCAAGATATAATGCTAATAATTCTAGGTAGTTAATGTGGTGGTGTTTCTCCCCTTCACCCCAGGTTCCCCCCGTTTTGCTTGTTTGAAAAACCGCTCCCCATCCGCTAAGGGAAGCATCAGTCGTCAACGTACAAGATGGTAATTTGTGTGAAATGACGTTGTGAACATGAGAGATATTTGCGAGCCACCACCTTAGCTCTAGGCGGGAGTTTTCAGACAACCCCATGGTATCATCGAAATTTCCTTTTGATATTCGAAGTGCTTTGGTTTTGTCTGCTTCGAGTGAACGGTAATATAGAGGGCCATGCATCACCCCAGGAAAAGAGGCTATTAATTTACCTATTAACTGGGCTAAATCACGAATTTTTATCTTGCGTGAGTTCAATACGGTGTCACATATTTGTAATATCCGTACGTTTTTCATCAGTTAACGTAACTGTCATGTCGACTGAGTTGATGATAAAGCCTAACACCATAATAATCTGAGACGGATTAAACGCAGATTTTTCCGGATGAACGACGAAACCTAATTCGTCAAATTGTTTCAACGCGGCAATTACACAGGTAGCGCATTCCTCATAAGTGTTACCCTGGAGGAACAGATCGTCTATGTAACTTGCAATTATATGCCCAAGTTGACGCAGTCGGGCTAAGGGTGGTTTGAGTAACTTAGTAAACATTCGTGGGCAGCTAGACAGTCCATTAGGCAAACAAGTAAATTGGTACAGAACGCCCTTCCAACGGAAACGAAGGAATTTGCGGTCTGACGGGTTAACCGACACGGAATAGTATGCGTCCTTAAGGTCTAGTGAGGCCATGTAACAGTTTCGTTCGATCAGGTTAGTGATAGACCGTAACGTTTCCATTTTGAAATGGCGATACGTCACAAACTCATTAAGCTCTTTTAAGTTTAGGATAAGCCTATGGCGCCCATCTTTCTTTGGTCGTGTGAAAATAGTCGAGAGAAATTCGCCTGGACAATGCGCAGTTGTTTCAACAATCCCTCGAGATAGCATAAGGGCTATTTCCTGATCAATTATCGTGAACTCTGCACCCGAAAAGCTTTGCTTAGGGCAAAAGGTTCGCAAAGGTGTTTCCGCAAATTCTATTTTCGCGCCATGAACAATTCGCAATATTTCAGGGTCTGAAGTAATTTTGGACCATTTTGTGGCACAATATTGAATGTTGCCTGCTTTAAACTCTTTAACTCTATTTGAGAGATATTGTTGAATAGAATTTATTCGTGCAGGAAAATTACTCACCGATAATTGAATTTCCGCCAAGGTTTTTATGACTTGTTCTGTTTGTGTTTGAATGGGGTTTTCTTTTGGCCTTTCTGAAAAAACTGACGGCTGCCTCCCTCATATCGGTTGTGGTTGCCATTCTCTATTTGGCCTCTCGTACGGCGATCTTTCATTCCGGCCGTATGACGGGCGGTAAATTCTGGGATTACCACTTCTGGTTTTGTTGGAACCTAGGGAACGACTAAGCGTGTAGGTTTCCTTAGTGTCTCTTACTCTTTTAGCTAGGTCTTCCCCAAAGAGCAACGGGGAATGCGAGGAATCATCGGATTTTTTGCACAAACTATGGAATTCGGCTCGCAGAGCTGGCGGATGTGCTCTCTACGTGTGTGCGATAATTCTCCAACGGCGTGCCCGATTAGGGCGATGGCATCAATGATATTGGCGATTAGCGGCTTATTTGCGTCAGCGTTTTGAGTGACTATATGATCACAAGTCTGCAATAAAGCGAAAGATGCCTTTTGGAGCACTGATTGTAGGTTGCTCAGTTTGAGGTCACTGCGTTTACGTGCGTGTAGCATTTGTTCCCAGACTTCTGGGTTTACTTTAGGCACAGACATACTGCTGCTGTTGGCAGGCTGGTGATGTTTAGACATGATTGTCTTGAGTTTATCGTTTGATAGAACTACACCCCATCGTTTATTCGCGATATTAGCCAAGTTTTCATGGATTTTTGGCCCGGCTGGGTCAGCCTCTGAGAGATCTAGTTCGAGCTCTTTAAGAAGGTCAACCTCGTGGCTCGTGCTATTGTCCGATGTAGACACGTCGATCTGTTGATCAGGAGCGCAGTCTTTTTCTAAAAACGCTCTTACGTCTGCATCTGACGCCGACACGCTTATATCGTCGCGATGATCAGGGTCTGACCATTCTGAGGCATCTGAGTGACGGTCGTCGCGCCTTTAAGGAGTGGTGGCGGCGCAATGGGCAGTGCTATGTTACGTTCGAACATTTTTTGAAACAAGGCCGCCATTTTACTCATGTTCTCATTGATCTCGGCTAGATTCCGAGCCGTATCTGCGGTGAGTGTCTCATCAGTCTGGCCGGGTCGGCCTGCGTGATCGCCAGTTTGGCTGAGGCTAGTCGTTTGAGTAGGTTCAGTGGTTTCCTGATCGTGATCCATTATATTACTGGGAATGGTAAAGTTAAAGTTAATCTAAAACAAAAAGGTTATCACAAAGCAACGTTGGCAAAAGCAACTGCAGTACTCACCAACCAGCAAAGTCGTATTCAGCAACTAATGTAGATAATACCAACTATATAGGTCTTCGATGCTACAGCTATGAAAGGCTAACGTACAATGGCTATCGAAATGCGCGCGTGCTTCTCATGTTACTCCGTAGTGACGTAGACTGATGACAGGAAAGAATTCTTTACCAGGGACATAACCAATTGTATATGAGAATCGCATCAACCTCATTTTCATTCTTTGTATGTGGGGTGGTAATTGATCCAGGGACTTCGCTGTTCCTAGCAAAGGAATCAAAGGCTTATGGTCTGTTTCCAGTTTGAAGGTTATTCCAATAAGGTAGTCTTGAAATCTGTTGCTGGCCCAAGTGACTGCTAATGCTTCCTTTTCTATCTGTGCATAACGGCGCTCTGTTGGCATCAAGGAACGAGAGGCGTATGCCACTGGACTCCATCTTCCATCTGGCTGTTGCTGTGTAAGGACTGCACCAAGACCATAGGATGAACTATCAGCTGTGACCTTAGTTGGCAGGCTTGGGTTGTAGAGTGATAACACGGGACTTGAGCTTAGCAGCTTCTTTATCTCACTAAATGCACGTATTTGTAGTTGACCCCAATACCAGCAACTCCTTGTCGACAGAAGACCACGTCGAGGTTGATTTACCATTCCAAGAAAACTGCGTAGTTCCGAGACATTCTTCGGAGCTTCCATGTCAACAACAGCTGAGATTTTGGCTGGATCTGGCTTAACCCCATTCTTTTCAACCAATTGTCCAAGACAGACTTTCTGAATTCGCACTTTTCTTCATTCAACGTTATGTTTGCCTTTGACAGCCTTTCGAGAACTTGATTCAGCCTTTCATCATGTTCTTGAACGTCTTTACCATAGACAACCATGTCATCATTATGCAAGCAGCGCCGGACTGGTTCTCCAAAACTCTGTGAATTTGCATCTGAAAATGCTCAGGACCAGAATTAATTCCAAATGGTAGGCGATTATAACAATACCAACCAAATGGGGTTATAAAGGTTGTAAATGCCTTTGAATCTTCTGTTAACTTTATTTGATGGAAACCACAGTTAGCATCGAGTTTAGAGAAGACCGTCGCATCAGACATTTGAGCAAGTAAATGTTCAACAGTAGGAAGGATGCGTATTTCCTGTTTCACTGCTTGATTTAGATGTGTGTAATCCACACAAATTCTAAGTTTATCATTCGTTTTGGGCACTACTACTATTGGGGCACACCACTCAGTAGCATCAGTAATGGAAACATCAACAAACCATTGTTTATCTGTCACACTATTAACTGCCCCAAGAAAAGCAGTTTCTTGATGTGACAAACTACTAGATTGTTCCTCATTACGGGGACTTACAGACTGCTTGAAAATGTCCCTTCACAGTTATTACATGTACTGTTTTTGGCAGGGCACAATTGACACTTATGATAATCTCTACCACAGAAATAACACTTTCTAGAAGAACGTTTTTGCTGATTTTTTTTTCAAAAGATGACTGACCTTGATTTTTTTTCCTGGTTTTGTTACCTCTTTTCTTGTATTTCTGTACTCGATTTACTGCATCTTTACCACCATTCTCTTGCATAGTTTTCATGCGAATTCTTGTTGCTTCGTATGAACGGGCTATTTCCAGACACTTTTCGAGGGTCAATCCTTTTTCACTCAACAGTTTCTGTCTTGTTGATTTATCTCGCATTCCAACGATAACTCTGTCTTTGATTAATGATGATGTAAGATCGCCAAACGAACAATTCTTCGACAATGCTAAAAATGCACTGTAGAACTCGTGGATGCTTTCATTTTCGCCTTGAGAGCGAGTGTTAAATAAGTAACGTTCGTGGGTTTCGTTGACAACCCCTTGACAAAATTCGGTCATTTTAGTTAAGACAATATCAATGTCACATCGTTCATTTTCGTTCGCAAAATTTAGACTGTTGTATACTTGTAACGCTGACGGCGAAAAACATGTTAGTAACGTAGCTGTTCTTCTTTGCTTTGGATGGTCTTTTAATTGCGATGATATCTCGTAGTTTTCCCAAATTTGTTTGAAACTTTCCCAGTTTTTCTTACGACTAGTGTCATCTTTCAAAGATTAGCTTCGAGGGGAGTGGAACATGTTGTAAAATCGGCGGTAGGTCTGGACTTTCGGCCATTCGGAGTTTGCTTGATGCAAGTTCAATAATTTCTCTCCACACCTGATACCGTGTTGTGTTACGACTGAAGGCACAGATCCAAGATTGCAAAGGATTAGAACTTTATTAATATAAGAGTGTCTCTGAACAGACTATATCACTATTTATATACTGTAAAAGAAACGCGCCCACGCTCACTTAACTAACCAAATACTATATGTTATAGTAATACAATAACACTACACTGGCAGTATATATTGACTACAGTTTTGTAAGTTTATTTTTATACTTGGGCTCATTGGGATCTTTAAATGATAAAGTTGAGTAGCAATGCTCTTAGGACCAGGTGATTTTACTTAAGAGAGCGTTGCAACTAAATGCATGGGGTAATATATTTCAAAGAGAGTAGAAATATGTATGATTACAATAGATTAGTTTTAACATGGTTGTCTCCCTTGTTTTAGTTGGGTAGGACAAAACCCATGAGGAAAAAAAGACCGGTCACCTCACATTGTCAAACATTTTTGGCACTGTGCCAGCACATGCAGGAAAGATGAGACCACTTCTGACGTAGAGGCTTTAAAAATTATGAAGGCATGAATTTTTTCTCAAATCTATTTATTCAAATATATTTTATCTACCAAAAATGGTGTGTTCATTCTCATATAATCATCCCTCATTAGTGTTTGCAACTGATATTGATACGGATTGTCAGTAATGCTGAGTTTTTAAAGTTATTGGTTAAATAGTTATTGGTTTTTTACCTAATTCAGGATGAGTGGATTGCATTATTGTACCATGTGTGCAATATGCACAAGTGGCTAGAGGGGAATGTGATCACAAGGAGGATGATCATGATGAAATTCTCCCATGGTTTGACCGTTGTGCTGCTAAAAGTAATTCTCAATCGGGAGTTGCTTGCCAGCTTCCAGTATTATACACGATTCAGGTAAATGATCATATTTGTATAATCGAGTTTTTAGGGATTTGCACAAAAGCCCCATAAAATGGAAGACTGAATGCTTGTTCACACCCTTCTTTTTTTTCGGGATGAAATGTCAGAGATAATTGTATTACCCATTCCTGAACTGGCAAAGCAACCATAACCATTTAGCTAAAAAAATCTAATTCAAGCGTACTCTTTGTAGGCGCACAGGTAGCATTGAATGTGCAAACAGCCTTAGCTTGGTATACACACCAAAGCGAATGTCATTCAGGTTGATATAAATTATTTATAGTTGTTCATGTTGCTGTAGATAATTTTTTGGAATCCCAAAACCATATTTTTTCATTTTTTGTTTTGCTCTTCTAACAAGAACAGGGCCACACAACAGCTGATGTCAACTGTAGGAAGTGCAAATGCACTAGCTAACTTTACAAGTATTTGGTTCTAAGAGTCCTTACTTATTAACTTTAGATACAATGCATATAAAGCCCGGAAACAGTTGGCAGCAATTGACTGGGATTATCACATTAATCTTCCCCAACCAAAGACCAAATCTGGACAAGATGTGAGGACAAAAAAGTACAACCCAAGAACGAGGGAATGGGATATTAAAATTGTGAAAGTTGAAAAGGGTTATGAATATGTCCCACACCTCATATCCAGAATATTTTGCAGAAGAATTTATGATGCAGATGGTGTGGCATTGCAAATATCTTTTAATGATAGTAACACAGTCTTATCTCTCCAACCATAGCATATGTCCCTCCTCCTGCAACAAAGGATATTGTTGAAAGAAGGAGCCGATTCACAAGAGATGAATCATCAGAATGAAACCAAACAACAAAACTATTGGCTAGTGTGAAGCCCTTTTATTACTGAAATGTTTGTTCAATATTTACATTCACATTCAATTCGGTCATTGCTACAATTATTTATGTACTACAAAGCAAAAGTGTGCACAAAAAACAAGTTTCCATTAATACAGATTGCTATAGGTCTGACTGCTATAGGATTGCTATAGGTGATTACCAAGTAATAATTTAGAACATAAGAAATTAAGGATCCCTATATCCCATGTAAACACGAGTAACTGAAGGAAACCGTTCTCTAATTTTTAGAACCACACAAGATCGACAAACTCGTCTGTTTCCTTTGCCTAGATAGCGATAACGTGCTAATATAAATCGTCTGTAACCAGCTTTGCAAAATGTTCTTGTGCTGTTGTCTTCTCTATCATTACGGATGTCACTCTATTGCGGATACAAAGCTCTAGCACATCAGGATTAAGGCATAATTTTGCAAAACGTGAAGTTAGGGTTATGCATTTTTTGTTTGGAGCATCTGTTTTCGATCTCCTGTGGCATTGGTCTACATTTACGACATGTGCACCAATCTGGCACAGATTCTAGTGTGGGATGTGGGTCCTCTGACTGAGAGTGGGAAGGGTTCTGACTTTGAGAAGGATCTGTACCAGAGCTCAATGTGTCAACATTGGGTTCATAAAATGCACCTAACATTTCTGCATCTTGACCATCTTCATCAAGGTCATCTTCCATTATTAAAAGAGTGTCAATGTAGTCCATACTACCAATACCTCTTCACAGACTGGGAATAGCTAGCTTTCTCACCATATTCTCATCTAGTGTAGATATGAAGTTCTAAAATAAAATACAATAGAGCATCATTAGTTTATTAGTTATCAATGACAATGCACAAAACTGACACACATGCTATCTATGTACAATATGAAATCATCAATTGTTCTTTTTATATGCACTTGAATAATACTTGAATAACATGCACTTGAATAAGCTGGGATTACATACCTTTACATTTTCGTGTTCTTTTCCCTTCGCATACTCTCTGATTCTGTATTCCCGTGGGTGAGCCGAAAACCTTGCCTTTGATTTCCTGTTTTGCCTTCTTTTTGTACAGGTTTGTCAGTCATCCCCTGTACCAAAGTCAGCAAATTATTTAAGTATAATCCAATATAACTAATCTTGTCAAGTTTAGATTGCTTTTAATACCTTATTTTGGCAAGGTTTTGCACGCATGCCACCATAGGCTATTCCATTTAATATCTGCAACCCACCTATCGAGAAGCTTGCTTCTGGCCAACTTACCCATCGAGCGAAAATAATTAGAAACCATCAGGCCAGTAGTATGACACACATATGGGGAAATCTTCCAGTCAAATGGCAAGGTATTATAAGTGAAAAATCATCCACCCCATTCAAAGTCAAAATACGTACAACTATTGTTCGACATTAGGTGGTCATAACCGGACTTGTCATTAAGGACCGTTTGGTACGTGTCCTTTGCATAATACCTCGGCAAATCAGTTTATCCAACGTGAAAGGTTTGTCCTGCATCCAGAGGTTAAGTAAACGGGAATCATGACACACACGCGGCTTATAAATCGCGCCCATAGATAATCGCTCCAGCCAAGTTTCTTGAATAAAATCAACAAACTGCCGACATGATACACTATTCCTGAATATTCGCGATGGTGAAAGAGCCGAATCAAAATACTCTCCCTTAAACTTGCCTTGAAATGGTTTAAAATACGGGAAGATTGACACCCTTTGAGTGATCCACAACAGAATCTCCCTTTGTTTCGCAGACGGTACTATGCCCATCATTTCCTCTCAGTATTTCGCATGATGATGGAGCTCGCCAGGATGAAAATATGTAGGATCTCGAAATAACAACTGATGGATGTCGCCAATCTTTTGACCATTCTTCACCATATCGACTATTTTAAGCAGGTCATTGACTGTCCCCTCTCCACTGACGGAAACTGGCTCCCCACAAAAATTGACCCAACGTATCGGAGAGCCCATTTGGACATTATATAAAAAATTTATACGCAAGTTATAAATTTGCGGTTAATGGAGTAATATGTTCTAGAAGGTCCTATTTCACCCTACATATGGACCATCTCTGGCCTAGCTGTCATAGTTATCGCATGCACTAATTTTAGCCCGGGCAAGGTGAAGGCCTCAATAGAACAAGGCAGTCTTTACCAGGCATGTTAATAGTTATAAAGTCCAAAATCTGAACGAACTCTGGCATCTTAGCATGTGAACAACGTATGCAAACTTGTGTTACGGCCAATCGAATCTCCCCTGACGGTCTTTCCCTTCACGTGGACTTGAACAATGGCCCCCTTTTTTCTGCAAGGATTTTGCCTGCTCCCCATGCATGCATTGGTCATTCGCAAGACCTCAGCCAATGCGTCCACAACGCCGGTCAAATATTTAAAGGTCTCTATCGAAAGGCAGTAATACATATATCTGCGTTTCAAAAGTAACTATAAACAAAAACTACAAAAATAAACCCCACCCACCTCCCCACAGCGAAGGACTGGCCGCTGTGGCATCCGCATGTAAATATACTGATACGTTAAGTTCGTTCATATGTTATCTTTAGATAGTCTATCGATATTCTTCTTGTAACTTGTAATGAATTGCAGTGATTAAACAATGGCAGGAAGTGCTGTCCTTCTGGACAACACCTCACCACGTGAAGTGCATTTGTACAGGTCATTTTGGTCGAAAACGCGACCTGATGACCTGACCTAGAGACTCGATGGGTCAGTCAGACAATATTTGAGTCGAGCTGACTGACCTGAACAGGGGTCCGCCTGTTCCCCTGTTATCTAGAGGTCCGCCTGTTCCTCTAGAAAAACCTATAGTTTTTGCATGCTCTGTCGGGTTTTGAGTGCCCTTACTGTCTCAGTATAACTAATGGTGGTCCCTAGATCATCAGGTCTCAACTCACTGAACAACATGCACAGAGCTGGCTCACACCCTCTGCAACTTAGAGGTCCTCCTGTTCCTCTAGGAAAAACTTAGGTTAATTAGAGCCTCTAGACCTTTTTTCGAGCGCTTCCTGCCCAAATTATATGCCACAAAAATGTCTCATTGTGTTTTTCTTTGCTAAGTTGCCAGACGTTCAAAATCCTTATAAAGAATCTCAACATATAAACTACATTAATAAGTAAAGCATCAATAAAATCAGTGCGCTCCAAAAGCCAAAAGGTGGCCTATAGTAGGACAGAGAAAATAGGAGCATCAGATAAAATAAACTAGTGGAAAACCCGCAACGCCAGCAGAGAGAAGACAGCTTTGACCCAGCGTGGTGACCAGGAGGGTTATTTAGACGCCCCGTTTTCAAAGCCATCAACGCCCTACGGCGATAAACCAACACAAATAATCTGTTATTAAATTTTTTTTTAATTTCATTTCATTATTATTGTTCATTTCATTATTGTTATTTCTTTCACACAAAAGTACACCTAATACGTGAGGTGGTTCGCACATCAAGATCACAGAAAATGTTGCGAATACCATCACACTATGCCTATAAATAAACCCATTTTGTGACCAACTCGGTAAATCATGTTGTTATCACACTTTCACTACATGCAGCCTAGTTTAAGGCAGCAAACAGTTCAGTAATTTTGTTCACTATTATTTAAATGTACACTAGGAATACATTTAGAAGCCTTTGTTATACATTTTAATCATACACATCCAAACTACGTAGTAACAAAACAGAAATATCAATCCACTACAGTACACCCTCTATCATATTGTGTTCGGGAAATTAGCGCTGCGTAGTATCATCACGTCTCCTATTCTCCAATAATGATTCTTATACCCTCTTGTTCATGCCCCCCGCCGCTATGGCCATGTCCATGTTTGTATTTGATGGATTTTCTGCCTTATTCCTGCTTTGCATATAATTATCAGTGTTGTGAATAGCATATCTCTTACATAGATTTTTTTTTTGCTTAATTCTGTCTTGACATTCATTTATCCATTGAAAAGTTACATTAAACTTTACAACTTACGTTTCAGAATTACAATAGTTTAGCTTTTCTGTGATCTGGTTTTTACGCAATAACACGTCACAATTTTGTTCTAAGTTATAGCAAAAACACCCGTTTTTTTTCTTTTTACCGCAAAAAGGTGCATGCCATTAGAAAGATTGTACAGAAATGTACTGAATACTAAAATTTGAGAACATTTGTATGGACAGTTAACAAGAAACCATCACTCAATATTAACTCACTGTTGTCGTACATAGATTAAATCCGACAATATCGTCAAAAAGAAGGAAAACTAAATATCTTGGCAAGTATTTGGGCTAAAGACCCCAAAATACCACCAAACGATAGAGCTTGAAAAGACGATTTAAATCGTATATTCAAAGCAGCATATAGTGATAAGCTGCATTTGTATTATGAGTCAAAATAATAGGTTGCTTTGTCATCTCAAATTACTCACCCATAGCAACCATATACTTTAGAAATTGTCTTTAAAATGTTTGCATTTTACATATTATCATTCTGTTATAATTCTGAGTAATTTTTAGGGTAGGATGTGCAAAAGAATCGGAGAAATAGCATTTTATAAGTCCTCAGCGATAATTGTTGCTAAGCGCATGCTTACTGCTTGCTCGGAATGTTGTCATGCGGTTGGAAAAGGCGACAAAACTCCATGACACCCTCCCCCTAGGGTAAATTTGACCCCAAAAATCGATTTCTGATGTAAAATTGGACCAAGGGGTCAGTTTTTCGGCTTTTTTTGCCCGAAAATTTTTTCGATATTTGTATTATTGTGAAATAGTATTGCCGGTGATGTGATAATTCATATTATCATGCATGTTTATATAAAAAAAATCGGCAAAAATCCTCTAAAGGCTCGATTTTGACGCTAAAGATATCAAAATAATCCTGAAAATGTGAACTAAATCACTGTAACCGTTTTAGTTTGCATTTTGCGCAATATTTTATAGATTAGGCCGCTTCGGGATGTAATATTGAACAATAAATAAATCGCATGCATTTTAAAGTTAATATTATGGCGAATTGGCAACATATCCATCTAAAAAAAGTATGCATCTACTGAGGACAATTTCCTCTTTAAAATGGTTCTATTTTTATTAAAATCGGTCAAGTATTCACACAGAAATCGCAAGTTAAAATGAGCTAACCTTACGATGCCATCTGACCCGACAGCAATGTGTGTACTTTTCTCAATTGTAACCTAATCTTGATTCGTATAATAGCCCCTTACATATCTGTTGCATAGATTTTTTTGCTTCATTCTATCCTGACATTCGTTTATCCATTAAAAATACACATTTAAATTTTACCACTTATGTTACAGAATTTAGGTACACTGATAGCAGGGCTCTCACATCAAGGAAATTTCCTTAAACTAAGGAAATTAGGGCCTGTTTAAGGAAATTTCTGAGGAAATGACTTTTTTAAGGAAATTCTACGGAAATTCTTAAATTTTGAAATAATCACTTTTACAGCAGAGTTGGTAGGTATGCAAATATTTGAGGCCAAATTGGCATTAGTGCTATCAAGAAAACAAAAGGCAAAGACAAAGGAAACAAAGAACTAGTGTGATGTTGTTTGGCCTCAAATATGCAGCTATCTACCAACCCTGTTTTACAGTTCGTAATGGTACATTATTACACACATGGTAAAAACAATCAAGTATAACGTTGCGGACACACGTGGCCTGCGCGTAAACAAAATAAGCTATATATCGCAATAATCCCACCATAAAAGTTATCTCAACAGTAAAACTGAGGAGTATGAGAAAGCACTAGTACCACTTTCAATTTAATAAATGTATAAGCCAGGGTTAGCTAGTCCATGTTATTTAGTCCATGTTTTAAGCTTTCTTGAAACGTTCACAAATAAGTCCAGCAACCTCACTGTCGCTAGCATTGCTTTTAACAGACTTGATTTCACGAACAAATTCTGTAGTAAGCTCCAATTGGTGTGCATGCACTTTGTTAGCTTTCATGCCCCCATTAGTGTGCATAAGGCTAACAAGTGTCTGTCTCTTAAAGGAGTTCCTGGAACTTGTTTTTATCAGCTTAAGCACACTAAAAACTCGTTCAACTGAGGCATTTGAAAATGGCAGTGACATTATACAGGCAACAACTTTTTTTAGGTTTGGATATTTAAGACTTCCGTTGATAGTTTTATCATTTAATCTTTTTTGCCAAAAAACAGTTGATGTTTCATCAGGATCTACCTCTTCTGGTTCTTCTAGAGCCTGCTTTCTCCACTCTAGGTCAGCTCTGGCTACGTCAGCTACCTCAGCCAAATAAGGCAAATTTTTGGCAAGGCAAGTTTGACCAGCTCAACAAGAAATTCTAAGCAGGCTTTCTTTACCTTCAGTACAGAAGCTGGATCGTTGTTGATCTCAAATAAGCTATTTGTTGCCAAGATTCCAACACATACTTTATCCAAGGGCACTCTGATATGGAGACAATCTACGTCGATAGTGAAGGGATCCTCTTTTCTGACTACATAGATTAAAATGAAATCGCTTAGGAAATCTTTAAGGAGCTTCGTTACTTCTCTAAGGTGATGTAAGAGTGGTTCCGTCGACTGAAACATGGTGTTAAATTTGTTGAGACATTTCAACTGGGCACTTAAGAATTCCCACTGGGCCAGCACAAACTTGTTGTTCAGAGCATTCACAATACTCTATGTAGTATAAGAAGGATCTTTTCCATCAGCCACGAACGCAATAAAATAAAGACGTAGGGCTTCCCATTGCTCTAAAATTCTGTTGACACAGTTTTCTAAAGATAACCATCTCGTCTGGCAAAGTCTTAACATTTTGTGGGGTTGCGCTTCGACAAACTCTTGGAACTGCTTAAAATCCTTTTGCCGGAGTGATGATCTGCTAAAGTGTGAGTAGATGTTTCTACACATACCTTCTGTTATAACACTCAGTCGAAAGATTTAATAACGGTAAACAGAATCTTTGCAATACATTATATAGGGCCACTATGAATAAATTAACATGAATGAATAAACATAAGACAATACATAAAACCTATCATCTCATCCCTTTTTTTATACAAGGAAAAAATAACTAAATTGTCATTTACTAAATCCGAATTAATAAATAAAGCTAAACATGTCCAAGCGTCTAAATGTGTCATTCCTACTTTAGAACAAAATCCTTCAAATGTGATGGTAATTTACGTAAATGCTGAGACCTTTGTACTTCGGATGGTGCTTCCGATGTTTTCAAAGTGCTTTGACCAGAACACCTATTTTGTTGAGATACAGGACTTGAACTTGAGGTCGAGGGTAAACTCTGCTCATCACCAGGTGCAATCCTTGGAAGGTTAACGGCAGGTTGTGTGAAGGGTTGTCTAAATATTTCGGTAACTGGATCTTGTATACTAGGGGACTCAAGCTGTGGAGTAATCTTCTTTGGTGGTGGGGTAATCTTCTTTAAATGAACCCTATTCCTTCGCAGAACACCACCGGGAGTTTGTACTTCATATGATGTCATCCAAATGCTTTTTTACCAAACCCGATTGCCACTTTTTCTTTCCTAACTTCCACGGCTTGATTCTAACTGAGTCACCTTCTTCTAAAGTTGGAAGATCACATGCACTTCTGTTATAATATTGTGTCTGTTGCATCTTCATCTGCGGCATTTGGTTTCAATAATTCGGTGGACATGGGCAGGAGACTTCTTGTTCAGGCGGCGTATTTCTGTGATCTAACAATGCCAGAAACGTGTCGGAGCCAGCTTTTTTACATTTCATTATGATTTTCTTTGCTTCTTTCACAGCACTCTCTGCCTTGCCATTGGCTTGACTATGATGTGGAGTGTTCGTGAAATGCTCAAAATCCCATTTATTGACGAATTGGAGGAAATCATGTGACACGAACTGAGGGCCATTGTCAGTGACTAGTTGTTCAGGGATGCCATGCCTTGAGAAATGAGCTTTCAGCTTCTTAATGACAGACGTTGAAGTTGTACTCCGAAGATGATCTAACTTGAAAAAGTCGCTGAAGTAATCAGTTGTCACAAGATAGGTGTTTCCAGCATACTCAAAAAGATCGGCTGCAACACGCTGCCACGGTCTACTTGGTATCTCATGATTCATAAGCGTTTCCTTCGTTTGGCTTCGCTCGTACTCCCTGCATACTTCACATGTGGATACAAAGTTCTTAATGACATCCCCGGCCAATAAAGACATTCTCGGGCTCTGTTCAAACATCCATTAACACCAAGATGTGCATTGTGAACTCTCTTCATTAGTTCACCTCTTATTGATCGTGGTATCACCACTCTTTCTCTTTTAAAAATGAGACCATCTTGAACTGACATTTCATCTCTCATATTGTAATATGGAGAGATGATAGTTGGTAGGGCATCTTTTTTTTCAGGCCAGCCCCGTTGGAGTACGGCCTTCAGGACTTGAAGAGACTCGTCATTCTTGGTTTCTCGTTGTAGCTGCAGGAGTCTCTCTTCAGATATTGGCAGATACCTTAGCATGTTGATGGTTTCGAACTCCGGCTCCCTTTGGCTAGTTGTCGTTGGCAAGTAGGCTCTAGAAAGCGTGTTTGCTAACAACATTGTCTTTCCACATTGGTACCGGACTTCAACGTTATACTTCTGCGAACGAAGAATCATTCCTTGTAATCGCTTCGGTGCTCGATGCAGAGGTTTTTTTAGTATCGATTCAAGCGGTTTATGATCTGAATGGACAATTGTCATTCGACCAAATGTGTAATCTTTGAACCTTTTAACTGCGACAACAACAGCCAGCATCTCCTTTTCTATCTGGGCGTAACGGGATTCCGTCTCTGTTAAAGCTTGGCTGGAATACGCGATGGGCTGTCCTTTCTGCATCAGAACGGCTCCAAGACCGCTTTCGCTACTGTCACACTGTATTTCAAGTTCTTCTGCAGATTGGTAATAGGCCAAGATTGGTGCAGTTGAGATAAGTTTTTTACATCATCCAAGGCTTTCTCATGAGCATCATTCCACTTCCACTCGATATCTTTATGCGTAAGATCTCGCAAAGGCTTCATAACATCAGATAAATGAGGCAGGAAACAACTGAGATAGGTAACCATTCCATTGAGGCGCAGTACATCATCTCGATTCTTTGGACGAGGCATTTCTGTTATTGCTCTAACGTTTTTCTGGATTGGGTTTCAAACCTTTGGTGGTCAGTAAATGCCCATGAAATGGAACTTCTTTGCACTTGAATTCTAGCTTCTTGGGATTTAACTTAATGCCTTTGTGCTGACATCTACACATGAAGTTAGCCAGATTCCTGTCATGATCAGCTTCACTGGTGCCATAGATCAATACATCATCAGCGATACACTTAATACCAGGCAGACCTTCCAATTCTTGATTCAAACGCTTTTGGAATATCTCACTTGAGACATTAAGGCCAAATGGCAAACAAAGCCATCTGAATCGACCATAGGGCGTTGCGAATGTTGTCAGCAAACTTCACTCGGCATCCAGTTCGAGGTGCCAAAACGCTGAAGCCAGATCCACTTTCGTGAAAACATAGTGTTGTAAATAGCACTCAATAGTGACATTATTATTTATTGACATTAACATAAAGTACTTTGGTATATTAATCGCTGGCTCCTTTTTGTGCGTTCGTAAAACGTTCTTGTTGTCTGGTTGAAATATATATTAATTTCACTTAAAGTGTTTCTTTCCTTTTGGTCTATAAATTTATCACAAATTTAACAGGTTATGGGCCCAGACACTCTATGAACTGCGTCGTTTCAATCGAAGAAACGTTCGCTGTATTAAACGTTTAAAATGTCTCAAGAAAACAGACTAGTTATCGACAAACTAGAGGGAGTAAAAAATTGGCAGGTATGGAAATATCAAATGCAAGCTATACTGGAAGCAAAAGAGTTGTCGGGCCACGTTGATTGGACGGCAGTTGATCCAGCTTCATTAGAAAGCAGTCTGTCAAGTTCATCGGCTCAACCGGCTTTCGAAAAAGCTCAGAGAAAGACCAAAGCTCTACTTGTCACAAGTATAAATTCAGATCTCATACATCTGATTACTGAATGTCAAACGCCAAAGGAAATCTGGGACAAACTGAAGGAACGCTTTGAAAGAAACACGGTAGCAAATAAATTGTTTTTAAAGCAGAAATTCTTTTCTTTAAAAATGAAAGATTCTGATTCCCTCGATCAACATCTACGTCGCATGAAGGAAATTACTGATCAACTAGCAGCAATCAATGCACCCATTCCTGAAGATGAACATATCGTTGCTCTGTCACTTAGCCTTCCACGAACATATAACGCTCTAATAACTACATTGACTGCAAAAGGTGATGAGCTTAGCCTTGCTCAAGTGCATCAAGCACTCAGGAGTGAAGAAGAAAAGCATGGTCTATACAAGAGCAAAGATGGTGCAAGTCGTGTTGACAAGGGTGAGCATGCGTTGCAGCACGACAAAATGGGCAGAAAGTCTGCCAAATGTTTGGATGTGGGGAAGAAAACCATGTGATAAGAAACTGTCCGAAAAGGAAGAAAGGGCAGCATGAATGTCAGAATAAATCTGGAAATTCTACTAAGTATAAAGCAACTCAAGCTGATGCTGATGGGCAAAAGAACGAGGACTCTGGTAATGTATTCATGGTAGGAATGATTGCAGCTGAAGGGGACGATTGTTGGATAATTGACTCTGGTGCTTCACAGCATATGACTGCTAATCGTGACTTGTTGGTAAATTATCATGAGTTCCCAAATCCAGAACCTTTGGCTCTTGGAGACGGTCGTTCTGTCAATGCATATGGGTATGGACAAGTTGACATCACCATGATACTTGAAAAGAAAGAGAAAGATCAAAAGAAATCAGTTCTATTGAAGGTGCTTTATGTTCCAAAATTGGCTACTAATCGTTTCAGTGCACGAGCAGCTGCATCCAATGGGAAAGTTGTACAATTTGGGCATACCCTATGTTGGATCAAAGATTCTGAGGGACAAGTTGTAGCATGTGGTCGACTAGTTGGGAACATGTACCGACTGGACTGCAAAGTTGATAAATCGGGAAATCAAGCATCAATTGCGAATGAAAATTGCACCAAATTGGATCTATGGCACCAGAGAATGGCACATTTGAATGTTGGCCAAATGAAAACCATGGTTTCAAAGGAAATCTTCACAGGTACAGACATACCAGGAACTGGCAAGTTAAGTTTTTGTGAAGCTTGTGCGGAAGGAAAGGCCCACAGAGCGCCATATAAACCAGTGGGAGAGATTCAATCAACAAAATTAGAATTGGTCCACAGTGATGTTGCCGCCCAAGGAAAACTGAAAGTTTCGGAGGAGCAAAGTACTTCGTCACGTTTATAGATGATTACTCAAGATGTGTCACTGTCTATCCGATAAAGCACAAGTCTGAAGTACTCAGAGAGGCAGTAGTCACCAACCAAGCAGATTGTAAGATTAAGACACTTCGGACAGATAATGGTGGCGAGTATACATCCACAGAGTTTGCAGATTTTCTAAAGGAGAAAAGAATTCGCCATGAGATCACAGTACCGCATTCACCTCATCAGAACAGAGTAGCTGAGCACATGAATCGGACACTTCAAGAAGCAGCTCTCTCTACGATTCTGCATACTGGACTGTCCAAAGCCTTCTGGGCAGAAGCAGTTTGCGATGCAGCCTATGTTAGAAACCGAGTGATCACGACTGCAACTGCGGTAACCTCTTACGAAAGATGGTATGCAAAGAAGCCAGATCTGTCGAATCTTCATGTCTTCGGTGTTCTGCTTACGCTCATGTTCCGGATGCTTCTCGCCAGAAGCTTGATCAAAAGGCAATCAAGATGAGATTCGTGGGCTACAGCCTTACACAGAAAGGATACAGGCTATATGATGAGAATCGACAAAGAATCTTTGTTCGCAGAGATGTTACTTTTAATGAAACAGACTTTGGGTCTACAAAAGTCCAAATGAAGTGCGATGAAGATAGTACAGGATGTGTCGAAGACAAAGTGGAGTCAAAAGGCGAGGATGAGAAAACCGTGCAAGATCAGCAAGATCTCCAAAAGGAACCTCGACGCTCAGAACGAGAAAGAAATCCACCTATTTACTACCACGATGAGAATGCTGGAGTCACCACAGCCAAGTATACAGCACTTTATGTAGTTGAAATTGAAGAGCCAGAAACGTTAAAGGACGCTCTTGACAGTGAGTATGCAACAGAATGGAAAGCAGCTGCAGATGCTGAGTACCAGTCTCTGGTGATGAACTGATATACTTTATTATTAGTATTTATATTATGTTGAACAGTTTTAATTAGGATTAATAAGGACACTTAGGATTAGGCACGGACAGTAGAGGCATTGAGGGATACTGTGGGATAAAGTAGGATAGAGGGAGGACAAGATGGCGGCATAAAGAATGTAAGCTATTTTTCGAGAGGATAAAAATATAACGTGTAAAAGTAAGAATATATTTGGCGACGAGGATGGGATAAAAAAATAAACAAAACAAAGCAACAAAACCAACTCGTACAACTCGGGCATCTATACACCTCGTAAGAAGATAAATTCATCGGACACGTAAGCGAACATATCGTGCGGTTAATATATATAAATATCAACAACATCAAAATTACAATGTCAATGGCTAGTGGCCATACGCTTCACTTCGACCCAGATCTTCACCCAGATGATACGCTAAAAGCTTTTAATGAATTTATACAATCATTCTACCTACGTTACGAAGCACAATACCCTGATCCACCAAAAGTGTCTATTGACGCTGCAATTGAACGATGGAAATTAGCCAACGAAGACGCCAAACCAACTCTGGAACAATACGATACGCTCAGGAATGAGTGGAGATCAAAAGATCGAGTTGCAAAATTTCTTGGAATGTTTTCTTCGAGACGAATGTACGCGGATTGGCAAGTTGCCGAACCCAATGTAACAAAACGAGCACAGGCGACATGGGAGTCTTTCGTTGCCCAAATGCAAGCATATTATAAGCCAACAGAAAACTCTACACTTAAGAATCACCAGTTCCGCACACTTACTCAAGCCACACAGGAGGCATTCCCTGCGTTCTGTAATCGTGTGTACAAAGAAGCCCAATACTGCACCTTCAAATGCCACAATGATGACTGCACGGCAGAAGATACAGCAATTCGAGATCAGATAATTATCGGTACAATCCATGACAAGATCAGAGAAGAGGGCCTCAAGAACTCTTGGGACCTACAAAAACTACGAAAAGAAGGAATGCAAATCGAAAGTGCAACTAAAGGGGTTAATGAGTTAAATACTGAGAACCCAATTAACAAAATGGGGAAATATTCTTATAAAAACTTGAAAAAGAAACAGCAAACAGGAAAACCACGAACATGCTACTACTGCGAACAAGACATTAAAGTATCTATAATAGAACATGTCAAAACCTGTAGAGCGAAAACCAGCAAATGCAATTTCTGCGATACAATTGGGCATTACGAGTCTGTTTGCAGAAAAAAGAAAGCTGTCAGAGAACTGACAACCATCAACCCAGAATCGCAGCCTCGAGATGAGGAAGACGCCGAAGAATCTGGTATATACAACATCAACATCTTCAGAGTCACCGATACTAACCCATACCAACAACACAATACCAGTCAAAGAAGGAAGGAAGATTTCAAAGTGCAAGTCATTGTCAACAATAGCCTTGCTACTGTCTTAGCGGACACTGGGGCAAGTATTAGTGTTTGCGGAAAGGCAGAAGCTAAACGATGGAATCTTCTTTCGAGAATGGTCAAGACCCAAGCTAAAATCAAACCATACAACAGCCCTCCCATACCAATTTCTGGCACCACTAAATGCGCCGTAACGTTCGGAAATTCATCCATCCCAGTAGAATGGCACATTATCGACAACCCCTGCGAACCAGTACTTGCAGGACGAATCGCAGAAGAGCTTGGTATCATAAAGTTTGACGCCAAACCAACAGTTTTTCAACCTGTACAAATGATACACTCGACTGACAATAAAGAAACACTGCAAAACATTTTGCAACAGTTCCCACAGAATTTCAAAGGCTTGGGGAAGTTGAAGAACCACCAGGTCAAGCTCCATGTAGACACCAGCATTAAGCCAGTCACCACACCTGCCAGACCAGTGCCATACCACTTGAAGGAACGTGTCACGAAAGAAATCGAAAAGATGATTAAACAAGACGTGATCGAGGAACACCCAGCCACAGAACCAGCCCCATGGATTTCCAATGCCGTGATAGCGCCGAAAGCCAACGGAGCAATACGTATGACACTTGACGCTCGTAACGTTAATAAAGCCATACAATCGTCCAACTTACCCATCCCCCGGCAAGAAGACATCAAAGCCAAACTCAGTGGAGCAAATGTGTTCTCAAAGATGGACTTTAAATCGGCTTTCTGGCAACTAGAACTGCACCCGGACTCGAGATATTTGACAGTCTTCCACGCAAATGACAAACTATACCGATATAAACGTCTCACCATGGGAGTAAAGCCTGCACAAGGAGAACTTAACATGGCTCTTCAACCCTTGTTTGCAAACATCCCCCAAGCCCACCTTATCCATGATGACCTAATCGTGGCAACCACAACAAACGCAGAACACAACGAAGCAATCGAAGCCGTCATGACCGCCATATCAAACGCCGGTATTACACTAAACCCGGATAAGTGCACGTTCGGAGTACCAGAAATCGAATTCTGGGGCCTACGTATTGGATCAGATGGCGTACGACCCGATCCGGCCAAAGTTGAAGCTCTTGACCATATGACACCGCCACAATCCAAGGAAGAGTTGACAAGTTTCCTGTGCATGATGCAGTCCAACTCAGATTTCATTCCCAACTTCGCTCAATTAGCGGCTAAACTGAGAGAATTAACGAAGAAAAACGTCAGATTCGAGTGGAACACAGAACACCAAACAGCCTACGAAGTCCTGATTGCGAGATTCAAGCAAAATACGCTGCTCCAATACTTCGAGATGAGTGCACAAACGTTTCTATTTACGGATGCACACCAGACAGGGCTCGGGGCGATGTTAGCGCAAGGCGACAGCATTGAGAACGCACGACCAGTGGCGATAGCATCGCGAACGACTAACGCAGCAGAGCGAAGATATCCGCAAATTGACTTGGAGGCACTCGCAATCGATTTTGCTTTGAGAAGATTTCGACAGTATCTCGTGGGTTCCCCTACCAAGATCCAGGTGATAACGGATCACCAACCTCTCTGCACGATTTTCAATGGAAAGCGCCAAGGGTCCATTCGAACTGACAGAATTAAGCTCCGCCACCAAGACATACGTTTTACCGTGACATACCAGCGTGGGAAAATCAACCAATCCGACTACCTCTCACGACATGCAAACCAATCGAGAAGCTGACGTGCCAGGAACGGCAAGAGGCCGACGACCTCAACAACCTACTGTATATGCTTCACACTACCCCGATCATCGACTGCATGGGTATTGGAACTATTGCACAAGCCACCCAGAACGATCCAACCCTCAAAAAGATTGCAACACTCGTCAACCAGGGGTTAACCTGGATCGAAAAAACAGAGTCGAAAGAAATCCAACGTTTCCAGAAAATACTTCCAGAGCTTACGATGACCGCAAATGGTATTATTCTGAAAGGCGAAAAGATCGTACTTCCAAGTAACCTCCAAGATACGGCCATCCGACTGGCACACAGAGGAGCTCACCCTGGCCAAAGTGGACTTGAACGACGACTCAGATATCATTTTTTCTTCCATAATATGAGTAAGAAAATAGAAGAATTCGTCAAATCATGCAACCACTGCAGTATGTTCATTGACAAAAAGACAAAAGAACCCATCAAACCACACCGGGTTCCCGAGAAATGCTGGGATACTGTATCAGTCGACCTATTTGGCCCGATGCCAACATCTAAGCACGTGGTCGTCGTACAAGACTTAGCATCACGATTCCCAGCCGCAAAACTGGTTACATCGACAAAGGCAGATAAAGTGTTACAAGCTCTCAGCGAAATTTATACAACGTATGGCAACCCCGAGGTCCAAATTTCCGATAACGGGCCTCCCTTCAATAGCGCTCAGATGCACGACTTCGCAACGAGTAAGTCCATCAAATTGCAGAAGGCTCCACCACTTCACCCATCCTCCAATCCAGTCGAAACGTTTATGCGTCCTTTGGGAAAGGCCATGAAAATTGCATATCAAACCAGGGCTCCTGAAAAAGAAACATTGGAGACAACACTAAACAACTATAGACACACACCTCACCCAGCAACGGGTATCCCTCCCGCAGCCATGATGTTCCGAGATGGACAGCGCCACGACTTTCCGAGAACTTACGCAACCGAAGAGGACGTGAGAAGAGCTCGGGAAGCAGACAAACAGAAGAAAACTGACAACGAAGAAAAAATAAACTCTTCTAAATACAGGAAGAAATCAAATTTCAACATTGGTGACAAAGTTCGTGTTAGAAATTACCGAAAATCGAGGAAGTTTGATCCCGTTTTCCTCGGTGAACCATTCACGATCATCGACATCAATGACGAAGGGAACAAACTCATTGTCGAGCATCAAGAAAACGGGTTTTCGTTGTGCCGTCACCCAGATGACGTCAAACCATTTATAGAACCAAACTATATCGAAGTCGAAGATGTTCAATGGCCAGTAGGAGATGAAGGAGACGCGGCGGAAGATCTCGGGATTGAAAAACGCGGAGAAACTGCACCAACACTGAGACGTAGCGAGCGGAAAAGCCGGAACCCCAATCCACGATACATTTAGATACGTATCATGAAGCTATTCATGAAACTGATATAAACGTGGGGATGATGAACTGATATACTTTATTATTAGTATTTATATTATGTTGAACAGTTTTAATTAGGATTAATAAGGACACTTAGGATTAGGCACGGACAGTAGAGGCATTGAGGGATACTGTGGGATAAAGTAGGATAGAGGGAGGACAAGATGGCGGCGTAAAGAATGTAAGCTATTTTTCGAGAGGATAAAAATATAACGTGTAAAAGTAAGAATATATTTTCTGGTAGAGAATGAAACTTGGGAACTACCAAGTTGAACTACCAGCTGGACGCAAATCTATCAGTTGCAAGTGGGTTTTCAAAGTAAAGCACGATGAAACCGGAAAAGTAGAGAGATTTAAGGGTCGTTTAGTAGCTAAAGGTTTCCTGCAGAAATATGGAATTGACTACGATGAAACTTACTCTCCAGTAGTTCGCTTCTCGTCAATTTGCGCTCTTCTGGCTTTCGGTATTTCTCAGCAAATGCTAATCCATCAAATGGATGTAGTGACAGCATTCTTAAATGCTACCCTTGATGAAGAAATATACATGCAACAGCCCGAAGGATATGTCCAACCAGGAAAGGAAGAGCTGGTGTGTCGCCTCAACAAATCACTTTATGGCCTGAAGCAAAGCTCACGCTGTTGGAATAACGTCTTCAAAGAATTTATGTCATTGGGATTTGTTCAAAGTACCGCAGACCCTTGTGTATTCATTCCCGTAATCGATGATAAGTTGGCGTTTGTCACAGTACATGTTGACGATCTCATACTCCTGACGCAAAGTGAAGAAGAGATGATCGATCTCAAAACTAGCCAATCAAACCACTTCAGGATGAAAGACATGGGCATACTCCATTATTGCCTAGGAGTCAGTGCAATAATGAAGGACAATGTTGTACAACTCAATCAGGAACAATATATCGCAAAGATTCTTCGAAAGTACAAATTAAAGAATTGCAAACCAGTGTCAACTCCAATGGATTTAAACGTCAAACTAGTCAAAGAGGATGGATGTAGCAAACCAGTAAACGCTGTTCAGTATCAATCAATGGTGGGGAGTCTTCTATACGCAGCAATAGCCACTCGTCCAGATATAGCCCACGCAGTGGCAGCGTTGGCAAAATTCAACTCATCACCGACCGAGGCACATCTAACAGCTGTTAAATGCGTTTTTCGGTATTTGAAGGGAGCTGCTCAGCTACAGTTGCAGTACCAAGAAATCGACACTCGTGTAGAAGGATACTCGGATGCAGACTGGGCTTCGGATTCAGATGACCGACAATCAACCTCCGGAAACGTATTTATGATGTCCGGTGTTACAATCAGTTGTACTAGCGAAAAGCAGCCAACAGTGGCTCTTTCGACTTCCGAATACATTGCATTATGTTTTGCGACCCAGGAAGCAGTATGGCTGCGACAATTGATGCAAGACCTTAAGATGAATTGTACCCCAGTCACAGTCATACACGAAGTTATCAGGGCGCTATCGCGATGTCCAGGAATCCAGTGTTACACAAGCGAACGAAACACATTGATATCAAATACCATTTCGTTCGAGAGAAAATTGAAAACGGAACAATCGAGTTGAAATTCTGTCCAACTAATGAAATGGTGGCAGACATTTTCACAAAGCTGCTACCCAAAGGACAATTTGAATATCTAAGAGGCAAGCTTGGACTTGTATAAACTTTTAAAATGACATATTAAGCGAGTGGGAGTGTTGTAAATAGCACTCAATAGTGACATTAATATTTATTGACATTAACATAAAGTACTTTGGTATATTAATCGCGGGCTCCTTTTTGTGCGTTCGCAAAACATTCTTGTTGTCTGGTTGAAATATATATTAATTTTACTCCAAGTGTTTCTTTCCTTTTGGTCTATAAATTTATCACAAATTCAACAAATAGGTCATCAATCACAGGAATTTGATAATGTTCCCTCTTTAATGCTGCATTCAAAGGTTTTGGATCTATACAGATCCGCAATGACCCGGATTTCTTCATGGCGACCACGATTTGGCTTACCCATTCAGTTGGCTCATCGACTGGGGTGATGACTTTCATATCTTTTAATCTTTCCAGTTCATTCTTAAACTTGTCTCGTATGGCCACAGGTATCTTCCTCGCTGGCAACACGATAGGTTTGCTTTCCGAATCTACTTGTAGGTGAACTTTGCCAGGTAATGATCCAAGTTTCTTATCAAATACTTCTGGAAATCTGACTATGGGGTCTTCGTCAGATTTCTCCACAATAAATTCTCGCTGTGTACTGTTAACAATTTCATTTGTTCGACCGCATTCAAACCCAACAATGGTGTGAGATCTTCCTCAACCAGGAATTTGAATTAATATTTCTCATTATTCTTTGGGTTTACCACTCGAAGGATACAAGCTCCGGCTGGTTTCACTTTTGTCCCATTCCACATAGTGAGTGTCTTTGTACACTGAGTCAGCTCGACATCTTCCACAAACTTTTGAGGTATAACATTCACACTTGCACCACAATCAAGCTGAAACTATATAATTTCCAGTTTTCAGCGATTTCACCACTGCTTCTTAGATCAAGAGACCGAGGCGGTAATATTTGATGAAACAATGCCGATTGAGCCGGTTGGACTTGTATTTCGCCTGACCGGCTTCGGGCTGTTGTAACATGCCGTAGACAGTATACTTTGTCAACAACAATAAATTTCTGAATTTCGCTTTAGAACTATTTCGATAGTTCTTTAAATCACCACTGCCACCATGTTATAACACTTAGTCGAAAGATTAAATAACGGTAAACAGAATCTTTGCAATACATTATATAGGGCCACTATGAATAAATTAACATGAATGAATAAACATAAGACAATACATAAAACCTATTATCACATCTTCCAATGTTGTTGAAAGTTTTAAACAGGCGTAAGAAGCACACAAGTGGATAAGGTGGCAACTGCATTTGACAGCGGTAACATGCGGAAAGTCCTTTTTAAGGAGCGTGGAGACACTAAGATTTTCCCCGAATATTACGGTACAAGTATCTGACGAGTAACCAATTATATTAGAGAGAGGAATACTTTTTTCCTCAAAGATTCCTCTTATCGCCTGATATAATCTGTGTGCACCAGAGTTTTCAACCTCCACAATATCCAGAAATCTAGTTACAGGTAACAAATCTGTTTCATCAACATACATCACACATAATGCCAACTGCTTCTCCGAGGAAACGTCTGTGGTCTCATCTGGTATTATGCTGAATCGTTTGCAGCACAGGATATCGATCAACTCTTTCGCATAATGCAGTCTGATGCCTTGGCGAATCACATTTGTGCATTTTGTTGCACCCATCTCAATTTCTCTAAGACTGTTTGCATCTTGACTATTCTTCGGACATCTTGCTTTTATAAAAGTATTTTGCGGTATTTTGACGCTCAAAACCTGAAATCTTTTCGTAGTACCGCTCAAAATTAATTTATTTTACCTTTATTCTTTAGATTGTTGTGAACTAAATTTTGAACTGTATTTGGTGAATGCAAAACACCAAACAAAGGAGTTATTACAAAATATAATGCGACTATCAACAATGTTATAATGTCAACGCCATTATAGCTGAAATGAATACAAAAGAAGCTTCAAGTCAAGTGTCATTTTCTTCTTGGCGTAACCTGAGAAATCTTTTCATTTTCATGATAATTTTTACTTTTTAGAAGTTCGTAAATTGGAAAAGCCGATGAAATAATAAATTCGTGATTCAAACCAAAAACCGGTATCAGGCAACTTGCATCCCACATAGTCGCAGCGAAAATTCAGAAAATTATTTAAAAAAATTACCAATTTTTCAACACTTCCAGTGTTGTTTACGACAAAAAATGGCTAGTAGTTTAGTAAAGGTATCAGTGGTATCTTTAGCCTAAAGCGCAAGTTGCCCATTAGTGCTCCGCACCGGTTCGGGGATAACACCAATATGACCTCTATTTTTTACTTATAAGGTGGTGCAGTATCATTAATGACGAGCGATGATCTTCAAGAGCTGGGCTTACATGCAAGGGGCGATCAAGCAAAACTTCGCGCATTCTGTTGTGGACAAGATGTCAGCAAGCATGGTTGGTGGGAATGATAGAGCATCTAAGATGAAAAGATTAAAGGAAATTATTCAAGAGGAAAAGAGCACCAGAACATCACCCAAACCTGGTAAAGAGAAATAAATTGTGTCCCAGCCCAAAAAAATGTCGAAACATAGATGGAAACATTCTAATGACGGAAAAGAGTACAAATTCAAGCAGCGCAAGATCTGTTTTTTCCTGCTTGTGAAAATGCTGAGGGGAAGCTCGAAGATTTAAACATTGAATTAGCAGACTTCAAAGATGACATTATTAGCATGACAGACAGCCTCTTTTCCGCAGCCGGTTACAAGGAAATGTATGGTTTACATACACCTAGGTTAGTATCTCATTTCACAGCACTCTCAGTTGCACTCACTTGTTAAAGTATAGGTGGAAATTGATCGAGCGCTCTTGTACAAGTGACAACCTGTTCTAGATCTGCCTTTCCCCGAATTCCAAACGAACACGGATGGGCGGGTGGGCCGTTACTGCTATCTTCCTGAGCGATTGATCAAATTTGTCAAGAATGCAGTGAGAATGCCTCCTATTTTATAGGATTCAAGGTCCCAGAGGGTTTACACACTTCATTAGAATGCATCATGCGTAAAATTCCTACTTTCACGCCTTTGTGCCTTCTTTTGAGTGCTGAAAATAGTCATGCTAACGGAAAAGAAAAGTGAAATGGCAATTGAATAAGATTTTTTGAAGAATCAGATGATGGAGAATTGATGAACTCTCCGTGGTCGTCATCTCCAGTTGAGGATACTGAACTGTCAAGCCCTCCAACATCCCAGTAGAGTCCCCACAGTTACCCTCTGATGATCTTCGCGAAGCGTCAGATTTGTTATGGAAACATCGATCGAGAAAGGAGACACTTATAATTCTTATCGGCAGCAAGAATCCACAGATCGTGGTTTCATAATTGGATCATCTGAGGAACACAAAGAGCTGTTTAATCAAATCCATTGGGATTATGAGGCATCCCTCCGCAATTGACAAAGCTAAAGATCAACATTGTCAAACCGAAGAAGATAATGCACGCAGGTAGAAACTGAGAGTGACAAGAAAACAATTGACACCGCCCTTACCAGATACAAATTGACCCACATACCATTGTTTCTGTTCGTCATCCCGACCTAGGCTCGGTATCCAGACCATTCAGCTCCACCTCCAAGATGATTGATGCGTATAATTGGCGGGCTCTTTAGCGTCATCACCGGAACATTTCGCCCCCGCATTGGAAAATTGACCAATTGTTTCAATCGAAAACTCTTCTGTAGACGCATGGTTTTTAGGCCATTAAAATCACCTGTTAATATTATGCCGCTATTTGGGATATGCGATTCTTTAAATGATACACAATTTGTTAAATAACTTAACATAGCATTATTGTCAGTGTTTGGTGGGTGGTAAATAGTGCCAATTATAATGCAGCTAATTCCCCTCGGGAGACGATTAGGTCGTACATGAATCCTAGCCTCCTCCGCAGGCAACTCTGTTGGTATTCAAATAGTTTTATAGCATAGATGAGTAACAATATAAGTAGGCAAAGCTGTGTAGTCCCAAACGGCAAACCTTTGAGAAATTGAGTTCATAATATTTTATATTTTCGCCGAGTGTAATTGAATATTCATATGTTTTGGCCGAGTGTAACTGAATATAAGGAAATTGAGAACTAACTATTTGCGGAGCATTGGGGGATTTCCGAGGATAAATACGAGGGGAGGAAAAACGAAGGGAGGGAGAGTTGCCTGCCAAAAATCGATTGGTTGGATGCGACAATTCATCTCGATGGACCTAACAATTCACCCCGGGTAGGGTGAGGTTAATTTGCTCATATAGTGGTTTGGTTCGTTTGGTAAAATCACTCTCAGTGGTGAACAGTCGTTTTACTGACTGGTTTTACTATAAACATGGCTGAAAGTTCAACGGGTTCTAAAGCTTCTCAATCGAAGATACCACGTTATGTAAGAACACAAGTTCCTGTATGCAGTTTGGAATACAAAAATGTTTTGCGTAGTGTCCGACAGAAAGAAGCACAAATACAAGACCAAATTAAATCGAAAAAGGAAGGGTTGGCCGTTCGTAAGAATTTATGTTTTCCCAATTTTGGGTTATCGTCTAGTATCAGTGTAGATCGTGCCGATGGCAGGGAACAATCAGCAAAGCAGTCGACGATGCCTGTCTGTGATACTCATCAGAGGAAAGTCATTTTTACTCCAGGAGGAACCAAAAGGAAAGGTGGGTTGTAAGTTTGCAAACAATATTCAGTTCAGACAATAGGCCACTCATGATCACGCGTAGCAATTTTGCGATTAAAAATGTTTATATTTAAAAGTTAACCACTAAACTTTAATCAGTAAAATGAGCATATGTAAATTATTTCTTGTAGTAAAACCTTCATATCAAGCATTTAAGGCCGACGTGAAGACCGCCTTAGAATGTTTGATTTGTAGGAAGACAGAGTCCATTGTCATGGTAGATGATATTATTGAAAGAGTGAATCAGAGGTTCCCAGAAGCATATGATTTTAATAGAACAAATGTATTAAGGGAACTATCAAAAACATTTGGAAAGAAGGTGGAATATATGGGGAAGAAAAAAAGGTAAGATGAATGTTTGATTGCTAATTGCAAGCGTTCCTTCCATTGGATTATGTTTTTTTGTCATGTTCATATTTTATCTTACATAAGTTTATTTAAGTGGTACTTACACTGTATTGAAGGGAGACAGTTTGGTAGGTTTTTTTCCCAAGCTGATTTCATCTCAAGCTTATGATGAATTTTAGTATCAAGTATATAGTCAAATCTTGGCGAAGGAAGCTAGTTGTTGTGATATCTGCTTGGTAGTTTGTGATATGGTCATATATGCCTTGCAATTACTAGACAGCTAAATTTATTTTAAATATGAAATGGTATTCATTCTAATAGTTTCTAATAACTCTATTTGTACATTTCAGAGCATATTATCGAGGATTAGCCTTCATTGAAGACCAGGACAAATCTGCAGGTATGCTAAATGCTAAAACACATATATGCCTTTCTCCCTGATAAAAATATGTAACACAGCTTTAATACTTTTTAAAACTTTTATATTATTTTTCACACTGACTTTACATTTTTTACGCTTTCTCTAGTTTGCTTGTATTTATAATATCTTCTACTGAGTGTACAGTTTTGTGAATATTGAATATTAATTATACTATAACTTTGTTGACAGGAATGTCAAGTTTAAATGAAGAAATGCAAAAGCCAAGTAAAGCCAGAAAAAATATGTAAATATTTTTACAGTAATGTATATGATACTTTCTTTTATAACGCTTTCCCCTTGACAGTAAAACTGTCTTGCATTGAACAGAGAATAATACGCTTACATTGCAACATTGCAATTGTGTTACAGTGCAACATGAGTCAATGGTTTAACTAGACACATGGGCAGATAGGCTAGTCCATTAAGTGTCATCAAGTTTCCCTTGATAAGTAAAATTGTTTGGCATTAGACAGTGAAATAATAAAGTAGGCTGCATCACATAACAATGCAACTCAATGGGCTAGTTTATTTTTTGAATGACTGATTATTATTTATCTAGGTCTTCAGATGGAAAGTGTCAATGTCGAAGAAAATGAAGGCATGCAATGCATACTATTATGTAAAATAAAAACTTAACTTGACCCAATGTCAAATTTATTTAGTAAGTGATAATATGTAACTTTTTTGTTTGTCTTCACAGGCAGTGATAATTTTATGTGTTTGGAAGAGTTGGTATCTCAAACAATGGAGCTTGAAGATTCCATGCAGTCTGCTACAAAAGATGATAGTGACAAACTGTCCAATTTCCAGGAAGCATTTGTTGACTTTGACAAAGAAGTACAAGAAATTATGCAGCTACGAGATGATATTATTGCTTTACAAAAAGATATCATTGCCACTGGAAGGCTTCTTGGTGGGCTGTTGTCAGTGTCGGAAAGAAATGCCATTACATCTGAAGTGGATAAAGCAAAGCAGTTGTTCAACCTTAGTATAAGAGATGATAAAGCAAATGACATTTTCCAACCACTACTATTCCAGACACTTGTTTCAAACATACGAAATAGCTGTCCTACTATAACAAACATTTTGGAGCAGCTTGTACTCACACATAATGCTTCCAGAAACACTCTGAAAACAGAGAGTATAAAAATGAAAGCTGCTGTGCATCTATTGGCATCCTTATTGGACGTTAGGGATCAATACAGCAAAAATGATATCCCAATACTCTTTGGTTTATTGTGTGTCTGCTATGGTGCTGGGCCTGCATTAATAAGGCCTCTGCAACGTCTTGGTTTATCCGAGTCATTTCCTGTATTGTAAGTAATTTTTTTTATTATTACTCATATTTTTCTATTTTCTAGATTATTTTGTATATACACTTATATATACACTTTATTTCACAAGAACCATTACTGACAGTATGTGTTAAACTTTCTGTTTTAGGCTTGGTGTTCTGAAAAGTCAGCTAGAGAATTACAAGGATGTCATAAAACAGCGTTCTTCTAGCACAACACCCATTGTGACATATCAAGACAACATGCAGATAAGTCGCACGTCATTAAGACACTTGCGGTTGTCAAAGTTGCAGAAGGAAAAGATCTTGCCAGGAAAAATGTGGGATTTTACGGTTCGTGGATGGCGTGAAGCGGACATAAGTGGCACTGAAAACTACTTTAATGATGAAGAGGCAGTAAAACCTCAGATGCCTGTGAAAGATCTCGAATACAAAGACACCAAGTTTGGTAGGTTTCATGTGAAAATTATATATAATTTTTATAATATTACAGCCATTTGTAAATGCTGAATGTCGAGTTATGAGTCGTGTTGACTCAATTTCTACACGGAAAATATCAAAACAGAAAATGTTTTATATTTTTTAATGTCACCCCTTCGAAATAGATTATTTGTACATTATATACTACGAAATAGACAGTAGATTTCTCGCACTGGTATAGTCGAACTTTGGCCTCTTTTTAATACCTTTTATACATTTGGCAATTGTGTGAACTTTATATTTCATTTGTGATATATATATTAGAAACACACGATGAGCTGAACAAGATGTGGGAACAATTCCAAGACCGAAATTTGCTACGTAAACTGGATAAAGCCCTTAATTCGGTTGAACTGTCAGGTGAGGAAATTAAAGCGTCCACACAAGTGATAAGTTGCAAGAATTAGCGAGTGGCAATGCACGGGAACCTAACCAGACTCAGCAAGAACCAAGGAGGCATTACATTATAGAAATACCACCAGTTGAAAAAGATTTCCCTGATCTTGTTGGAAAACCAACACAAATTTTTCCTCTGCCCATTTCCCATGAGAATCAGTGCAAGACCGTTGGACTAGCGAGTAACCTGACTTATTCACAAAAGAATTTGGTTTTCAAAGTAAGAAGAACACCACGCATGTGCCACTGAGAAGCTCAGGAGAGGATTTCGCCCTTGACAGGGCATATGAACGCTTTGCCTTCATGAAAACTTTAGAAAGGCATAAAGAGCACCAATTGGAATATGAAAATATCTTGAGAGGGGAAGCAGCAACCATTTCTGAAGACGATGTGGCTTTTAGCAATGCCAACAATTTGTTGGTAGTTATGGATGAAGAAGACTCTAGTAGTGAAGAAGATTAAGGCCAATATTGTACTATGTCTATAACTTTGCTATTTTCTATGACACATAGTAATTAAATAGACCTTTCCGGTAATGATGTCACAATTTTACTGTTTTCAGCTTAGGACCATCGTTTAGATGGAACGTATTCCAGGATTTTCACGATAATATATATTTTTAAATTTCCTACGTGAATTAACAATTATATGCGTCCCCCCCGGAAATACCCCTTAGAAAAATACACAAATAACTCCCCCCCCCCTCTTCATTGCTGTTGTCGAGAATTGACATGGACTTTGCACTAATAGTAATAGTTAAATAATATAGCAACGCACTAGAACGCACTTGATTGATTGACACTTAAACTGATAGTTCAAATTACACTTGCATGCATCTTCAATTAATAACATCTGTATATAACTAATTCTTCGCTACTCAGAGACACACACACAATTACATAAATGAGAAAATAACCAAAATCGCGTTGTTGCATTGATCGTCCAATTTGTATCCCGCTAATTCGAACCTCCGCTTAAGTTCTCTGCAATCGTCGTAGACACAACGCAGCAAACGAAGAACATTCAGTAATTCAGGTATTAAGACGATCGAGACATTGGTGCTGTGACCAGGATGGACGAATTGCAACGCGCCAAGGTAACAAGACGGGCTCAACGCTCACAAGCTACTAAATTATGGAACAAAGCGCTATCGCTCATGGAGGAGGATATGAACGAAGTGAAGACTCAAAAACTACAGGCTGTATTGGAAACGTACGACGCAAAAATCGAACAGTTACGCAAGTTAGACGAAACAGTATACTGTAAAATTGATTAAGAGAAAAACCTAGAGGCAGAAATCGCAGAAGCTGACGACTATTTAAATGAGCTAATGGAAAAGAGGTACCGCATACAATTTCATATTAAGTCTAGTCAAAGTAAAGTCCAAAATAACGCATCTCCTAGCCACAACCACGAATCCCCCGTTCAAAGTACACCGCAATTAGGAAATTCGAACAGTCATAGATTACCGAAGTTAACGCTACCGATATTTACGGGAAACCCGCTAAAATGGCAAACATTCTGGGACACATATAAAACCGCGATACACAACAATATTAGTTTGGGTGATATCCAGAAATTCACATATCTCAAAGCTCAATTGTCCGGCGAAGCTGCCAGTTCAATCGAAGGCCTCCCTCTATCGGAGTCGAATTACGCGCAGTCTATCCAAATTTTAGAAGAGAGATTTGGCCAACCGCACAAGATAGTTAACGCACACATGCAAGCGTTACTAGATCTTCCCACCCCATCTGATTCTGTGACCCATCTGCGTAAATTTTACGATAGCATGGAAAACCATATTCGCGGTCTCGAAGCATTAGACAAGAAACCGGATACATACGGTGACCTATTGACACCTATTATTTTGGCTAAATTACCAACAACAATAAAACACAACTTAATTCGCGAAAATGGGACAACCAAATGGGACATCGAACAATTGCGCAGAGCTATTTTAAAGGAAATCCAAATATTAGAGGCTGGGGAAGAGACAGAAATTTTCGAGCATACCAAACGACCTGTCAACACTCCTCCGTCTACGTCATCGTTACTTACGAATACCTTTCCAATTAAAGAACGGGATTTCAAAAACCCCAAAGCCGGCAATCATGCAAAGCCACGATTATGCGTTTTTTGCTCTGGTCATCACCGTCCTCACGAGTGCAATGTGATTCGAGATCCCGCAACACGTAAGAAAATTGTCCACCAGTCAAATTTGTGTTTTAACTGTTTAAACAATCACCGAGTATCCAAATGTAACTCAAAAAACCGCTGTAGGGGGTGTCATCAAAAACACCACACAAGTCTTTGTCAAGAAATAGATAATAAACATCCAAAACGTCAAGAGCAAAACGGAGATACGGAACAATCAAAACCGGAAGAGCGACAACCGCAAAATCAAAACACGCCAAATGTGAACACGCAAGTTCAAAACACAAATGCCACCCTTGCTAACATCGAAATTCCTGACCAAGCCAATAAAACCAAACCCGTAACTGGGTTCCACACCACTTTGTCCAACAATAATTACTACGGGAAACAAACACTTCTAAAAACAGCAATAAACTCAGTAGAATCGTCTTCAAGCTCAGCGACAGCCCACATTCTCTTCGACGAAGGGGCCCAGCGCTCATTTATTACGCAAGAATTAGCCGACAAACTAGACCTCGCACCTGAACACAGCGAAACACTTAATCTTTCCGTTTTCGGTGGGTCCACCACTTCCGTAAAACAAGTTGATGTCGCTACGATATACCTCCGCTCAGACAATGGTGACAAAATTCCCGTTCAAGTAATAATTATTCCGACGATCGCTGCACCTCAGAAAAGTCTTCTCACTACGGATATACGAAATCTCCCTTATCTCAGTGGTTTAAAGCTAGCCCGCCCAATGAATTCCGATGAACAGTTCCAGATTTCCCTACTTATTGGTGCAGATCACTACTGGGACATTGTGGAAAATAAAATTATCAGAGGACCGGGTCCAACCGCAGCAAAATCTAAAATTGGCTATTTGCTTTCTGGTCCAATTGCGAACACGACACCAACGTCATCGTATCTTAATGCAAGTATCTTGAAAGTGATTGTATCAACCGAGCCCGACAACAAAGCGTTAGAACGATTCTGGAACTTAGAATCAATCGGTATTCTTCCCAACGAAACTCAAACGAATGATAGTAACTTTGTTAAAGGATCCCCAGGATCCCAGGATCCCCAGATGTTAAACACCTACGACGAAATAATCAACGAACAATTACAGCGAGGCTTCATTGAAAAGGTTGTTGACCCTCAAATCGTTAACGGTCCTTGCCATTACATCCCTCACCACGCTGTACTAAAGGATTCCTCCACTACTCCGCTCCGTATTGTGTACGACTGTAGCTGCCGCACCAACGTTGATCAACCAAGCCTAAATTCCTGCCTTTCTACTGGCCCAGATATTCTCAACGACCTAACTGCCATCCTCGTCCGTTTCCGCTGTTATCAGTACGGTATAACCGCCATAGAGAAAGCGTTTTGAATATCTCCCTGGATAAGAAAGAAGATAGAGCAACCCGATTCTTCTGGCTATCCGACCCAACCAACCCCGAAAGTAAATTTGATGTCTACCGTTTCAAATCTATCCTATTTGGAGCATCATGTTCCCCATTTATCCTTAATGCCACTATCAAGAAACATCTTGGCCGTTTCAACGATCCAACCGCCAGGTCCATGGAGTCAGACATATACGTTGACAACTTAGCTTCCGGAACAGATCATGAAGATGAAGCCCTGTGTTACTTCAAACAAGCTAGATCTATTATGTCTCCAGCCAAATTTAATCTACAATCGTGGAATTCCAACAGTTCTAAACTCTCCGCGCTAGCAACCACCGAACATCTTCAAGATGCTGACCCTGAAACCAAAGTTCTCGGTTTGCAGTGGAATGCCAAAGATGATGTATTAAAACTCCAAGAAAAGGGGCTAACTACTACGACAACTATAGAAAAAGTAACAAAGAGAGACGTACTACGACAATCGTCCAAAATATATGACCCACTTGGCATTCTTTCGCCTGTCTCAATCCGTGCCAAAATCTTTATCCAAGAACTCTGGGAACATGGCTACGACTGGGATGAACCATTACCAGACGAAATGCAAAATAAATGGATTGGACTTTCCAAAAACCTAGAAAGCGCAACCCGCATTCAGATTCAACGCAAATACTTCCCCTTGTTGCCCGTATGGCCTTCAAACGTAACCTTGCACATCTTTGTTGACGCCAGTTTCAAAGCGTATGGTACAGTTGCATATCTCGCCTCTGGTCCTCACAGCACAATGGTCATGTCTAAGACTCGAGTGGCCCCCTTAAAAAAACTAACTCTACCACAACTAGAATTAATGGCAGCTGTAATGGGAGCAAGATTAGCTTCATATCTACGCAATAACCTTAACATATCACGAATTGTCTATTGGTCAGACAGTCAAATAGTCCTCCACTGGCTTTCCTCCACGAAAGAACTCAAAACGATTTGTCCAGAACCGCATCGATGAAATTCACCAAACCACAAACGACGCCAGTTGGCATTACTGCCCAAGTACGGACAACCCAGCCGATCTCTTGACACGCGGCATTCGAACCGAAACTCTTCTCGCTTCACACACGTGGCATCATGGTCCTTCTTGGCTATTAAAACAGGATAGCTGGCCACAATGGGATCCAAAGACAGTCATCTTACAATCTTCTGTCCACGACGATCCAGAAACTACCCATGTTACCCCACCACACAGCGATAAACCACAACCATCTCCACCTTCACCTTCAAACAGCACTATCAGACAAGTCATCGCCCATACCCAATTCAGTGATCTTCAACGACTTATAAGAACTACAGCATGGGTGATTAGATTTACGAATGTCCTTCGAAAACGCTCCACGTACAGAAGTCAGACCCTCAACGCAGATGAAATCAATCATGCAAAAAATGTTTGGATACGCGAAATTCAAAGCAAAGCATACAGCAGTGAACTCGCCAATCTACAACAGACCAACGTCCCTCGCGTACCCCTAGTCCGTCAACTTCGCCTATTTATCCTTGAGGACAACATCATTCGCTGCGGAGGCAGAATCCATAATGCGCCTGTAAAACATTCTGCCAAATTCCCAATCCTTCTCCCTGCAAATGACCATCTCACCACCTTAGTTGTCAATGATGCACACAAGACAGCATTACACTCTGGATTAAACCACACTTTGACTCATGTCCGCCAACGTTACTGGATTCCAAAGGCCCGCCAGTTCATCAAAAAGTTACTTCGCCGCTGTGTAACCTGTCGAAAGGTTAATGGACAACCGTATAGAGCTCCTACTCCACCTCCCCTTCCAGCCTTTAGATTGGTCGATTCACACCCATTTACTGTCACAGGAGTAGATTTCACTGGCGCCATTTACGTCAAAACCCCACAAGGTCAAGAGAAAGTATACATATGCCTATTTACCTGTGCAAACACACGCGCTGTCCATCTCGAAGTGGTAACCGACCTTACCGTTCAAACCTTTATGACAGCGTTCTGACGATTTGCAAGCCGCAAATCTTTACCCCAAATCATAGTGTCAGACAATGCATCGACATACCAATCCGCTGCTGACGAATTAACACAACTTTTCAATTCGCCAGAATTAGAGACCCGACTAAGTTTACGTGGCATTGTTTGGAAATTTATACCAAAACGAGCACCGTGGTACGGCGGATTCTGGGAAAGATTGATTGGATTGACAAAACTCTCTCTGAAGAAGGTCCTTGGTAGAGCAAACATCACCCTCGAGGAACTACAAACGATATCAACCGAGATTGAAGCAGTCCTCAACGACCGCCCTTTAACATACACCTCTTCCGAACTCAGCGACGAGGATCCACTCACCCCATCCCACCTACTATACGGCCGACGAATCACCACCCTACCCCACTTGCTTTACGACGATGATCCCAACGACCCGTCCTACCACCCTGAACCAACCCGTATCGAAATTCAAGCAAAAAGGAGGAGTGATTTGCTGTAACGTGTTAATATAAAACAGACTGCTTCCGGACAGTATATGCATGGTAATACAAGACGCTCAAGTTAGTTAGTATGAGCGTACAACCGAAGTGAGAAGGTTGCACGTGTAAAGCTGGAAGAATATATATATAATTGTAAACTGTGTGTGCGTCTATTCTTGTTAATTCGGCACGTTACAATTGGTGCGCAGCGGTGGGATTGGGTAAAAACAGGTTGATTGAAGAAAATGGCAACGAACATTCTACCAGCGAAATTCGAGGGAGACGATATCGTAGCATGGCTAAGAGAGTTCGATGCGTGTGCTTTAGCAAATGGTTGGAAAGACGAAGACAAGATCAAAAAACTTCCCGCGTTTCTACGAGGACGAGCAGCCACTCATTTCTATACGATTCCCGACGAGGAGAGATCAACTTACGCCGCCGCGACAAAAAAGTTAAAAGAAGCCCTTTGTCCACCAGTTGAAAGGGAAAATAACTATGTAAAATTTGAAGCTCGGATGCTCCGTGTCGGCGAAGACCCATCTATTTACAAGTGGGAATTGGAGCAACTCTTAGAAAAGGCTGACCCGACACTAGGAGACGAAGCGAAATCTGCCTTATTGTCGCGCCAATTCATGCGTGGTCTGCCAAACACAATACGAGAAAAACTGTTAGCGCACAACCCAACACCAACCTTAACCGAAATGCTAAGCTTTGTACAGCGCTATAGAGCAATTGAAGAACATAAACCCGGTTCTACCAGCGCGAGCACAGCAGCAGAAAACACGAACGCCAACATCGACCGACTGGTAGGTTTAGTAACCGAACTCGCTACTCGACAGAAGACGCTCGAGGATCAACTGGCCACGTCTCAACAGATGTACACCGCAGCAATTAAACAACAGGATCGTAACCGACCCAGGGTCACTTGCTTTCGTTGTGGAAAACAAGGCCACCTGGCCCGCGATTGCCGCAGCCCTAGCCAACGCCAAGACCGCTCCAACGTTCGATGCTACGAATGCCACAGATACGGGCACTTCGCACGAGAATGTGGAAATTATGCGCCTTTAAACTACCAAGGGGCGTCTCGAGGACACACAGGCCAGTAGACAGCCCCGACACAAGTAAGAACTGTGATTTTTATAATAATGTTAGCGTTAGTAGTGGTACTAACCACACTGATATTAATTTACCTGAACACCCGTTTGTTGCTTGTTTCATTGACGGTGTACCTGTCAATGCTCTATTAGATACTGGATCAATGAAGTCCTTCATAAGCGATAAAGTCCTGCATGTAATAGACTTTGACTGTGTTCGATTAGACACGTCGCAATCACAGCGTTGTACGTCGATTACTGGGGGGGAGTTAAATATTGTAGGAAGCATATCTACAAATGTAACCATGCACCGGTCTAAACATAAGTACCATAGTTCGTTTCTTGTCAGTAGCAATATACCTTACGACTGTGTTCTGGGATGGGACTTTATTATGCGGCATACATTAAGTGTTCAAGGGAGTGTTTTGGGAGGGCGAAGCAGTTATCAGCTAGTGGGGACTTATGGGAAATGCCCAATACAGTCGGAGCATCCAGCAAATAAGGTACAATCGAATGGAGTTGTGATAACAGAGAAGGACTCGCCAGTCGTTCCTCCCAACAACTCCAGCAGAGACAGTGCAGTGCTGACGCAATCACTGTCCAGAGGTATCAATAAAGTGACATTGTCTGAGGGAGTGGCAATTCCGGCTCGGTCGGAAATAATAATTGAAGGTAAGATACAGGCGAAAGATGTTTCACAGGTTGGCATGATATCAGCTAGTCAGTCAGATAGCGTAAAACATTTAAAAGGACTACATGTAGCTCATTTAGTTGTCACCCCTATAGGTAAAACAGTTCCAATTAGAATAGCGAATACCACAGAAGGCGAAATCGAACTACAAAAAGGGTGCAAATTGGCTGAATTTTGTCCACTAATTGAACCGAATACCGTCGACACTAACAAATTTCCGGTTAATTGTAATGCCGTCAAAACAACTCCGTTCACGCAACAAATAGATTCTATGTTAGATCCAGATTTAAGTCAGCCCGAAAAACAACAAGTGAAACAAGTATTGCATGAGTTTCAAGAACTTTTTAGCGACAACATTAGCCTAACCAACATTGTGCATCATACAATTGACACGGGTGATAATCCACCCATTAGGCAACGCGCCAGGCGAATGCCATATGCATATCGCGAAGAGGCCGAAAAACAAATCACAGACATGTTAGATCAAGGCATAATCCGTCCCAGCACTAGCCCTTGGGCCAGCCCAATCGTCCTAGTTCGCAAAAAGTCAGGTGAACTTCGCTTTTGTATTGATTACCGCAAACTCAATCAAATCACACGCCATGACGCTCATCCCTTGCCTCGGGTGGATGACCTCTTGGACTCGGTTGGACATGCAAAATACTTTACAACTCTAGACTTAAAAAGCGGCTACCACCAAATTCCCGTCCACCCAGATGACCGCGCAAAAACAGCTTTTGTTACACATGCTGGCTTGTATGAGTTTAACCGGATGCCCTTTGGGTTAGCTACTGCGCCTGCGACATTTCAACGAGCCATGGAACTCGTTTTAGCTGGTCTGACATTCAGCATTTGCCTTTGTTACTTAGACGACGTCATCATTTTTAGTAACAGTATCGCTGAACATTGTGATAGGTTAAGAGCGGTCCTTGCTCGTTTTCAGCAACATAATCTGCGTTTAAATTTGTCAAAATGTACTTTTGCAGCGCGAAAGGTTGACTATTTGGGACATGTGATATCCGAAGCGGGCATTAGTCCTCTTCCATCAAAAGTGGCAGCAATAAAACAAATTCCTGCACCTAAGACCGTAAAAGAAGTCCGAAGTTTTTTAGGTTTATCTGGATATTACCGGCGTTTTATCAAGAGTTATGCATCTATTTCGGCCCCTCTCACTAAATTGACTACAAAAACCGAGGCTAAGCAATTTGACTGGACTCCAGAGTGTCAGCAGGCGTTTCACACCTTGAAAACATGCCTCTGTAATTCGCCAGTTTTAGTCCATCCTAACTTTGACAAAGAATTCCTGCTACAGACGGACGCTTCAGATATAGGATTAGGTGCCGTACTCTCACAGCTTGACGACAATGGGTTAGAACGACCCATAGCATACGCATCTAAAATTTTATCGGTTCGCGAACGTAAATATTGCACAACAGAAAAGGAAGCATTTGCGGTTGTATTTGGTACTCGCACTTTTCGCACATACTTGCTCGGTCGCCCATTTAAAGTGATAACGGACCATAGCGCTCTACAATGGCTAGGCAGTATACATCTCAAAGGGCGCCTCGAGCGGTGGGTCATGGAATTACAAGAATTTCAATTTTCTGTCGTACACAAACCTGGGAAACTTCACAAAAACGCAGATGCACTTTCTCGTTTAGTAGCCCCTCATCAGTCTCCAGAACCTACCCGGACGGACTGCTTACTTGATAAAAACCACGGCACAAATTCAACGTGCAATTCACAGGAACATGTGCCAGATAACTGCGCAATTGCCATCAATCCGACAAACAACATAAGGAACTGTCAGCACACGGATCCAATACTTTCTCAAATTATCAATGCTAAAGAAAGCGGTACGCCGAGAAATAAATTAGCTGCATGGCGACGTAATCCCAAATTGGTCTCGTTCTGGCATCACTATGATAGCTTGTTTGTTCGTGATGGGGTGCTTTATAAATCGTTAAAGACCAGAAATACACACCCAGATCCAGCTATCGTGGTACCAAAATCTTTAGAAATTGAAATATTAAAAGGCACGCACGACAGTCCATTTGCCGGGCACTTAGGTGACTAGAACTCTTGATCGTGTTCGAAACCGTTTTTTTGGCCAAAATGCGGAAGACTGTTGAAACGTACATTAGGCATTGCGACGTTTGTGTCCAGAGAAAAGCGCCGGCGCCAACGGATAACAATGGCAAAGCACCACTTCAAAGCTTGGAGGTTAGCGAACCCTTTACATTCTGGGCCTTAGACTATATGGGCCCGTTACCCGAAAGTAGTCGTGGAAACAAACACATTTTAGTCTTAATGGATCATTTTACGAAATGGTGTGAGGCTTTTGCTACTCCAGATCAAAAAGCATCAACAGTTGCTAAAATACTTGTTGATCGAGTTTTCAGTCGGTTCGGTCCCCCAGTTGTCTTACACTCTGATCAAGGAGCAAATTTTGAAAGCACATTACTGCATGAAGTGTGTGATATAATGGGAATTACAAAGAGTCGGACCACTGCATATCACCCTCAATGTGACGGGCAGGTAGAGAGGCAAAACAGAACTTTGCAAGACATGTTAGCGGCATTTTGTAGTAAACATGACCATGATTGGGATCAATGGTTAGATTCGGTAGTTTTCGCTTACAACACTAGTCGGCAGGAGTCGGTACAAACTTCACCATATGAACTAGTCTTTGGTCGTATGCCCAGATTACCCATCGAACTCGAGTTAGGTTTTCCACTCAAAGAACCTAAGACACAATCAGAATACAGCCAGTCTGTTAGGAAGATATTTAAGAGGTGAGAGAGGTAGCAAGAGTTAACTTAGAGAAAGCAAGGAAGAAACAAAGGAAATGTAACGAGAAAAGAAATCAAACTTGGTGTCCATTCGCACCAGGAGAGACGGTATATTTACGCAGACCGAAAGGATGGAAATTCGGAACCAAGTGGATTGGGCCGTTTGAACTTATTTGCAGGCTCGGCGTTGATTACAAAATAAAATCAAGCACAGGCAAGATTACGGTAGTTCATCATGATCGGTTGAAGCGCGGCTATGCACCATTAAACAACGGCAAAGTTGTTTGTCCTGCTCGAGAACTTGGGGGCGACCAAGTGGTTTACACTGTTCCCACGAACAACGTTCAACCTAATTGCGACGATGCTCCACATATCCCCCGGGTTAGGCCTAGGAATCTCAGGCAAAATGTCCAACCGCCTGATCGGTACGGTTTTGTTGCAAGATAATACTCCCTGTAAGAACACAGTCGTAAACATAGTTATCGTAAATTTCACTGCACTTCTTGTGGGCAAGAATATTATTGTTGGGGGATGGTGTAACGTGTTAATATAAAACAGACTGCTTCCGGACAGTATATGCATGGTAATACAAGACGCTCAAGTTAGTTAGTATGAGCGTACAACCGAAGTGAGAAGGTTGCACGTGTAAAGCTGGAAGAATATATATATAATTGTAAACTGTGTGTGCGTCTATTCTTGTTAATTCGGCACGTTACATTGCTACAACACTTTTGGAAACGCTGGCGTGAAGAATACTTAACCTCTTTACGCGAATTCCACAAAGTCTCTGGAAAAAACGAAATAGAAATAAAAGTCGGTGATGTAGTTCAAGTCCACGATGACACCAAACGCGTGAACTGGAAGCTTGCCATTGTGGAAAGTCTCATTGTAGGAAAAGACGGTTTGGTCCGTGCAGCCAACATCAAGACAAGCACTGGTTATACAAATCGTCCTATCACCAAACAATACCCACTAGAAGTGACCTCAACCACCGATACCACCATGTCAAAGGTTCCTGACACCCAACCTCAAAATACCCTGGACCCCGATACCCAGGACCCCGCAACCGAAAATCAAGGAGTGAACAGACCCATCAGAGCAAAAGCACAACTCGCAAGAGAGAAAATGAAAAAATGGGCATCTGTACTTTCGCGCGCCCCGGAGGATGTTGAGAATTGACATGGACTTTGCACTAATAGTAATAGTTAAATAATATAGCAACGCACTAGAACGCACTTGATTGGTTGACACTTAAACTAATAGTTCAAATTACACTTGCATGCATCTTCAATTAATAACATCTGTATATAACTAATTCTTCGCTACTCAGAGACACACACACAATTACATAAATGAGAAAATAACCAAAATCGCGTTGTTGCATTGATCGTCCAATTTGTATCCCGCTAATTCGAACCTCCGCTTAAGTTCTCTGCAATCGTCGTAGACACAACGCAGCAAACGAAGAACATTCAGTAATTCAGGTATTAAGACGATCGAGACAGCTGTAAGCATGGTGGCCTGAGGCTAATGAATATGGAACATCTTAAATGGTCTCAGTTGTTATGCAAAATAGGGTTGAAGGAAGTCAATGAAATATTAGACAAGCGTTTTGAAAGTATTTTTACGACCTTGAGAGATCTAGCGTCAATATTCACAAGCGATCAAACGTTGACTGAACGAGTTTCAGCGCTTAGAGATGAGTGGTTTCCTGCTAGAGACCAATATGAAAGATCTGTGATCCATTTGGCATCATTGAACGGCAATACGAGGCTAGTTCGCTGCTTAATATATTCAGGGTGTCCTGTCAACGTAAGAGATGGTATTGGACAAACACCTTTAACTCTGGCTCTTCATATGGGGCACACAATAACGGGAAAGGTTATTGTAGAATGCGGTGCTTTCGTTAGAGATGAACTATTTCCAGATACTGTGCTTTCGTTGCAAATAGCCAAAGTTAAGGGGGATAACATAATGATAAACATTGAACAAAAAATATTGGAAGAAGAAGTTGTAATCAGCCATGTTGAATCATTTTACCCAAAAAACTCAAGCGGGTCTGAGATGGATGACAGTGTTGCTGGGTTGAATTTTGCATGTGGTCTGAACATCAACGTCGGCGATCAAAAGAACACTGTTCTAATTCAAGGCTGCTCTGGTCGTTGTCCAGACGTTTATGGGTGCCATACACCTGGTGGTGGAGATTTCCACTGCCGTGGGTATGTGAATGAGTGCATAGCCCGCACAGCAGGTCCTGGTGGATTTTGGCATGTGGTGGGAAAAGTTTTGAAAAGACCAACGGTAAATCCATCTTCCTTCAAATCCAAGTTTAAAGAGAATAACTACAATAATAATGAAGAAGCCCTAATGGATTATGATGATGGACTTTCTACTGCCATGATAAAGACTTTTGAGAAATCATCTAGTTTTCCAACAACACCAGAATTGGACAAATGCCTGAAGGAAACCAAGTCCCATAACATGATCTTACTTGCCAAATTGAAGGAATGGATAAAAAAACAGGAAGAGCAAGATGCAGTTTTTCGGTATCATTCTCAGTGTATCAACCATTTAATGCCCATAACTAGGTGGTATAAGGAATCAGTCAGGTATGCTCATATATACATATCTTATCCACTAATAAAGCCTGCATCTTTCAGGCAGAATAAACTTATATTTTAAGAACGTATTTTAATTGATAAATAGACTGGGAGGTGGGGCTCATTTAACCCTCTTGTGCTCAAGCGCTTCCCTGTGACGAGTAAAATCATCTGGCTTTAGATAGAGTTTTAAAAATACTAAAGTGTCACGCTGGGCACAAGAGGGTTAACCTACATATATTTGTATTTATGCAGGATACCAAGGTTTTGACACCTGATACCCGAAATTGAAAAGTGGGATTTTCATTACACTACAATGCCTCAAAACATGATTGATGGCTTACTGGACTAGAAACTTAGTACAACAGAAAGTTAAAACCTACCATGCCTACAATCTTTTTTCTTTGCCAGTATAAAGTAACATTAGATGGGTTAACGAATGTTTTCCCAAAAAGTAGCTCACATGTATATGGGAGTAAGGCTTAATGTATAACATTTCATTTATAACATTTCAATGTATAACAATGAAATTTCTGCAAAATGTTTATAGGTATGGGAATGGCAAAGCGATTGAAGGTGTATGGATGATTTGTCCTGCTCTTTTTTCTCAATTGAACAAGATAAATTACCGGGACGAAGCATTCACACATACTGTCAATGCTATAGCCAAATGGCCACTCACATATCGTCTAATGTACCAGAGGAACAGGACAGTTAGTTTAGATGGTAAAGATGGAAAACAATTGGCTGGAGATGAATGAGTAGAAGATTATCTTGTTCGGCCTGTCAAGCAGTTTGCATCTGCCCAGAGCTCATTCTCCATGGTAGAACTGATGTCCTGTAGTGTTCATTTGTTGGAGATGAATCCGAAAATGTACAAATGTAAGGAATCGTTTGATATACACACTACAAAGAAACACAAGAAGCCACCATCTTTATATGATCAAATGAGGGTTGCCCAATTTGTCCTCAAACAAGGTTGGTTTGAATCTGCTAAGAGAACTGATGTTTTAAAATATGCCTGGGCTGACAAGAAAGTTAAAGAAGGAGAAAAAGTTCCAAGCAAGTGTGTGAATGTTTTGGAACAAGGAGAAGTCAAAGCAAGTGGTGAATTTAAATCTTTTCTACACAGGAAATTTCCTAATGATATGCTCTAATTTATTATAAAAGCCCATTTCTTAACAATTCATAAGAGCAAGGCTTCCAGACCAAAAAGTATTCACTGTGTAACTATCATAAGGGTTTTTATTTTATGCAGGGAAAGTGTGAATCTTTCTTGGAATAACTAAAGTCAATTCAATTCAATTAAAGTAATTAGTAAATTCAAGAATTTTAATCAAATTCCAACGATTTTGTAAATTTTACTATTTGTCCACTCTAATTACACCACTACTAAACTATTATTATTACACTATTACAAAACTTGTCGTACATGCAGATTTGTCATTACTTTTATCACCAGGTATTACATATTAGGTGTCATAACGAGAAACACTTAACCTGAGGGCCATCAGATCATGTGCTTTCGGTCCAAGAACTAGCTGAGCATATAAACTTTTACCCTTCTTTCGACTATTTTCTGCCAGAATACCACTGTTAATTAGTGAATGTAAAAACTTATCAAGTAGCACAGTTGGCACAAACCTTTTCTCGAGACTACCAAAATTAACCAAACTATCCAGATCTTGCTCCAGGATAGATTTCTGTCGACTTCCTAAGAGGAAAAGTTTCAGGGTGTCGCATGTAAAAACCCTTTCAGTTAGTTCCACAACTGCTTGAAGCACCTTCAGTGCATCTGATGTACCATCAGTTATGTAGAAGCTCCCCCTTGTACAACAGTTGTCACAACTAGTTCTACAAATGAAACTAGTTATTTCCTCCCCAAAAAATAGCATAAGCCTTCTATGACGACATTGTACAGGATCTTCAAGAAAATGTATCAGTTCGTTAACAGATGCAATCTGCTGGTTCAGTTCACTTTGCATTTGAAACATTTTCATAAGCATATTCTTGTCTCCATATTTATAAAATAACAGACATGTTGCAGGCAAACCATCATGCCCTGCACGGCCACATTGCTGATAATATTTGTCAATACTTGTGGGTATTCTGTCATGAATCACGTATCGCACATCCTTTTTGTCGATGCCCATCCCAAATGAAGAATTGGCAACAATAACTTTGCACTCTCCTTTTACCCATTTAGAGTAACTATTTGATTTCACTTCTTCAGATAATTTTCCATGATACTTAACACAGTCAATCCCATTTTTTGAAAGACCAGCATGAATCAATGAAACATCCTTTGGTAAAACACAGTATATTATTCCACTATCATCCTTTCTCTCCAAAATGAAGCTTTTCAAGTCATTGTTAAACTTGCTTGTACGTTCTTGAACTTTCAAAAACAGATTCCCTCGAAAAATTGAAGATCTAAATACCACCAAACCGTTGAAAATATGCTTAAGTTCATATTCAACTTTGCAGGAACTGTTGCACTCAACAAAAGTTTAGGGCAGGGAGTCTTAGCTAACTCTTCACATACCTCCCTATATATTGGGCGAAAAGTGTTACCCCAGCTAATAATGGTATGTGCTTCATCAAACACAATCCTTTCTAATTCATTCTTCTCAATCATGGACATGACAGTACTGTTAAATTCTTCATCCTTGAGCATTTCAGGTGTTCCAACAACAATCTTATACTGTTTAATATTCAACTGTTGGGTAGTTTGTACTTCCTTTGGAACATCTCCAGTAAATTTACAAGCTGGTATGCTGAGATTATAACATCTAGCAAGAATATCATCTATCAAGGATAATATGGGAGAAACTACCAAAGTTGTCTTGGCAGAAATTACAGCAGGTAAAAGATACATCAAAGTCTTTCCACCACCAGTTCCCACGACTGTCATAGCATCTTTCCCATTCATTGTTGTTATTATTGTCTCTCTCTGCAGTGGCCGAAAGGACGTAAAACCAAAATACTGTCTCAATGTATTGTCTACGAGCTTTCCCCTTTCAATATTGATATCCTGAGATAAATTTGACTCCTCAAAATCTTTTGAACTTTGGTCGTTGGATGTGGTTCTTTCCGAATGTAAAGGTGTATTCTTGAGTACATAATTCAGTTCAACAAGAGGTTTATTGTTCAAGATCCTAATACTATACACATAACAATCATTTGCTTCGTCCGATATTTCAATGTTCTTCGAAGTCGGTTCGTGTTCGGCAAAGCCATGAATTTCATGAAGACAAAAAGACAAAAATTTCGTAGCAGCTTCAAAACTTGAAATTGCTTTAACCACACACTCTATTTCGTATCCTTTTATTTTAAAATTCGATGCATTATTAGGCCACAATGGAGGAACAGCAGAAAGTTTTTCCAGCGCTAGAAGTAAAATGTTATCATCGCATTCTTCCGCCATACTGATGATGCGTGCTGAGTCAATGAGCAAATTTCTTCTTTGTCTTACAGGGAAAGCACTTAAATTCGCTTTTCTCTCCCCTACTAAGCAGATTTTTGGTATGCGCGGAATTGACAGACCATGTCGATTTTTGGCAGGCAACTCTCCTTTCTTTATCTTTCTGCCCCGCCCCCCTTCCCGCCGCAATCCCCTTATATTCAGTTACACTCGGCCAAAACATATGAATATTCAATTACACTCGGCGAAAATATAAAATATTATGAACTCAATTTCTCAAAGGTTTGCTGTTTGGGATTACACAGCTTTGCTTACTTATATTGTTACTCATCTATGCTATAAAACTATTTGAATACCAACAGAGTTGCCTGCGGAGGAGGCTACATGAATCCATAATGCTTCGAAAATGTCGGCAAGGTTGTTAAGCACGAAAAAATTAAGGTTATTACAGATAAACATGCAGACACTTCCGTGTGTTCTCTCATATCTATCTCTCCAAACTAGTTTAAATCCATCTAAAGCGATAATATTATCAGGAAGGAGATTCTGAAGCCAAGTTTCAGTTATGCAAATACAATCCAAATTCGAGTGTTGTGCAACATAGTGAATTTCGTAGATCTTAGGAACCAAAGACATCACATTTAAAAGAAGCAAGGATGGGCAATAGGCAGTCCCAGATCTTTTCCCTTGATGTATAGAGTCGATCAAGGGTATATGCACAAAGTTTCCCGGGTTATGAGCTCGCAAATAATGGCTTGAAGTAGGCCGGACACAGTTGATTTTATTTGCCGGTTGGACCACTTGAATTCCATAGCGACGACAAGATTCCCTTTCTTTAACAAGTCTGCCAGCTCTTTTCCCTCGATATAATGGCCACAACTTCTTAATAATACCCTTGCGAAGACACATAAATCGTAAGTAAAAGATCCATATTTTCAAAACTAAGGAGTTTAAAATTATTAAAATCCACAAGCTAAAAAAGGGTGCTGCCATACAAGGCGCATTTACAAACAATTATCTACATGATTAAACAGGAAAACCCTGTTCCATTGTCTCAAAGTCAGACAACTGACATAACCAATATCTCATCGATTGAGCAAGAAATTTTTGAAGTTGGAGATATTTCAAAAATACAAAACCCAGCCTTGCATCCAATGCATGACCTACGGATAACATCTGGTATTCCTAAGCAATGGAAGAGGATACAATTCCAACGTATGAAGAAGAATGTGCCATCGCGATAATCACGCGACTTTAAACAAAGCGCCAAAGTATACTGGAGAAGCTTCAAGGACATGACGAAGATGCAGTGGGTGATGGCGTGAACAGAGGCATGTACGCAGTCTTCTGGGGAAATTTTTTTATTCACGTTTGCGAAGGTAAATATGTTGAATTGTCGATGGCAACATACTTGTGAGTGTAAAAGGTATTACGTTTGCTGGAGATTATTTTAGTTGATTACAGATCCCATTTGGATTGGTCATTTATCACATATTTTCTTGCAACTTATATTTATCAGGTGAACTTATTGTTTATGCAACCAAACACCTTGATCGCAAATCGCTTTGTGCATAAAATTGTAGACTTATAAACACACGCGCATGTGCACACGTCTCCTCGGAAGCATATTAAAAGAAAGTAGATTTGAATAACATTTGATACCTTTATCATTCAATTTAGGTGTTGATCAGTTCGATTTCGATATTTTATCATCTTTCACCATTGAAGAATACTTTGTATTAGGGCGAATTCTGACACATCAGTTCATACAAACAGGAACCTTGCCACTACAACTCTCAGAGGCTATTATCCACCAGGCGGTTATTGGAAGCGCGTCGGCGGAATGCCTGGTGCAATCATTCTTAATGCTACTCCATGAAAAAGAAAGAGATATAATAGAAAAAGGGCATAGTGGGCTTTCACCATTTCCAACTGACGAACTGGTAGATATTCTTTGCCCATACGGTAAAGTAGCTTTCCCCAACCCGAGCAATATCGCGGAGATCGTTGCGCAAGTGGCTCGGACAGAGCTGGTGAACAAACAATTCACTTGTATACATAAGCTGAAAGAAGGGATGGGATCGTTTTGGAACGATGTCAGTGCTGAAGAAATTAAAGCCATATACAGCTGTTGTTCCCCTACCTTCACCAATGTCTCGAGCAGTTTATACTTCTAAGCATCTTACATCACAAGAAGATAAAGTTTCAAGATGGCTTGTACGATATCTAAAAAATCAAAACAGAAAAATTTTATCACGTTTCATGCCCTTCTGCACTGGAAGCGAATTGGTTATTCCCCACAAGCGTATTAAAGTGGTGATGGAAACAATGGCAGACCTTGGTATTCGGCCGAAATCAAGAACGTGTTTTGGAATCCTAAAGTTGCCAAAAAATTACCAATCCTACGCCCAATTTTCCGAAAGCCTTCATTTTTACATGCACAATCCCAGTGTGTGGGATTTTAGTGACGATGATTAAAACAATAGTAAATAATCTCTTGAGGGTTAAATCTTAGAATGGACGTATAATTTATATTTTTGAACATGATCCAATGATACTTGATGTATAATACTTATAGTGTCTTTTATGTGCAATGATTGTTGTGTTGAAATTTCTTATGCACATCGTTTATCCATTGATGTTTTTAAAATTTAAACATTAGCTGAGAAATTGGGGTTAGTTCAGACGTTGAATATCTTCATGTCATATTCTGCCTTTTCCAATGCACATTTAAAAGTGTATTTTTTTAATAGGTCCGAAGTAACAAGTCTATATTAGGAAGATAGATAGAGAAGATATTATTAAAAAATATTCAGTGTATGTGTAACTAGCTATGTCATGTTTGACAGCTATATTATTTGACGAAAAACACATTTAACGTTGAAGCTAAGTCATAGGGCTAAGTGAACGTTTATTGGTTTGGCTATAACATTTTTTATTTTGTTCTGTTTGTATAATAGAAATTGCAGTAACGAATTCTTAGAGTAGTTTGACTGATACATGTTGCCGCCATATTGAATTTTAACCGTTCGCGCGCGGAGGTCTGGTTCGGTACCCAAGCAGCCTTCATGATCCGCCATGTTTGGCTTCACTTTTAGATTACGCAATGTACTAGAGTGACCCTTCCATATATATAGAGTTCACTGGTCGTTACTTGTTGGACACTACATTTACCCTAAATCTAATAATGTGTGGTCTCTTTGGTGTGGATTACTACAAAATACTCAAAAGTTCTTTACTGAGGCACTCAATGAAATGGATGATGATTGCAATCCAAAAATTGCTGCGGGTAATGTTGCTGTGATGGACAATTGTGGGTTTCATCACGCAAGATATGTTGAACCAGTACTGAGACAAATATGCTACTTCAAACATGGGTAAGTTTAATTTACCAACTGCCGTACAGCCCAGAACTAAATCCATGTGACTATGCCTTTAATCATATAAAACGATTGTTAAACTAGGGATCCAAGGATAGTGCAAAGTTTTGATGCCCTGTAATACCTAAGCAACACGTTTTCCCAACATAAACATTTTGACTTATGCCAGTAAAAATATAATGAACCAGGTTAAACATTAATCAAAAGGAAATTACTCAAAGTACTCAAGTTACGTTAGTCGCGGATACCGGTATTGTCACTATTAAATTATAATTTTAGTTGCGCATGTAAACCGGGCGCGATTTTCTCAGTTTAGTCTCTTTTCTTCGTCAAACAACTGTGACTACATTCACTACATATATATGATGGCAACAATTTATCCGTCATTTCATAAGAATAGCCAAAATAGTTGCGTTGTAAATAATGTAAAAAAACCGGTGCATATTATGTCTATGATGTGGATACTTCGACGCGTAAATCGATACAAAACAATATACTTATAATCAATACTGTATACCGCCAAAATGATTTGATTACTGCACAAAATGCCCGTTTTGTATAGTATCATTTATGTACTGTATGCAATACAAGGTATCCTTGCTATCGACAAATATATATTTGTCATTTGTGTAAGAGATTAGAGATCTATCATACATAACAACACAGCGTCGTTTCTTCCTAACCTCTTATGAAGCTCTATTTATGGAATAAACCTTCCAAATATTTTGTGTCGAATTGAATGCTCGTATTTCATAACATAAGTTCATAAATTGCGTAGATTCTCAAAGAATTGCACGATTTTTACGCCCGGAATGTTTTGAAGCAATGCTCGTCGCTCCTCGTTTCTTTACATCGTGAATAATGTTGAAGGCTCAACGGCACATGCGCAGTTGCGACGTATAGGAAAAAAATCGGGTGTTCCGGGGGCAAATCTGCGCAAATCCCTTTGAAACAAAACCCAAACCGCGGAAAAGCAATGCTTCAAAATTTACAGTAACGGTCAAAATTCCTCAATATTTTGGTGAACTTAGCAAAAGGGATGTAGAGAATTAATAAATAAAGCAAGTTAAACTGATTTAAAAACTTTAAATTACTGATCATATACAAAAAGGTACTATACGGCATAAATCAATCTACCCCCCGTAAAGTTTACACTATGACTGACTGTCTGACTGACTTACTGACTCGTTTGAATTTTCGCCACTCATCACAATACTGCAAAGTTTCTCAAACTTTGCACTAAAAACAATGAAGGATTTACAGCGCAATTCACTGAACTTGCAATAGTTCAAGCGGTAGAATTAGTCACACCGTCCCTTTGCTCATCCTTTTTGAAAAAATGTGGATATGGATTATAGAATATAAACGAGAATATGTTCACGAACAACAACTGCTATAAATTTTAACCAAGAACAACAACAACACTGAACATAAAAAAGCTTAGTCATAGATATTCAAGTTAACTATATTATGACTAACTTGAGTTTAACGTTATTCGGTGATTGGACACGTTTGTCAGAGCTTGCAGATGAATTTGGCATTTCAAAGATTAGCTTTTTTATACACACTGTAAGATAATATTAGATGCTGGTTACAAGTAGGCTAATTAGTGTCAGGGTGTACCTAGTCAGAATTCCCCGTTCTAAACTTCTAGTTTCTATAGTATAGCCTAATATGGTATTACAAATATGTAATGTAAATAAGTTTTGTAAAACAATTCGGAGAGGACTTCATTCGTTAAAAATCAAAAGAAATGACATTCCTGTTTAAAAGGTTTTCATTTTTTTGTCCAAGATCATACTCGATAAATAGAAACATTCTGCAAAAGTAGAAATTATGCACTGAATAAATTGTATTCATAAATTTTATGAAAGGATATTTTACAGTAAATAAGGCCTGAAATAATTACTCCGGCGTCAGCGATGGAGTTGAAAATTCGCCCCGGTTTTGTTTTGTTTTTTGTTTTTTTTATTTTTCGTCGTCGCAAGTCTGTTTTGGCACGAAATATACTAGCATTTGAAATGCAGACACTGCTCACTTGTATCCAGGACTTAATGATGCGACTCTCATTGTTCGCATGTATACGAGCGTATTTATCTACCTCAAAGTTTGGTCTCGCGAAAGTTATGGTGCACTGCCAAATTTTCGATGCGCGATTTGATTTTGATTATTTAATCACGTGATACAGCAATTCGACCATGAGGGCGCACGACACAAATAAACCCTTTTCGCTTGTTTTTTATGTTGGACAAGAAGTGTTTGTATAGAATTTTAAGAGTTTCCATGTCAAGTTTAAGACATGTCCATGTAAGAGTATTTTTAATACGTGTGGATTTTGCTTGTAGTTTAATAACATAGGTCTGTGGATCGTTGCTTCATTTACACCATTTACATTAGGAATGTATAATTTATATGAGTCATTTATACTTAGCGGATACTAAATTACCAACCTCGTAGACACAATTACATGATCTTATATAAAGCTATAAGGTCATACTTATAGTCAACTGTGAAAGAGCTGGTTGGAGGGACATTTGAATATTAAACTATATTCAGATGTATGAACTATGAAGGGGAGAGGGGGCATCTTTTATTCTTCTCTAGACTAGAGGGATATGGATTATGGGATATCTTCTAGGATATTTATGAATGGTCTATTTTAATTATGTTACACTAAAATATATATTTCAGTAGAATTTTTTAACTTTTTTCTAGGTTACTTCACACTTGAAATCTCATTTGAGGAATTCTCACTTTTTACCGAAAGCTATCTTTGTAAATTATATGTATGCCAAGTCAAAAAATATGAATGCCAAGTTACAAATTATATGCCAAACTTACAACTGAATATAAATATCTTAAGTATTAATACAGTGAAAAATTTGATTAATACAAAAATGATCATTTCTAAAGTTGTCCACTTGAATTCTAGAATTATGTATTTGAACAAACTTATTTTCTACATTTCTAAATGCCAATATTTGAATGCTGAAGGTGATACAAATTGCAAAATTATTTTTGAGAAAACTTTGAATACCCAACCAGCTGAACTACTGACAAGCATCAAGTCACATTACATAAAATTTATGTCCAAACAAGGCCAATCAGCAGTTATTGAAAAGATGCAATGCAATAGTAGTTTCCATCAACAAGATGGCAGAGCCCTTGGCAGTATTCAATGTAAGAAGCTCAGAATGTTAGGTGAAGATGTTCAGAAAGTGATCAAGAGAAACATTCTTTCGTGAGGTACTTCTAAGTGAAATTATCCCAATAGGGAAAATAACTTACCACGCTCTTCGCATTGAGTTTCAGATGAGAGGATCACCACATTTACATGCATTAATATGGACATCTTATTGCCCAAAGCTTACATCAGAGACAAAAACCAGTTTTGTTGAATTTATTGATCAACATGTGCAAGCTAACCTTCCAAATGAAGAACACGAACCTGAACTGCATAATTTAGTCAAAATGTATCAAAAGCACACCCATTCAAAAACCTGTAGGAAATATAAAAACATAAGTTTTCGTTTTAACTTTGGACAGTTTTTTACAAAACAAACTATAGTTGCTGAACCTTTAGATGAGAACATCGATGACAAAGTCAAACTAAATATTCTAAACAGACGTAAGGCGATTCTCTCCTTAGTTAAGCAGAAAATTGATGAAGTGTTAAATCCATCTAACGATAAGTATGATGCAACTTTAACAGAGAAAAATATCTTTGATTCAGTAGGTATTACTGAAGAAGAATACTACAGAGCACTATCGATTTCACCAGACTCTGACTTTGACCTATACCTGAAACGGCCAGTAGACAGTTGTTTTATTAACAACTACTTTGTTGCTGGTATCAAAGGATTTGCAGCAAATGTTGACTTACAACCAGTTTTCAATCACTACAAATGTGTGACATACGTTTGCTCCTACTTCACAAAGGATGAAACTGAGTGTTCCCAAGCTATTGTTAACGCAGCAAAAGAAGCCAAGTCATCAAATATGAATGTCAGAGATGGGTTGCTGCTGCTTTTCTTTCTACAAGGGAAGTTAGCTCACAAGAATGTGTGTATAGATGTATGCCTGAATTGTGGTTGAGAAAAAAATTCCCCAAAACAATTATTTGTTAGTACTGATTTGCCTGAGAAGCGAATACGTGTAACCAAAACTGAAAATGAGCTTGATGAACTTGATGAAGAGAGCACTGATATATTCAAGTCTAATATCATTGAACGTTATAGTTTAAGACCAAATCGAATCCCATCTGTCGATGCCTTATGTTTAGCACAATTTGCTACACTATATTATAAGGATTATAAACCAGATGATGCCGAGACAAAAGATTCTCAACCTAGTTGTTTAGATGACAATCTACTTGAATCACGTAACTCAACTCTCGAAAATGTTGATACTGGTCTTCTCGCTAAAATAAAATTAATGAACAAAAATGAATATATGAAATGTAGAAAAGTTAAAGCTGTTTTAAGATATCACACATCAAACAAAACAAAAGAACCAGAATTATACTTTCATCACTTGCTCATGTTGTATTATCCATGGAGAGAAGAAACAGAGCTATTATCTGCAGATCAAACATATTCATCTAAGTTTCACGAAGCTCTGACGTTCAAGCTGTCATTGAAAGGAACAGAGCAATGTTTGAACCTAACACGGATGCGATAACGGAAGCATTCGAGTCAATCAGAACCAATCCAGGAACAAACCATTCCTTTTCATACGACTCAATAAATGATCAAGAAAACTCTGATATTCAAGAAGAAGTACCAAACGATCTAAATCCTGACGAATCATTCAATGAACAGCAGCCATCAGATTTAGGCCAAACACAACCATGTCAGCCTTCTTCTGGAACCATCACTCACCACACCCAACCATCAGAAATTTCTCAATCAGTTAGATCTTTGAATCCAGAACAAAGACGAGCCTATGATATAGTTCTGTCTTGGTGTAGAAAATTAATAAAAAACATGAATAGCTTGAAACCTGTTGAAATAGAACCAATCTATCTCTTTCTTACTGGAGGTGGCGGTGCTGGTAAAAGTCATTTGATAAAAACTATATACCACACAGCAGTTAAAACGTTTAGACATCCTCCATTTAACCCAGAGTTACCAACTGTTTTATTAATGGCACCAACAGGAGTTGCGGCAATAAATATTGATGGAACAACAATAAATATGGGACTGGCTATCCCTAAAGAAGCTAATGATTACATTCCTGCAATGTCTGATCAAAGGAGAACACAGTACAGACTCACTTTGAAAGACGTAAAACTTATTATAGTAGATGAGATTTCTATGGTGGGAAACACAACTCTTTTACACATCCACCAACGATTAAAAGAAATTTTTGGATGCTCATCTTCCACCTTATTTGCAGGCATTAGTATAATAGCTGTTGGCAACTTCTATCAATTTCCCCCAATAAAAAAGAAAGCAGTGTTGGATAATTACAAAAACCAAGTTCAAAATCTTTGTCATCCATGGAGTGTCTTTAAAATGATTGAACTAACAGAAATCATGCGACAAAAAAACGATGAAGCATTCACTAAACTCCTCAACAGAATCAGAACAGCTTCCCATACAGAAGATGATATTAAAGTTATTCAGTCAAGATCCATTGAGCCATCCGATCCAAACTATCTATCTGACGCACTTCATATTTTTGCTGAAAATGCTCCTGTTAATGAACATAACCAAAAGAAGCTTGAAGAAATTCAAAGACCTCTCTTTATTCTTAAAGCAAGAGATCAATATCCAAAAAAACATCAATAAAGCAGACATTAATAAACTTTTAGCAAGAGGACGGTCTGACACATGTGGACTTGATTATGAAATACGAATTAAAGAAGGCGCCAGAGTAATGCTTACGACAAATATCAACATACAAGATCGACTTATCAATGGTCAAATTGGAACGATAGTTAAAATTAATATTAATTCCAATAACGAACCAAATGTTTTATATATTAAGTTTGATGATGAGAAAGCTGGTAAAACTACAACAAACACTACTGCCAACATATTTGCAAGAGAGAATCATGTTGTACCGATAGAGCCTGTTCTTGCAAAAATCAAAGTTAGACCTGGAAAAGCATCATCTCCAGAAATACAGAGAGTACAATTTCCTATCGCACTTTCGTGGGCATGCACTGTTCACAAAGTTCAAGGTCTTACTCTGCAAAATGTAGTTGTTAGCATGCAGTTGAATAAACAAAGATATTTTAATTATGGTCAGATATATGTAGCCTTAAGCCGGGCAACGTCTTTACAAGGTTTACACATCCTCGGAGAAATACAAAGTAAACACGTTAAGGCAAATCCTAAAGTTGACGAAGAATACGAGAGACTTCGAAACGCTAGTGATTTTATAGAAAGTATTAGGGAGAATGAAAACTCACATTTTACCATATCTTTTTTAAATGTTAGATCCTTAAGAAAGCATAATAAGGATATCAAGTCTCATTGTCAATTGTTTAAATCTGATGTTCTTGCATTTACTGAAACACAACTTTTACCTAACAATTCGTTACATGAAATTACAGAAAACTTAAAACCTTTCAAAATATATTGTCAAGATCATATCACAGACAAGTATCTAGGTATGGCAATCTGTATTAGGAGTACTTTGGAACTGGAGAATTATCAATATATACCTTCGATAAATGCGCTAAAGTTTGATCTGGTTCATACTGAACAACAACAAACATGTTCTTTTCTTTTACTGTATAAAAAAAACAACTCGAATGTTCCACAATTTTTGGAAGCATTGGAATATGTCCTTTGTAATTCCAACATTCACATGGTCTTAGGGGATTTTAACATAAACTATTTCAATGAGAATCATTCTCAACCACTTACGCTTTTGATGAAGTCATTAAACTATACCCAAATTGTTACCGAACCCACATTTATTTCCTCTGGTAGTTTGTTAGATCATGTCTACATTAAAACAACTTCCTTACAAATAATCAGGAATTCCGTACTCAGTGTTTATTATTCTGATCATGATGCTGTCGTTACCTGCATAAAATACTAAATAATTACTTTATAACAAGTCATCGTATATTGGAACTGTTCTATAGTCTTTATTACAAATTAAAATGGTCAGCACACATTTAACAGATTTTTACACTGTTACCTTAGAATGCCTGTGTATATCATATGATGCCAACCACTTAATCCAATTATTACATGTACAATTAAACAATGTTATAATATATACGGAATATATGGACACAATATTTTAAGTTTCTCTCAGTTTTGGTTATTTTGAATAACGTAACTAGCTTTAAAACATGTGTCGGTGTATGGACAATTTACCGTTATTTAGTTACCATGAAAAAAAGAGAATTAAGCCCTTGAAATTATTTGATTGCCTGTACGTTACTTGTGGGAAAATCGAAATCATTTTCAAAGCATTTGAAAGATGGCGAATATAATTCTACAACCAAGAGGTAAGGAATATTCTGTGCCTTAAAATACACTGTCGCAGATTGCTTTGCTAGGTTCACTCGATATATGATGATTTCTCAACCGTTTAATGGTTTAATTTCAGATAAAATCGTACACATCTCAAATTTAACCATGACAAATAGAGAAAAATGAATAAAATCTATCGGGCTTTATTTCGACAGGGATGAAACCTGTTTTAACTAGGATTTTAAATGTAGCTATATGATTTCCAGTTGCAACTGTTAACTTTACCAATTAATAGTAGCCTTACATTTATTGTATCTTTTTGACATTAAACTTTCCTCATGTAACATAGATAGAATATATTATACAAGAAACCATGGCTGATAATATAACCAAGACTTACTGATGACTAGTCGCTGATAAATTCCGTATAATGTTACATGACGTATACAACTTAATGGGTAAGATATCCTTTATGATATTAGTTCAGAACTAAGTTACATATTCTTTATGGGCTCTATGTGTCCATATATCAGTATATATTACAATAGAATCCATAGACTCAAGGTTTTCCGATTGGGTGCCACTAATAGTACTAATTAAACTTCATTTTACGTCTTAATTATCAGGTTCAAAGCAACTAATAATCAAGGACGTCCATGATGAACAGAAATGTTTTTAAGATATAGCGTTATGTGCTCAATTCTCACCACAAAGTTTATCGAAACCATTGTAATTCTCAATAAACACACCGTCGATTGGTAAACAGAATTTTATACAGAATGCTACCCAAACAGCAGATGTGTAGCAGCGTAGCTCCTCCTGATATTACGACGATATGACAATAAGGTTCATTTTGGAAAGAAAGAAGCCAGGATCTCAATCAGGAATTTTGTTTTCAAGTCTGTGAGTTAATCTTAATCTTTATGAAATCAATCTAACAGTTGTGTTCACAGGCAACATTTTATACTTAGTAGCTACGCCTACTGAATTCCGAAACGTATTCTATTAAAAACCACGTAACGTGCTTGGCAGTGCAACGACTTTCAGTTCAGAATTAAGTTACATAAAACGAACTGCTTGAAGTTCAAACTGTAAATAAAAATTCTTGGTTTTTCTTTATTCTCTTACAATCCCAAGGTCAACCCTTTCTGTTCTCTCTTCTAACACCTTTACATTACTCTGATAAATATTACAAAGTTTTATGCAATTTTTTATGTGAAAGGTGAGTTACTTGAAATGCAAGGGAAGATTCTTATATTTGTCAGAAATTTGAGTTAAAGGTGTATTTTATGGTCGCTCACCCCACGTGTTAGAGGTGTACGTATTAAGAAACAAAACGTATTCATAAGTGGTTTTTCTTAGATAAAGATGATTGTTAGATTGGAAGTTTCATTATAAGACATGGTGACCTGTGTTGACAAGATGTAGTTAACAAGGGACAGGTATTTTGAGTATTTAGTAAGCTTAAATGTTCTGTATGAGCATGTCTGGCTAAAAATTTAATTTTTGGGTATGAAAAGCCAGTGTCCAGTATCCTTGTTTAATATATAGGATATGTCAGACTTTAATTGGGAGAGGAATTTTTAATTGTGAAAGTTATAAACATGTATAGGCCCTGCTCATGCAGCTAGGAGATAATTAAAGCACATAGTTGTGATTGAAAACTTAAGTGTAAAAGAAACTAGGAAGTATAGAACAAATAATGAAAGTGAACAATCATATACTGTTCAATTAACTTTTATTTAAAAATGGATTTTTTTAGAAAGCAAGTATTTACAATGATGAAAATTATTCAGAAAAAACTACAATTTCAAACTTGAACAGCCTGTATATAAGCATATAAAAGACTAGAATGTCAATTAAAAACTTAGTTAATGTCCAAAGTTTCAAGGTCATCTTTTGGCATTTCAGAATCTTCATACTGGATAGCACTTTCTATGATGTTTCGGTTTGGGTCTATCTCCAGTGTGTATTTTGTTGTCAGCAGAAGAACCTTATCTTTTTCATCCAGCTGAGGTTTTGGCTCTGTCCAGTTCAACAAGCTCAAGATAACCTAAGGAGAGAGTAAAGAAATTGTTAATTTTATCTACATATAAAGAAGGTAATCTTGGTTAAACCTTAAAGAAGAATAGTTGAGTGGCTTGACATGATTTAAAATTATTTCACTGTGACATTAATATACTTACAGATTGAGTTGCTGTGTACCAGTTATTATCTGAAAGCATCACCAGGCACTGGTTTGTCACAGTAGCTAGTCTTGATAAGAAAGATCCCTTGCAGGATGCACAATCCCTTGTGACCATGTTGACAGCTGTTTGGACAATGGTTGACTTACAGAGGAAGCACTTGCATGCGTACTGAAAGTTTTTTAATTGCCAATACGGCCGTTGTCATTTCGATCTTTGTAGCGAAAGTTTCCAGATTCGCAACGACTTCTATTTTATCTCCAGGCTGAACCTTGATGGTTGTCTCAAAACTGGTGGTCAGATTCATTTTGCCATTTAAGGTAGTTGTTACCAAGTTTTCAAGAAGGATAACATTGTCGGTGTTAAAGGAGACTTTTTGTGCTTGTTGTCTCCACAGGACCAAGTTCACCTGGCCGGTCTCATCAGCTAAGACGACTTCGCGTTTGGTTTTCGTATCAGGAAACGCACCGACCTCGTATGGTTCTTCAATCTTAATGACCTTTGCTTTAACGTTGATGAATCTGGGACGCGTTAGGTTGTCTGACTCAAGAAGTTGTTGGATTTTCATGGTGGAGCAGCCGACGATGGGGACGTCTTTCGATGCGTTAGCCATCAGCAGTTCTTTGTCGAGGAGTATCTTTACGGCATTGGGGTTGTTGTCATAAGACTGCTTGATTTTGAACGAGCTCAGTTCGTAGTAGCTTTTCTGTGCTTCGAACTTGCCGAAAGTTAATTCGAACTTCGACGCAAGTTACTTTTGTTAACCACCACGTACGTCAGGCTTTTCGAGACTTTTCTGGGAGATTTGGAAACTGGCGATGCCTTTAGTTCGTCAATCGTGGTGGACTTTCGTTTGGTCGGCGTTGACGTCATGTTGCTCTTCTTTCTAGCCGTTCTTGGATTTCTTCTATCTTCGTCGCAGATGAATATTCAAAATCGAATGAAAATTAGAGTGTTTGCAACCCATATTTATAGAGAAGCTCAGCCAAACAGTGTGAAGATGATGTCATGGAAAAGTTTAAAAATAATTGTGGAAATATTTTGAGTTCAACGTTAAAAATACGGTGTCAGGTCGTTTCGTACTCTTGTCATTTCGTACCCATATCCCTGGTCGTTTCGTACTCCAATTGATGGTCGTTTCGTACCCCGATTTTAGTCGTTTCGTACTCAAACGCTATATGACTGCTTTTATTGCAATCAGTTCAGTTTTTATTAAAAGCGTTGATAATAACCACTTTCTTTGTTGACTTGAAACTACGGTATTGCAACATTTAAGTTCTTCATTCGGCAGTTCAAATTTATCGTTTTGAAAATGGTCCGAAAGTCTACACGCACACTTAAGCACAAATGGCCATGTGGTACTTGCAGTCTGCAATGCAATGACAATTCGATCTTTTGCGAAGGATGCCGAATGCATGTGGTACCATTCTTGTTGTGAGAACCTGTCTCCGAGAGATTTAAAAATTTTACAAGACCTAACCGAAGATTATCTGTGTTCGTCTTGTACGCGTGTTGGACTGTTGGCGATGTCTTTGATTTCCAAAACGCGCTCCAAAGTGCGGCACGTGTTGGGAGGCTAGAAAGTGCTGCTAAAGTTGAATGTATTTTGGTCGTCGTGGATTGGAATACCGTTCTACAGGCTAATTGAGCTATTTCATAAGGAAGCCTTGCTTGTAGAACTTAATTTCTGAAGGAAAAGTGAGGCGGATCCTTTAATTAATGTAACCCGGTGTACAAAGATCTTTGTGTCAATAGTTAGTGTTCAGTTGTATAAGTAAAAAATAAACGGACAGATCACGGATATATTTTTCGGCAGTTGAAATGAGCTTAAATAAAATATATTCGTCTTCTTGTTTTTGCAAAGCTAGCTCATTAAGTCCCTCATGTGTAAAGTTCGAAACGACCTTGTCTGGGTACGAAACGACCATGTCTGGGTACGAAACGACCATGTCTGGGTACAAAACGACCAGGCCTGGGTACGAAACGGCAGAAGTACGAAATGACAAGAGTACGAAACGACCATAAACCTTCTGAATATAGGCCGTTTGCTGAGACAGCAAAATGTGCCTAGAAATCGATTTATGAAAAGCATGCCGTGGAACTGAACAAAATACACATAGCTTACCTTTTAAAAACACCCTGAGTCCGAATCTGAAAAGTTCCCGCTCTTCCGACCTGCGGTTTTTTCACAAAATACATTTTAAATGTCACTCCTTCGACTTCGAGATTTTTAAAATGAACAAGCGCCATTTTGAATTTGTGATCGTGTAATTTTCCATCGTTCAGAATACTAAATTTTCCGTTCCAGTCTCTCGAATTCGCGGTAAATTGTCATCGTAGGCTATGGACTTTGCTCGAATATAAATAGTTCCAATCCATACACACCGGACGCGTTCCACAACGCGACGCGATTTTTTAGTTCTTGAAAGTTAATTGAATAGCCAATGAGAGCAAATTTTGAAAGATATGTAGACCAGATAACTCAAAATATTGTGGCGCTTCTGGAAAATTCAAACTAGGATCAATTTAAAGTTGATCGTCGCGTCGCGTTGTCGAATGGTGGAGATGTCGTCTATTTGCGATTTAGCACATAAAATGGATTGCAACAGCAGTATCCCATTCTGTTGTGTCACTTTATGAATATCTTTAGAAGTTGACTGTTTTAAAGACTGTTGACTCTTTACTGTTCATCCTCACTGTCCTCATCCGAGCTGTGATCGTCACAGGAGCTAAAAGTGTCGGAATCTTCATAGCACTCGCTTTCGTCATGGCTTTCGCTATAGCGGTTTTTGCAATCGTGGCATTGGCATACATCCGTACACTTCAGCGATGCCTTCAAACAGGAACATCTTCTATTTTCACAACCCTTCGTACACTTGCAGTTTACAAATTCTAAGATTGAGTCTGGGGCTGCAGGAATGGTCATCCAAGCAATTTCTACGTTTCCTTCACCATCTACTTTCCAGCCGTGGTTGTAAAATGTAGGAAGATGAAGCATTGGTTGCGTAGCATGTCGTCAGATGTAACATTGGAAATTGGCTCTGAGAGCGTGCTGGTCGAGAGAATCTTGGTTAGGCGGCAACAATTCTTCCTCGTATTTCCCTCTTTTAAATAATTGGTAACGCGCAGTATTGACGTCCGAGCATTCGTCATAACCATAGAGATGGCATACATACCTTGATAATTCCTGTTTAAGTGCATCAGATAGTACTATTTCCCTCCCAAGATTTTCGAATGTAGTGGCGTGCGCCACTTTCATTTTGGCAATCTTCAATGCACTTATCTTGCCTTTGCCGTAAAAGGAACTTGTGGTATCACAACCTGTAAAAGCAAAAATGTAAGCTAAGCTATAAGCTAGCATATTAATAAAGTCATGATCCAAAATAGTAGTTACCAAGCTAAAGCGGAAAGCAGGGGCTCAGTACATATTCCAATGTTACCTCTTCGTTCACTGCGTGCGCAAATGTGAACGTAACGTTGTATAGTAAGTGAGGTTTAAAAGAAAAAGTACAGATTTAAGGCCATTCTAAATATTATAACATTTAGTACAAACCCGTAAACGCATGAAGACCTAACAAAGACCTACACCATTGGTCTCCAAGAGATTGCCTCACATTGCTGAGGGAGATTATTCGTCGTCCATGTCTACACCCGTTTCCATGAAAATATCAGCATCGATGTCCAAAGAGGCATTAAGTGCAATAACGAAAACATCCGTATCAGGACTTTTGATCAGAATGTTAGGGAAATGTTGAGAGGCATGTCTTGCATGGGTTATCATTCGTGTATCGGCTTCTTCGTGATCACAGGAGAGCTCTAACACCTCAGTGCACGTCAGCTGTTCGTTTGATTCAATAAAGCTATGGCATTTTTCTTCGTGTGAAAGGACCACTTGAATGCCTCTTAGCAGTCGCGGTTTGGCGTTCTTCCAGCACGTGAAAAGGAATTTCATTAATTCTTCTTTGTTTTCACCACATGACATAAATTTTTTCCACTGTCGAGGAACTTTCTGCTGCTCACTGTATATTCTAACCACTTGCACTCCGCCAGCTGCTCGCCTGTTCCTCTCTAAGTTCTTAATGCTTTCACGCGGATATCGATCACAAACAAAATCTACGCGTTTGCAGTTCGAATATACGGCAGAGTTGACAACCTTCACAAGTAGTTGCGTTGCCAATTCACCGAATGTTTCTGGTATTGGAGTTAATGTTTGCAACATTGCCATTGCATCTAAAACGCAGGCCTTCTCCGTGATGGGTAACTCGCTGACTGTAGCTTCTTCTACTTGCTCTTCAACTGCGTGCAACAGCTTTGCCTTCGATGTTTTAACAATATCTCCTTCATGTGTTGCCAAAGAAGCGGGGAATGGACGAAGAGAATATTTCAGAACATTATCCATTTGTAGATTACGACTTTTGGCAATTAACAGCATTTTCGTGAAAAGGATTTTCGAATTCTTCATTGCTACAAGTTCTCCTTTCTTATTCTTACTCACCACTTTCTTGCCTGCAAATATATGACGTAACCGGCATCAGAACGAGGGCTGCCTTTTGGCGGAGGAAACAGAATGACAATTGACGAGTACAATATACACGTGTTGCATTACGAGTTGTAAAAATAACCGTAGAAATTACAATATAAATAACATAAAACTACCTAGAGAAGAAAATGTTTCCAACTTTGTTTTCTTTATAGATTCGTAAATATTGGGCATTTCTCCAACAATTTTAGACTTCATGAAATCGTCCGCGGCGAATTTCCCCTTTTCAAGCATTCTTTTCATGTCTTCGGCAATCGCAGCGGTGGCAACTGATCCACTGGCCAAATGTACCAATTCATCTTTATCATTGTCGAATGGATTGATCATTGACTCCACCGTTTTAATGACCTCCATCACCGCCTTATCGTCCGCTGCCATCCTTGTCCGGTCTAAATCCTTTCTACTCCTATACGATAACGCAGGGAAAAGATTAGTTTCATATGAACTTCGGTGGAAATAACTTCAAAAACTCAACCTTGCAAGATTTTACCTTGCAACTTCAGAGATGTTTGCCATGGCTTCACACTGTCTTGTTATAGCACTTCTTTCTGCTTGCCCCATCAACCAACGATGTACTGCTCCTCTGTTCAACGTTTTCCCGATCAATCCACCTTTCATTTTAGAATCTCTAAAAAAAAAAAATGCTATTCGTATAGAAATGTTATAGTCAATTGAATAAACTTCTGAACTTAAAGCCTTCTAGTTAATTTACTTAATGCGTAATTAACCTGTTTAAAGTTTGCTCAATCGTCTGGTCGCAAGCAATGCTGGAAAATGAGTAGTTTTCTTGTCTCTGAACAGTCCAATTTTGAGAAATGTTAACAGCGACGTCTAAACAAAAAGTATAATTAAAGTGTAGACATTAGTATAAGATGAGGAAAAATTTGATATTCTATACACCATTAAGAAAGCAAAATGGACACGTGTTTGAATATAGGGGAAATTACTTGCTATGTTTAGTCACGTTTCCCTTAGTTTAATCTTTAAAAATTGACTTGTTCTCGCATTTTAAAAATATGAATATGAGGTTAACTGCTTTCACGTACATGGATGAGTGATTTCGAGACACATCATTTCCAACCAATAACACGAAGCATATCTGGAATAATTCACGCGATCTGTCGCGAAGAACCATGGAATCATCGACTTTAGCGAACTTAGGTGTAGAGACCAGTCGGTGGTTCTTGTTGCCCGAATGTAAAGTAGTAATAATTGCACCATTTCGATGTAATGCGACCAGAACGAAAACAATGGATTCTCCTCGCAACGTTTCTGAACAAATAGGTCGTACATCATTTTCGCTTCCGTAACGTTGTTGCCGCTGCTGATGTCCAAAAAGTTATCTCTTTCTGGATCATCTTCCATGATACGATTGATTGACTCGAGCAGAACTTTCTCGGTGGTTGTCAAAGATTTCTCAAATGCTTGTAGCCGCAATCTTTCCATTGCCTCAAAGATGATCTTGTGTGCTCGTATGGAACGGTTATAATGCTTTCCAGTCAAGACACCTTTTAATGATCCTGGTGCTACAACTTCCGATTCGATCATGATATCCTAAAAATATATTCGCAATTAAATGTACAGCACAGAAGAGCCCGTGTTGGGATTGGCTTGTAAAAGCGAATTGAGATGATCAGCACTTATGACTTTTCCCTTGATTCGAAATGTTTATCTATCAGACATTGTCTTAGTGGCGTAGCCAGCTCGATAATTGGGGGGCTCCATAAAAAAATCAATTTCAAAAGAAATTAATAATGCAAACACGAATATGAATAGCCCCTCACCCCCCAATTATCGATTTGGCTACGCCACTGCTGTCAATCACAAGGTTTGCTCATAAAGATTGAAAAGATAGTTACCTGTAACCCTGCGTCCTTGAAAATTTTAGAAATACCGCTGCAAAATGACATAACCGTATGAAAATCACCGAGTCTTATAACCAGACGTTCCTTTAACTCATCATCTTTCCATCTAATCATCTGAGCTTTGGCATATATGGCTTCGTCAAAAACCAAGACAATTTGGGGGATTTGAAGGCGTTGGCAAATCGAAACGCTATGTCGGAGCAATGTGTTGACCGTTGCCATGTCCGTAACCGGTGCATCAATGACTGGTAAATATGCAATGCGGGAAACACTTCGATTCACTTTGTGTACTTGAGTATTAAAGCCGGTCCATCCTGGCATTAGCTTTCCACTCTCCGAAGCATTCATTTTAGACAAAAGGTATAAAAAATCCGCATTTCTTCCCATCTCTTGCACGTGGCGATAACATTTTTCTTCCAGTGGAATCTCGGAACTTTCATCTCGCAGGGAAATATTTCCTTTCTCTTTGCTTGTGTATGGGAGAATTGTGGTTTCCGGAGCTACAATACTGCGGTTCTTCTTACTCACAACTAGTTTCGTTCCCAGAGTCTGTCCATCGTTTTCATTCTGCACGATGATGCCATTTGCTACGTGCGTTGTACCTTTTCCAGAAACCGTTTCTTCGTTAAAGTCGTTGTTGTCCCAAATAATCGTAGTAAATACATCTGGATTGATGCTTCGTGGAATAGAGATCTCTTTTCCCGCTTCGTCGCTGCTTATTATTGCCAACGCAGTATCATGTTTGTAGACGGTGTCCGTTGATGCTGTATGTCCTAAACCATGAAGAATTCGGAGTAATCTTACGGATCCAGTCATCTGGCGAACGGCCATCCCGAGGGCCAGCGATTTATGGGTTTGTGTCCTCCCTTTCGATTCTGCGTAAATGAGATCTTGAGCTATTGATACCACCTTCACATCTTCACTTGAGCTAATTTCTACTATTTTTTCCACTATGGGATCGGAAGAGAATCCGAGACACCATGCCAAAAAATTGTAAAGCTTTACTGGGACTGATTGTCGTGCAAACTGTAAAGTTACATCATGCGAATCAGGCGGCCACTCTGAATTAACGCCTTTACTTTCCGTTTACAACTTTCTCACTTCCAATGCCGTAATATACATATTTCTAGTCATAGATTCTCCATTCGTACTTATGCTGTTATCGTCACCCTCATTTTCGTAATCATCTTCATCCTCTTCATCTTCAGATTCACTTTCCAACGTTGACATATCTTCATGGATAGCTGCAACATCGCCCGCTGTGATAGTATCGACGTAAACTAGAGTCCCTTTAGTCACGCTCTTTGAGACATGGAACACGAGCTGTGGGTAACGATCTTGGATTCTTTTCTTCAGTGTTGGCGCTTGATATGGGACATCAACATTTTCGATAGCTTGAACGCAGCTTATAAATTTTCTTAACAAGTAACCAAGTAGTAGCACTTCCTTCTTTTGAATTAGGCGTTTCTCGATTACTTCGACGCAAAATACGTCAAATGCCTTGTCGTACAGTGTTGGAGTAGAAATTTTCGGTTTTCGGGTCAAGAATTTTGTGTATGTGAGATAGCAACGTTTGTGATATCTTGCCTCTATCGCGACACAATCTCTTCCTCTAATGTGAATCAGGACACTTTCATCATTACGTAGCAACGCTGCTTGTTCAAGGACTCCTGCAGTAACGGTTTGCGGTCGATAGTTCTTGTTTGACACGTTTCTTTGTAACCTAGAATTAGTTATATACTATTACTAGTTATTACTTCAATTTTTTTTAATTGATATTTTATAAAGAATGTATCTGCTAAATTCAATAAACTGAAACTAAATACCTGGTCTGTGATAAATAATGGCCCAGGCCGTTTGCAGATTAAACAAATTTCAGGTAAGACGTTTGAACATCGATGAGGAGGAGTGATCACTCTTTGACTTTGAAGAGTTTGGCGTGTTGTTCGGGCGATCTTTTCTGACCTTATGTCCAGATTCTCTTGTGCTTGCCCAATTGCTTCCTCAGCCGAACGTTTTCTATCAGTATTAGCAATGGTTCTTTTGGCTCGATCAAGTTTACTGATATCGGTGAACATGCGATAACACCCCAGATGGTAGCCATGCGTTTCTACAACGTTGCTTACGCTCAATTCGTCTGCGACTGAGTCGTCAAACAACTCTAACGATTTTTTAGCGACTGCTGTAAATGACTGGTATGATGAAGACAGACCTAACCACTGTTTTCTTACATCAATTATTTTCGCCAAAGTTTCATTTGTTAACTTTTTTATTTCTCCGCCTTTCCCGTTAAAATGAATAATGCATATGGCATCACTATCCTCACTGTAAGAAGCCATATTGAATTATAATAAAATTAAGTCACACATAGCCTACGATGACAATTTACCGCGAATTCGAGAGACTGGAACGGAAAATTTAGTATTCTGAACGATGGAAAATTACACGATCACAAATTCAAAATGGCGCTTGTTCATTTTAAAAATTTCGAAGGAGTGACATTTCAAATGTATTTTGTGAAAAAACTGCAGGTCGGAAGAGCGGGAACTTTTCGGATTCGTACTCAGGGTGTTTTAAAAAGGTAAGCTATGTGTATTTTGTTCAGTTCCACGGCATGCTTTTCATATGTGAACAATAATGGGCCTCAGCAAACGGCCTAATATCTAAATAAATCTAATCAAGGGCCTTCAAGGCTCAAGCCTGCATAAAAAGATGATAAACTTTGCGCACTTCCACTTTGATTTCGTCATTTCGAGGCCCCGCGAGAAAATACACGCACGTGATCGGAAACTAAATGCCATGAACAACGTAAAATATTTCGTAACCGCATGTTAAAAATTATCCGAAAACCGCTGTATATTTTGGTCGATAACCGAATCCGGAGGGTTAATTTCGTCATTTTCCGTCTCCGCACGATTTCCAGTTAACCGCAAACCGTACAAAATAACTGGATATAACCGAAATCCGACCTCAAAATATGGCTAAAACCGTATAACCGCGAAACTATAACCACCAAAGCAGAATCGGCAAAACGCAAGACAAGTGAAGTGACGCAGAGTTCGTCATCAGAAAGTGAAGAAGAGCAAAAGAAAAGGCGGAAAACGGAAGAAAATGGACGAAGCGGCAGGTTTGTTACATATTTGTTACATATTTGTTTGCTATTAGTCAATATGATATGTAATCATGTCATGTGTTTTGATATTGCCATCAATTCGTTCTTGCCGTGACTCTCATTTTTATATTATGATATATAATTATTCATAAATATCGTTCTACATACTTTTTCAGTGTAGGTTGCTATATTTTCTAAACGCCTATATTATAGTAAAAAACGTGTGTAATTTATGCACCCCAACTAAATAAGTTTTATAATAAATTTTAGGCATTTAAGACAATAAAGTCATATATCTATAAATGTTTCATAGGTATAGATCAACACGCAGCCAAGTCTTTCTGAAGTCTCTAAAAAGGCCAAAGAAGATGGAAAAAATATCACGTTGGTGAAGAGGACTTCAGTCAGTCCAACTGCCATGGAATTCGTAGTCGCAGGTTCTGAGGCAGAGTATGTGGTCAACATCTGCAAAAACCTTCGGTGCAGTTGTCCGTTTTTTGCACGAAACTCTACAAATCGCAAGAAGGTATCATGTAAGCACATCATCTAGATAATGATTAACGTGCTTAATGTTGCGGAGAAAAGCGACCTGTTGCAACAAGTGCATGTCCTTAGCAGACAAGGAACTTAAAGGCATCTTAACTAATGCATGCTCATCGGGACAATCGCACGTTGCGTCATCATACGACACATCCGAACCACCTCCATCTGTGATTTTAACTCAGGTAGAAAAAGAGTCTATTTTTGAGTCCAGACGGTTATCACAGCCGAGGCAACTTTGGAGGGCAAGGAAGTGCAATGAGCGCCTGAAGGCATCGTGCAGCTCATGCAAAAGTACCATGCCTGGTAGGCAGGTAAGATTTTTATCACGGTATATCTGCTCTATATATTCCTCGTGGTCAAAGATTTGCTGTGGATCGTCTGTTTTACTTTTGTGCGGATTCTCGGTGTATCGGTAGAAAGCCATTTTCCAGCAATCTTGCTACACCTCCCAAAGCAATAGAAATAGATATCAGTGACGGTTCACAGTTGTAAGCAGAAGATATTTCACTTGTACGAAGCAGAGAACTTCCAATAGTTATGTAAAAAGCAACAAAAAACCGTTTATTTTATACAACTGAGGTTTTTGGTCTCAAAATAGATTTCATATAGAAACACTCGAACTATCCACATTTCATGAATTCAATTTTGTGAATTTAGACGAGTTAGTAAAAACAAGAAGCAGTGTTTTTTTATTTAGAATTAAAGTTTAGTTTATTTAGAATTTATTAATTGGCGACTTTATTATTGTACACTCGCTGCCATCACTCAAATGTCGGGGCTTTACTCGAGAAACTAATTCGTCAAGTTGACTTTGAGTTAAGCCCATTTTTACTCGAGGGCTTAACTCGGATAGCAAAAACAGTCTTAACTTCATCGAGTTAAGCCCCCGGCAAAAAAAGGCGTGGCAGGGGCTTAACTCGAAAAGGGCTTAACTCGAAGGGCTTAACTCGAGAATTACCTACCCCGGTTTTCGCCAGAATGAATGACAAAAATCAAGATTTCGCCTCAATATACGTGCCCAGACTCCGAGGCGTGCGCGGCCAATCTCTAGATTAGTGTGCTAGCTCGCCGCGCTCGCCAGCAATAAACTAAATACTGTATGCCATATAATAAATCCCTTATTAACCGAATACGTTCGGTCCGTCTTCACTGGGTAGGAAGAAGAAAAATCGACCCCGGCAGGATTCGAACCTGCAATCTTCTGATCCGAAGTCAGACGCCTTATCCATTAGGCCACGAGGCCGCTACGTTCAGATCTATAATTTTAATTATTTGAACTATTTTTACATATAATTTATCCCACAATTCTCATCGATCGTTAGTGCGCTTACAATTTACAAATAAAATCTCAAATAAAATTTAAAGAAAATATGTGTATGAACTTTATAAATGTATACTTCAGAGTCTCCTAGTTGTTCCTATGAATCAAATATTACTTGGTGTTTGTTAAAGCGGCGACAGAATTGTCTCTCCTATAAAGAACAGCGCACAATTCTGTTATATGGCGTATACCAAACAACTTACACTCGTCGGGCTACTCCTTGCAAGTTTCAACAGTCTGCTGTGAGCACGTTTTTTATGGCTTTCAGTCCTGATGGAGAAACCGTTGCGTCGGGCCATGGAGACCACACCGTCCGAATTTGCGAGGTCAAATCTGGTTGCTGTCTGCATACTCTAAAAGGCCATCCCCGTTCTCCTTGGTGTGTTGTGTTTCACCCCTCATATCCACATTTGCTTGCGTCGGGTTGCTTGAAAGGAATCGTGAATGTTTGGGACTTGAAAGAAAGAGAAAATAAATTGATTAGTTCGCGTAGTTGCTTCAGCGTTACATCACTTGCTTTTCATCCAACTGATATGGTACTATTAATTGCTACAGGAAACCAGCTACTGTTTTGGGCTTGGCACCAGAATGAACCATTTGCAATAGCAGAATCAGCATCGGTACATGAAAAAATCAGACTTGTTAAATTTGATGCATTTGGAAGTCACATATTAACTGGCATACATGACACTAGTCCTCTTGTTAGTAATGGTGTAAGGGATAAAGTGGATTGTCAAGTCAGAGAGATGTCACAGACTATTAGAACTTCTGTTGTGCATATTGAAAGGCAGAATATGAGAGCAACTGTTAAACATGTTATCACAGAAGGTGTACCTAAACACAGTAGAAGGAAAACTGGCACACTAAACCAAAATGGGCATTTAGTTAGGTTACAGTGGTGGGATGTTACTGAGATTAAAATTCCAAATATTAGACAAAGGAATTTGAATGTGATAGTACACAACTGCAAATTGTTTAATGATTTAGGAGCTGATATATCAGCAGATGGGCAATTCTTGAGTGCCTTAGTTGTTAAATTGGAAAACAATACAGAATTGTGTATGGTATGTGTATTTTCCTTGCAAAAGGATAGCATTGGTCATTGTTTATACTCTACAGTAGTTGACCATAATTCTTTATGTGTGAGCTTCTCACCTCTGAGTTGTCACCTTTTAGTTGGACTAGCATGGGAAAACAGGGTGTCCTTGTTTCAAGATGAACAAGAAAGCACAACGACTATGCCTATGGCATACATTTTTAAACTATATAAGAAAACTAACTTTTCAACAGAGTTACCAGCAGCTACATTAAAATTTAGTATGCCTATAGATGAGAACACATCAAACCTAAAAGCTAATGTGGTAGTATGGCATCCAGTAATTGGTTATGGCCTAATTGCATGTGGTACAAATAGAGGAGAAGTGTATTTTTGTCATGTTTAAATTCACATTACACATTTTTTGAATTTAAAAATAGATTGGTATTGGTTGGTATTTTTTGGCACTTATTATTCACAAGTCTAACAGGCATTTTTTAATATTTCATGAATAATATATTCCACATTAAAACTAGATTCAACTATTTTATAATTTAAAGAATGCTATTTAGCATCAAATGTAGTATAACAACTGCCTAAAATAGACAAAACATTTCTCAACGTTTCGACCTGAGGGCCTTCGTCAGGAGAGTTAGAAAGACTAACTCTCCTGACGAAGGCCCTCAGGTCGAAACGTCGAGAAGTGTTTTGTTTATTATAGGCAGTTGTTATACCACATTTGATGCTAAGTTGTTTGAAGACGCTGCTACGTTGCTCCCTGGTTATATATAAATAATGCTATATTTAACAATTATACCATGAGCTCGCTAGCCAACAAGGCGATGCCATATAAGACGAGAGTGGATGGTCGAATAGACCATTCCCCTTTCAGCTTTTGAGGCTAGCCTTAGCAATGCATGATGGTAGTCAATTATCAAATGCGAATAAAAAATTATAAAGTGCGGATAAAATAATTATAAAGTGCGAGTAAATTAATTTGCAAAGTGTGAATAAATTAATTTGCAAAGTGCGAATAAAATATTATAGAGTGTGAATAAAATAATTATGAAGTGCGAATAAATAAATTCAAGTGTGAATAAAATAATTGAAAATGTGAATAAGTTAATATCATATGTGAATAAACTAATTATTAGCATATAGAAATATTCGGCGCGTCATATTATTAACTTCCATAATATATAGAACGCTGAACGCATACCATATATGGTTTTCGCCAGAATGAATGACAAAAATCAAGATTTCGCCTCAATATACGCGCCCAGACTCCGAGGCGTACGTTTCGACCTGAGGGCCTTCGTCAGGAGAGTTAGAAAGACTAACTCTCCTGACGAAGGCCCTCAGGTCGAAACGTCGAGAAGTGTTTTGTTTATTATAGGCAGTTGTTATACCACATTTGATGCTAAGTTGTTTGAAGACGCTGCTACGTTGCTCCCTGGTTATATATAAATAATGCTATATTTAACAATTATACCATGAGCTCGCTAGCCAACAAGGCGATGCCATATAAGACGAGAGTGGATGGTAGAATAGACCATTCCCCTTTCAGCTTTTGAGGCTAGCCTTAGCAATGCATGATGGTAGTCAATTATCAAGTAACTTTGAGTTGTAATTTCGCCATGTTAAGCCAGTTAAGGAGCGATTTACTTTAACAAAGAAGCCAAAAAGAATTGGCAAGGTTTTCTTACAAACAAAATATTTACATTCATATATTCAGTTCTGCCTAGACTATTTTAAAAGTGGAATGCCAATAGACCCTTTCGATAATTATGTCACAACATTATCGTTTTAAATTTAGAACCTTCTTAACTGGGATGGATTTCAATATTTACTCTCACGAGCCACCTGCAAAGGTGCAAAACACCCTGCTTCAACACAGGCATCAAAAAATATTTTTAATTTTGACCAATAAATGTGGAAATAAGTCTTAACACTAAAACGAGGCTACCAGGCCACAGTTGGCAGCAACGTTCTTGTGTTATGGCTTATTTTCACACTTGTTGTCAAAATGAATATTTTTTTTTCATGCACGTGTTGAAGAAGAATGTTTTGGACCTTTGCACATTGCTTGTGAGAGTAAAACTCGGAATCCATATTTCAAATATTTCAAAAGAATCCCATCTGCTTTAAAAAATCCCGAGATCTCGGAATAAAATCTCGAACTCGGCAACGCTGACAGGGGTGGATCATACGCAGCCCAAATATGCTTGATAATAATTTGAACGGGAGAAATTTTTCGGCAATTTATCAAATATCAACATGGAGTAATAATTAGCTATTTCCTAATCGTGCAGGGTACTGGGTTAGACCCTAACCCTAACCCTAACCCACACGCGAGCATAGAGATGCACGCGAGCTTGAGCGACCGAGCGTAGCGAGGTCGCGAAAGCGAGGGAAGGGAACGCGCGGAAGAGTCGACTTGTCAAACTTGCAAGGTTTCTATTTGCGTCTTCGCGCCAAAACGGTCATATTACTATGACAATGTGTTCAATCAATTTCCTAATAAATGCTCGAAAGCGTATGGTGCTAACTCCAATGCAAGGCTTTTCCTAGCTCAGTGTGGGCGCTGAAACGAAGACATCTCTGTTAGAAAGATATGCCTGAACAGTGTTCTGCTGATACTCTTTCAGTTCCGAGTAACCAACAGACTTATTTGCTTTGCCAATCGCTTCGATAATGGAAGCCGTATCAAATAGTGGTGGGCGATATTTCTTTAAAATATCGATACTTCCGATACTAAGAATTTGGTTGTTGGTATCGATACTATTTTTCAGTATCGATGATTTCGATATTAGGTTACGTGAGGATTACATGGAGTATTATGGACCTATGAAGCATTCTTCAGTGTTCTTCACGCTGCCCACCGATTGAGATCGACTGGGAACCCGCGAACAGGAGAACTGCGAGGAAGACCCACTGACAGTGGGAAGACCACGATCTGCATAAATTAGGTGAAAAGTGCCAGTATCGATATCGGTATCGTATCGAAAATATCGATAAAAAAATATCGATATCGTATCGAATCATAAAATCCCAGTATCGCCCACCACTAGTATCAAAGTATTTTCTAATCAAGTGAAATCGGACACCAATATCGACACCTTGATTGACATTTTTATTCACGCTGAATAGTCGAAATGATAATTGCTGCCGCAGCGAGCGAGCCTGAAGCGAGCGAGCAAGGCAGCAGATCCTACACCCGATGCACACGTAATTATACGCTTATTAACATATCAAATTGAAACGTAATTGGCGCATATATGCGGTGATAGTAGGTATCAGACACCTAACCAAACCAACTGTCGGAGTACCTAAGATCAAAGCCTGGACACAAGTACACAACAGCTTTGGCGAATTAAATATGGCGCCAGTTCACTGGGTGACTAACTTTTTAAAATCCATAGTTTTAAATCGTTTAAAATCCAACTTTTAAAATATTTGAAATAAACAATGAATTGAGAAAGCCATGTCGTCTCGAAGATGTTTTAAAGCAAAACACACTGTTAAAGTGGTAAGCTTTAAAGACGGGAAAGTCAATCGGAGATCAAAGCTCAGTGTACCCATAAAGTATTCAGAAAGAACTAATGTTCACAAATATACGTCCTCTTCTCTACCTGAAACTTCAGCATGTGGGCAGCCAGAAGTCAGCTTTGGTGGAGATGAAATTGTTGGGCCAAGCTTCAAACCAAAGCGTGGTAAAATGCGTTTGAAGAAGAAAATTAAGGCTTATCGCGATAGAAAGATTAAGTTGGGGAATGCTTGGCTTGGTATTCGACAACAACTCTTCTCTGCTTTTCTGGAGCATCAAGCTATGCCTGTCAACCAAGGTTGTGTAATTCCTGAGTGCAAAGAAAGTGCATGTGGTAGATGCCTTGACTGTGGCCCAGCACATTTTATGTGTGAGGAACATATAAACCTTGTTCATGCCTCTGGTCAGTCTTTCCACTATCCTGAGATTTGGGAGGTAATATAGCTGTGTTGGGTGTAATATTTATAAGTTACGGTCTCTCATTTTGGCAGAGGTCATGTGGGCTTTTTGAGGAGCTTATTTCAATGATTCTTTTATACTGCAACCTTAGTGTAATAGTATTGAAGTCATATATGATGACAGGATGTATGTACTGTGTATATGAAGTCATGTGATGAGAGTATGTTGCATTGTAGATTGAAAAGTATATTCAATACAAATTTAAAGAAGTTGTTGTTTGGGAGACAAATCACAATTTAGATCATGGTTATACTCGTGATGTTGTCGTCGTTAATAGAAATGGTATGTTTATGGTATTATATTGTAACGTTGATTGTCAGGTGTTTTCTTTTATCACATGAGCACACTTACAATTATACATTTATGAATTTTGTATTATTGTGTAAATTCTGTGTCAATTTCCTTACCATACTCTGTCTCTTTACCTGCCAACATGACTACTTCTAAGATTCCATTTTTTCCTATGAATTAAATAAGCAATTACTATGGCTTTATATTGATATTTAATACATTGACTGATAATGTGTCCAATTGTATTTTTTGGAAAATAAAAGAAAACTGAGTCTGAAAAATAAAATCCTGAGAAATCTGGATTAAAACAATTAAGGCTATAAACACAAGTTTGCGACGTTTAGATGAAAGATATGGATTAAAACAATTAAGACTATAAACACAAGTTTGCGACATTTGCAGTTTATTACAATCTATCTGATAATAAAATTGAAACATCACAAACTCATGTAAGTAGTATTATGTTAATCCATATCTTGGATTGCTCAGGATGTTATTCATACTCTGTTTTGTCATTTATTTTTTTACACATTGGTCTAGTGGCTATCAACTGGCTGACCATTAAAAGAGAGAGTCTGTTTTGAATAAATAAATTGTGTGTTCTTTTCAACGAATTTTGTTTAGGTCAACAGCGTCTTGTGAAGTTTAAATTCTGTTGCCATGAGCCAGAAGCAGTGACATTAATGAAATATGGTTTGTGGCCTTCATCACCCAAGGAACCACAAGCAGCATTTGAAAAAAATCTTATGGAATTGGTCAAATATATCTTCTTGGAATGCCGAACATCTTTAAAGTCGATATGTCAGGCAATATACTGGATTATGCCTTCTCTTTCACCAGTTTATGTGAGTATTTTAACCCAACCTCATTACTTCCAAAGGCTTCCCCTTTTATGACTGAATTTGCAAAGCCAAACTTCTAATTCATTAGTATGTATTAATTGCATATACAGTATAATAATTACTAAAGACAATACTAGTACATTGTAGGGTCTAATTATTAGTGTCTGCAACTTACTTCCAATAGAATAAAAAACAGTTAGACACATAGCATTTAGGTGAATTTAATCTAATTTTTTAGGTAAAGGACATATATCGGCTACTTGTTGGTGAAAATTTTGGAGAATACCGTTACCTTAGCTACATGCTGGATACATTTGGTGGGAAAAATGTGCAGTTGGATAATGTTAGTCAATGCCCTGCATGCCCTAAGGTAAACAGTACATTGTATATAAACAAACGTATATACAGTACTAGGTAGCATTTATTTGGAAATCCTTTATACTTGTTGTCTATACCTTAATGGTTTTGTTGTTTGTAAAGATAATAATGAAAATGTAGTATTGGCTTGAAGAAACTTTATTCTTAATCACCAGACAATTTTCATAAAATTTTCATAATTTTCATATCGATAAAAGACTTAACGTTGTAAAGTCTCAGCTAATTTCACCAAGTTCTTCACTGTTGTCCAAAACCGCTGTAGCTTTTGTGAAGCCTTAGTATGTAGTTATATACTGGTACCGCCCATGAAGTCGGGAAATGTTTTCAATAAGAACGTTTCCATATTTTGATTTAATATTTCGGCCATGAGTTAATATCGATAAAAGACTCAACATTGCAAAGTTTCAGCTAATTTCACCAAGTTCTTAATTGTTTTTAAAAAATGCTGTAGCTTTTGTGAAGCCTTAGTATGTAGTTTATATACTGGTACCGCCGCCCATGAAGTCGGGAAATGTATTTCAATAAGAACGTTTCTATATTTTGATTTAATATTTCGGCCATGAGTTAATATCGATAAAAGACTCAACATTGCAAAGTTTCAGCTAATTTCACCAAGTTCTTAATTGTTTTCCAAAAATGCTGTAGCTTTTGTGAAGCCTTAGTATGTAGTTATATACTGGTACCGCCCATGAAGTCGGGAAATGTATTTCAATAAGAACGTTTCCATATTTTGATTAAATATTTCGGCCATGAGTTAATATCGATAAAAGACTCAACATTGCAAAGTTTCAGCTAATTTCACCAAGTTCTTCATTGTTTTTCAAAAACGCTGTAGCTTTTGTGAAGCCTTAGTAATGTAGTTATACTGCTACCGCCCATGAAGTCGGGAAATGTATTTCAATAAGAACGTTTCCATATTTTGATTAAATATTTCGGCCATGAGTTAATATCGATAAAAGACTCAATATTGCAAAGTTTCAGCTAATTTCACAAGTTCTTAATTGTTTTCCAAAAATGCTGTAGCTTTTGTGAAGCCTTAGTATGTAGTTATATACTGGTACCGCCGATGAAGTCGGGAAATGTATTTCAATAAGAACGTTTCCATATTTTGATTAAATATTTCGGCCATGAGTTTATATCGATAAAAGACTCAACATTGCAAAGTTTCAGCTAATTTCACCAAGTTCTTCACTGTTGTCCAAAACCGCTGTAGCTTTTGTGAAGTCTCCATCAGAGTCCAGGGGCCTGTTCAAACCTATAATATTAATAACCCTGGGTTAAATTTTAACTCATTGTTTTACTCTTTTTTTGAACCACTGTTCGTTTTAAAACTTGGTAAAATATGACTTCTATCGGTCCAGACAATATTTATGAAAAAAGATATTCAATTTTGTAAACAAGCGATTATAAAAATTTATGTAGAGATTTGCTTTAACCACAGTTGATAGAATAGCTAAGAAAGCTCCTCAACCTTGACTTGAAAGATATGTTAATAACAAGATTGCTATTGGTTTATCTGTTGCAAAATACAATAGACATGTGATGAGAAAAGAACAATTTTTTCCATAAATCTACCTCAACATAGTCTCCAAACCATGTATATTTTATAACTGTGCTTTAACCCAGGATTAAGTTAACCGGCTTTTGAACAACCACCCCCTGGAGCCAGACATCTACTTATTCAAGCATTGAATTCAAACAGATCTTGATTAGTTAACCATATACTAAGGGGCTGTTTACATGAGCCCGTTTACCCGCGATTCAACGAAGCGTGAGATGACTTCGAGGTATTGAAATGAGCAGATAACATGTTCCTGGCAGTCGTATAATCACCACAACAATAGCATGTGCTTGTTTGGTGTCGTAATTCATAAAGTCTTATTTCAATACCTCAGAGTCCTCTCACGCTTCGTTGAATCTCGGGTAACCGGGCTCATGTAAACAGCCCCTATACACTACTGTTGTTGTCATCGTAATCAAAGAGCATAAGTTCTAAGTTTGAAATGGGGAGGTAATTCACTGCGAGTTGGAGTCGAACCAACACAAGTCAACCTGACGCAGTTTACGTTCCTGAATCAAAAAAATCATCATTGGTTAATAAGACAACAATGAATATAAGATCATATCAGAGGTTGAATGTGTAACATTTTAGGTGCATAAAACTGTTCTCTAGAATACTAAATACTGTAAATCGTACCTCAAATATTTTTATTCAGAAAAATGCATATTGACAAGATACATATTTTTCGTTTTTTTAACATAAAGAAACTAAACTACTGAGAAGAAATTTATAATATCAATGCCATGCCCACGTATTAACTAGTTAAGGGTTACTGCGCATGCAGAAGAGCTAATCTGTTACAGGGCCACTCGTAAAAAGCACCTACGACGACACATTCGTCCGTATCAAATGCACCAGGACAAAAAGGAAGCAACCCAGGTTGAATAATGCGGCGAATTTCGACAACAACATTTCCAACTCCCACGTTTCGCCCGTGGACGCGAGTTTGTCCCGATACTACTGCTATAGCCTGTACATCATTACTATTCTTCGCCATCAGACCAAACAACATGTCTAAAATTATGCAATATATGAGAAACATAGTTACCGTACTCGTACTATATGCAATGTTTCAAATTACTAAAAGACATTGGCACTTGTACATAATTCGAAATTTAAACAGGAATTAATATACACCTTTTGGTACTCTGATAGCTTTTGTTTTGTGAATTTCCTGCAAAGAAGCGAGGGTTGCGGGACTTGATACGGCCATAACAGGACTGGAATTAACAGGCAAAGAAACATTGGATGTGTCCGACAAAAGAGGAGAAGAAGTAGATGTAAGACAACTAGAGGTAAGAGGATTGAAAGCAGAAGGTTTTGAAACAGAAGAGCTAGAATTAGGGACATTAACAGAGGCAATAGAAATGCGAGGATTGGATGTTGAAGGAGTAGGCAGGGAAGAACTAGAACTGGGGGAGCTAGAGACAGCAGGACTGGAAGTAAGAGGATGGGAAGTCGAAGGTGTAGACAAAAAAGTAGAATGTAAGGCAGTAGAAGTAGGAGGATTGGAAGTTGAAGCGTTGAATGTACAGTTAGAGACAACAGGATCAGAAATAGATTGGAGAGCAGAATGACCGGCATCAGTGTGAGCATTGGAAATAAGATTACTTGATGAAGTAATAGTTAATGACCAAGCATTTCTAGACTGCCACAATTCACGACGCTGAGCCGAACCGTACAGAGCAGGCTTTCGTGGTGTAGTTCCAATATCTATCTCCAGATGAGCTGGAAGTCCGATAAAAGCAATACCATATTCTTGAATTTTCGAATATGGCATTTTCCCGTTTTTCTTTTTCACAACTTCACCTATTAAAATCAAGCAATGTATCTGAAACTTTACCATTACATACAATAAATAAAGGTCTCCTTTTTTTTATACACCCTGTATACACTGTATAACAAACTCTTTATGCTCATGCACAGACATCACAGTATATACAGTGACTATGCCAACTACGCTGCCTGTACTCAAACTACAACTTTCAATACATAACTTGTGCTCACCGTATTTTTTATTAAAAAGTTCTTGAATAGCTTTTACGGAAATATTCTCCTTTCCATCCTGAGAACCTATACAGTCAAGTTTACTTAACGTTTAGTTAATCATAACATTCAATAGTAAATATTATTACTTAGGCCAAAGGGGGTGCAGGAGAGGTACAAGCGAAGCAATACAATATCATCTCATTTTCAAATATTTTTATCAAACTCCCCCTACCAAATCGCGCTGGACCCATCTCTGCTTTAGATCCAACTATATTTGTATCCGAAACTTACTGCAGCAAATTGGCGAAGTGATGTACCAAATCGTTTTCGCTATCATTCAACATCTTATTGCCGACATCTGTTGAGCCATGGAAAACATGGCCTTCAAAGCCGCAGATCAATAAACAGTGGCCTCCTAAAGCTTCCAATTCTTGAACCTTTAACATAAACATCAAAACATACATGTATATTGTATGTGAGGGAAATATAATAAAGTCTCTACACTACGAAACGTCTTGTACCGTACTGTACAATTATAACAACCAGCTGATAGAGAATAAAGGGTAGTTATTTACAGTACTTAGTTAGCTATTCAGCGAATTAGCCTGTATGTATGTATGTATATATGGTTGTTTAGTTGGTTAGTAAGCTATATTTAGTATTAAGCTATATTTAGTAAGCTGGTTAGGCACAGTAAGTCAGTATTTTGGTGTTCATTGACTGTAAAAACAATATATTTCTAAAGAAATGAATAATTATTGTAGACTCTCTGGGCATGGAAATGGCAACATATCGATATTCCAGACTACGTGTACGTTTCAAACCTACAATTATAATAACTCGAAATTTACATAGCGGGACAAAATCTTCGGGCTGGCTACGCCACTGGGTATTGCGTATATAGGGGTGGTTTGTTACAAAATACAAGACTAGTTTTCGGAGTGTACATATGCTAAATAATAACCCATTGCTTTTTGCACGCTCTAAGTTGTTTAAGGTTTACGTTTTTGGTAGGAAAACCCCTTAGCTGTATAGGATAATGAAGGTTTCAATATAAATAAATTTGTGAAATGAAATAAGTAATTACATAACAATAGAGACACGACGCTACATTTTATCGTACGATTTACTGTACCTCTTTCATCATATTGTTTATTATTTTTTTAGCCTTGGCATTGTTGGAAGGAAGGCAAACATCTTTATCTGATTCCAATGCTTTTCTTCTAAAGGTGTCTTTTTGTTCATCTGAAAGGGTTCTCCATTTGTCCACCAATGTTTTTGAAGGCATTAGAGGAAGATCCACTGCTTTCTACAAAATAAGAGATAAAGTATTAAATTATACAATAAAGAATTCTGAAAAAGTACTGTAACTACACAACTTACATGGAATATTATGGATGGTTTTGCATAGATTTAATTATTACATAATAAATGAGCAGGTATTTCCAATTTACTATATTTTAAAACGTTACCTTTGAATAGGTTCTCACTGGCAAATACATTAAAGCCAGATCTTTTTCTCATTAATCTGCTTTTTCCTACTTTTCCTGATATCCGTCCACTCGTTTTTGCCCTATAATTACTTATCCAGTGCTGTAATTAACATAAAATATGGTAAATACTGTTCATAATGGCAATTCATTATTTTAGAGCAACATTACCTCGAGTTAATATGAAAGTCAAGCAACTGCAAGTTAACGTGCTTCAATGTAAATGTATAAGTATGTGAATTGAACAATTTATGCATACCTAAGGCATACAGTAGATAATTCAACGATTAAATGGCATGACTCTTTCCATGACAAGTAAAATTGTCTGATATTAGGGTGAACGAATGCCCCACAAGGAAATTTTCAAATGTTTTGAAAGTCAATGGGCTAACAATATTATTAATAATACAGCACCCAGATAACATCCCTCAAAGCACAGGAGAGATCAACTATGTAACTCTACCATCTCTGATGGTCTGGGGTTTTTCCTAGAGATGAGCGATCCAAGTACTACCTTCCATCAACAGTTTTAACCATTGGTAAAAGGCAACATGCTAGCCTCATAATGCCACCCATGCTTCCCTACACCACCAACTACACAATGAATAAAAGGTAAATCAACTAATAACAGTACAGAAAATGCCAATTACCTAATAGGTTAAATTGGGTAAAATCACCCAGATTGCATAAGATAGTATGTAACATAATATGCCACAACATGTAGTTAGAGCATATTTATTAATTAATTGATGAGTTTGACTTTGATAGGTTTTAAAATGCAATAGCCATGCATATCTTGGTGTAGGACCTGCACATGGCTATTAAATGAGTTAATGTTTGGTTTTATCACTAAAAGAGTGTAGGTACTGTATAAAGATATTTTATCCCTCACATTTGAGAAATATTACCATTTCAGCAGAAAAAACAACAGAGAAGATATTTTAAATACTTAAGATAAAATTACAGTGCATATTCAGTTTTATACAATTAACATAAAAACTATTTAATAATCATGTTCATTTACAGAAGTCTTTTCAAATATCTTGGATGCCAAAACTGATATTGACATATTAGTTAGGGCAAATAGACATATTAGTTAGAGCATCCAAGGTATTCCCTAACTAATCACTTCACTATGAAACCAGGGATATGGCAAATGATATTCTTTAGTAATTTGTAGTAGTGCCAAATATCAACACTAATAGTTTATTTATGTTAACCAATCATCAACCAGCTACACAGTTTATATTTAAAAGTTCCCATAGTACATCACATGGATGCTTCAGTTTAAACCTCACATAATCACAGGACTATAGTTATTTAGAGTGGGCCTAAGCAAGGGCTGCCATCTCGGGATAACCTTTTCAAAATCAAATACCATAAACCTCCCATCACAAACCCCCCTTATAAGCCCTCTGTGTAAGCCTATCACATTTCTAGTGTTTATACACCATTCCAAATATAAGTCCCCCGACCATAAGTCCACTATTTACAGGTATATTGAAACAATAGCTGCATGAACATGTTAATGTTTGATTTTCTGAACACATGTTACCAATGCTTTCCCTGCATGTGAAAGCCCACTAAAAACTGCCTTACAAACTTCATAGGTGCAGGACTTACAGTCAGAGGTTTAATACAATGTAAACATACTAATTTGAGTGACTGGCTCTCAATCAAACAGTTCTTCTGACAATATACAATGAACAGCAGAACCTTGGTCTAGATCCTGGCAATTACTTTTATATATAATTATATTGCTCTGATAATGTTTAGTATTGAGCTTTTATCTGTTAGTCTGCTACCAAAACTATTATCGAGCAGCAACACAGCCAAATGCATTAGATTTTAATCTTTTATTCTTTATGCTTGACAATTTTATTTATCAAAGGATGAGTTTTGCAGCTTTAAAAATGTGTTACTATATGTTGAGGAATTCTTTCCATGAGTGTGTTTATAATGACTCAACCATGCACATTTTAAAGTTTACAGTACATTAAAATTCAATAATCAATACTGTTGGACTGATATACACACAAACAACTATAAATTTAGCCACATAACAAAACTAACTCGGGGGCTTTTAACACAATACATTAAACCACAGCAACTAATTATGTATTTATAATAGCAGCATCTATTCATGTTTACTGTACTTTAAACAATATTATTTATTATCACCTTCACTTGTTGTTCTGTGAGCATTGTTTGGTTTGCACATTCTTTTATAACAGCGAGGTTCTGCTTCTTGGTTGAGTCCATATTTCTGCTTGTGAAGAAAGACTTTAAAATGGCAAGCTTTTCTTCGTCAATGATCAATCGACCTTGACCATTACCATTCCCGCCGTCGCTGCTTCTTTCGTATTCCATAGCTCAATTTGAATATTAAAACTCTTATAAATATTAATGAGATTTCCCAACAACTACCGTATAAAGATCACCTCGAAAGCTGTAGAAAATCGAAGAAGATATCTAATTCAGATCGTTGTTCCCCGACTATTAACACACAAAATGGCGCGAAGTCAGATCAACTCGACAATCGACATAGACTGGTAGTCTGGTACCTTGTTACTCAGTATATGCTGTTAGGTGTCTGATACCTACTATCACCGCATATATGCGCCAATTACGTTTCAATTTGATATGTTAATAAGCGTATAATTACGTGTGCATCGGGTGCACCCTAATTGCTGCCGCAGCGAGCGAGCCTGAAGCGAGCGAGCAAGGCAGCAGATCCTAATTTAGAAATGGGGGCGCAAATCAAAATTTGTCTTTGGCGCATTGCATGACGGTACCAGTGGCAGGGATGGAGGAACATATTTTATTTTGGGGGTGGCTGAATTTAAGTTCCGGCCATAGTTGACACGCTGAGAGCATATGTTATGTAGCGTAAGAGAGAAATAATTAACATTCACCTGAACACAATGTAGGATATTTCTTTTGTATTTTAGCAGGCGAACAGCAATTTGACGACCTTATTGTTGACGACCTTATTGTTACACGTTTGTGAAATTCTTTCATCATCATGTATTTTGGGGAGGGCTACGATTTTTACCTTGCGCGGTGCGGTGCGTGATACTACGTGTATGGTATGTTAATTTATATTGTGAATAAAGGTGAAAACGTGCTTTGGAACATTGTATTAGCGTATTCGGGTGCCAGTAGATTTTCGATATAAACGAAACATAATACTCTTGTCACCTGCGGTGAAATTTTTGACGCATTGCATGTTGGAGTTGGTGTCAGGTTATACCATTCCACGTGTTGGCTGCGTAAACTTTGGCGAATTTATTTCGCGAAGGAAAACTATTTCGGTGAGTTTTTTGTAATCAAGTTCATATTTATTCAATGTTTTATTCATATTTAACTGTTCTTTTATATTTTATAAGTTGATATTTTAGACAGAAGGTGAAATTTACGTAATTCTACGTTTTGGCTACATATTATAGTACTGCGAAGTATTTGAGGTATAAGGTATTTTGGTGAGTTTTTACTGTCGAGTTCCTATTTATTCGATATTTTATTCATATTGTTAAACGATATACTTTACTATAGGCTTTTAGCCTTTTATGCCGAATTATGACTTAAATACTAGGATAGTGCATTTATTTGAGCGATCATTGAATATATCATTAAAAATTGCGTCTGTTTTGTTTGTTTAGCGCGCGGTGTTTATTAACTGTTCATTTATATTTTCCAGGTTGATATTTTGGTCCGAAGGCGAGGCTTCAACTATTGTTATATAATCGAGTCTTTGTTCTTTAGTTGCATCAGTAATTGAATGCATTGATTTTTGAATTTTTGTCAGTCATCTTCATCAGTTGCTGACTCTTCTTTTGTTGCTGTATTTGCGCCTCGTTTTTGTGTCTTGTTAAGACACTCACTAGATCATCAAAAGTTTATTCATGTGTTTTTGTATCTCATTGGATTCGTCGTATCCGTTACAGCAAAAGATGATTGACACGGAAGAACTGCACTTAACAGAAACAACATTTTCATAACGTTTTAATAACTATATTGAGCGATTTAAAAACATAATTGACAAATTTAAGTTCTGTTGGGGGCTCCGTTGCATAAAAAACACTTTATTGATAGGTTTCGTAGAACATTTCTGTTCTGGAACAATATTGTTTTTGTCATTTTCCTTAAATGATATAAGCTGAGGCTAAGCACTTTGTACTATATTTTATATTTCCAATCTCTTCTTGAACGTAAAAAAATTTACGGTGGTTATGATTTCTGTTCTTCTAAAAGTTTAATGTTTTCATTGCATGGCTTACTCACAGGCAGCACTCCCTACCCTATGGGTACCCTAGTTTAGAAATGGGGGCGCAAATCAAAATTTGTCTTTGGCGCATTGCATGACGGTACCAGTGGCAGGGATGGAGGAACATATTTTATTTTGGGGGTGGCTAAATTTAAGTTCCGGCCATAGTTGACACGCTGAGGGCATATGTTATGTAGCGTGAGAGAGAAATAATTTACATTCACCTGAACACAATGTAGGATATTTCTTTTGTATTTTAGCAGGCGAACAGCAACTGAATTTGACGACCTTATTGTTACACGTTTGTGAGATTCTTTCATGTATTTTGGGGAGGGCTACGATTTTTACCTTGCGCGGTGCGGTGCTGTGCGTGATACAGCAATTTGACGACCTTATTGTTACGCGTTTGTGAAATTCTTTCATGTATTTTGGGGAGGGCTACGATTTTCACCTTGCACGGTGCGGTGCGTGATACCACGTGCATGGTATGTTAATTTATATTTTGAATAAAGGTGAAAACGTGCTTTGGAACATTGTATTAGCGTATTAGGGTGCCAGTAGATTTTCGATATAAACGAAACATAATACTCTTGTCACCTGCGGTGAAAATTTTGACTCATTGCAATTTGCATGTTGGAGTTCGGTGTCAGGTTATACCATTCCACGTGTTGGCTGCATAAACTTTGGCGAATTTATTTCGAAGAAGGAAAACTATTTCGGTGAGTTTTTTGTAATTAAGTTCATATTTACTCAATGTTTTATTCATATTTAACTGTTGTTTTATATTTTATAGGTTGATATTTTAGACAGAAGGTGAAATTTACGTAATTCTACGCTTTGGCTACATATTATAGTACTGCGAAGTATTAGAGGTATAAGGTATTTTGGAGTTTTTTACTGTCGAGTTCCTATTTATTCGATATTCTATCCATATTGTTAAGCGATATACTTCACTATAGGCTTTTAGCCTTTTATGCCGAATTATGACTTAAATACTGGGATAGTGCATTTATTTGAGCGATCATTGAATATATCATTAAAAATTGCGTCTGTTTTGTTTGTTTAGCGCGCGGCGTTTATTAACTGTTCATTTATATTTTCCAGGTTGATATTTTGGTCCGAAGGTGAGGCTTCAACTCGTGTTATATAATCGAGTCTTTGTTCTCAGTTGCATCAGTAATTGAATGCATTGATTTTTGCATTTTTGTCAGTCATCTGTCATCAGTTGCTGACTCTTCTGTTTTGGTGCTGTATTTGCGCCTCATTTTTGTGTCTTGTTAAGACACTCACTAGATCATCAAACGTTTATTTCATGTGTGTTTTTGTATCTCATTGGATTCGTCGTATCCGTTACAGCAAAAGATGATTGACACGGAAGAACTGCGCTTAACAGAAACAACATTTTCATAACGTTTTAATAACTATATCGAGCGATTTAAAAACATAATTGACAAATTTAAGTTCTGTTGGGGGCTCCGTTGCATAAAAAACAATTTATTGATAGGTTTCGTAGAACATTTCTGTTCTGAAACAATATTGTTTTTGTCATTTTCCTTAAATAATGATAATAAACTGAGGCTAAGCACTTTGTACTATATTTTATATTTCCAATCTCTTCTTGAACGTAAAAAATTTTACGGTGGTTATGATTTCTGTTCTTCTAAAAGTTTAATGTTTTCATTGCATGACGACTACGGCTTACTCACAGGCAGCACTCCCTACCCTATGGGTACCCTAGTTATAATAATTAATTCAGCGACCTGATTTTGGGTCGCCAAAAATGGCGCGAAGCAAGTTTGACAAGTCGACTCTTCCGCGCGTTCCCTTCCCTCGCTTTCGCGACCTAGCTACGCTCGGTCGCTGAAGCTCGCGTGTGGGTTTAAAGAGTCGACTTGTAGCAAGTCTACTATGGACTGTTTGGAGGGACAAATGAATTCAAACCAGTGTTTCAGACTACATTATTTTCCTGTCTCTCCAAACAGTTCATAGTTCATACTTCATAGTTGCTTTGCGGTTCGCGACTAAACCCAGGCCAGTACCCTGCTCGATTGGCCGGAATATGGGGCGCCGAACGTAAAAATATTATTTCAGTCAAATAACGTAATATTTTTCATTATTTAAGATGGTTATATGAAATAACCAATTTCGCATTTTGGTTATTTAGTAAATAACCAATTTCGCATTTTGGTTATTTACTAAATGTACTAATTGTACACCATGTTGACAAATTGCCGAAAAATTTCTCGCGTTCAAATTATCACGAATATTTTGACTGCCTATGGGTGGACCCAGCACTAGTGCACTAATTTACATTACAAAACAAAGTGGTTATATATATTTAACAATTTTCTTGTGTCATTCAAATTAGTGCACTAGTGCTGGATCAATAAAATAGACAAAAACGATTTTGAAAACGCTCAAAAACGACGCTCGTGTGCACAGGAACGTCATAATTTTTTATTTGTTTATTAATGCAGTTTTGATGCCTATGCAACAGAGTTTCACGCCTGATTTTTATGGTAGGATTGTAAAGAAAATTAAAATGAAAATATCTTTTGTACATTTTTTTACCCCTCTTCATTGTCAAAATATTGAACTTTGTGAGATGTCGAAATAACACAACTGATGATATCGCACTGTAATAACTGTATTATGATTAACACATGCACTTTTTACAAGAATAATTGTTACATGATATTTTGAGTAGTTGATCTTCAAGACAACGGATTGTTTAACATTACTAGCTCTGTAATTTATATATCATACAAAGTGCTATATCTTTAGAAAAAAAAGGTAACAAAATTATTCAAAGGGAGTGATTTTAAGTGTTCTTTACAATGCAACCATAAATAAAGTGCAAATTTCCTTTGCATAGGCTTTTAAGTTCTTTAACATATATGGCGTATTAGCGAAGGGGCAAAGTGCAATTTACCCTGCCCCGGCTATGGATTTTCACCCCCAAAAAACAAATCGAGAGAAAGATAGTGGTTAGTTGTTTCTTCTTCAAGCTTTCTAAGGTTTAATCAACCATGAGCTACCTGCAACAAAAAAGTACGTGACAACATATACAATAAAAAATTAGCAAACTAACGAGTAACGTCCAACTTCATTTGCGTTTTGCTAATCTGACTGACAGGATATGCAAATTTTAATCAAACTTTACCTCCACACCTTTCTATTCATGTAAAATCAATACTTAATATTTGGAAATAAACTTTGGGAAGTTGGTTAACGTTAGGAAGTGTATAAAATGTATATACTAAAGTTTACTGGAATTTTCATGCGTGCGTTATAATTAATCCTAGGGATTTTTATCCCAATTTTTAATGTCAATATAAGTGTATAATATTATATATATATATATATATATATATATATATATCATACCGCATAATATCAATACAATAGTAGAGCAAATAAATTAACAAATTACAATCTTAAAATTTTTATTTCGCTACACTGTGTTTCACGTACTTCTACCATGTACGATCATCAGGCGATTACTATATATATATAATATTGATGATTGATCGTTTATAAGACCATGCAGTAATTCCTATTAAATCAAAGAATGCTATTCACTTTTTTACGTGCTTTACATATATTATGCATGTGGGGTACACATGCGAAGCTGCAATCTCCTAATGGGGAATTGACATATTCAGAAAACCGTTCTAAAAATCGACATGCAAATACATCTTCAATGGCACATGGTTCCACACTTCCACTTTGAAAAAAAAAATGATAATGTAATGTCATTACCATGGGGAAATATTCCCTGGCCTCAACTCAATATCCGAGTCGTACTTGTTGCCAAATTTTACTGTTTGAGCTCTGTCATGAAGATACTATCGATAAAGCCAGACAATTTGTTATAAGACAAATTGTATTCAGATTCTTGGTTGATCAACTCACATAACAGGAAATTATTATAAAGCTCTTCCGACAAAACATCTCTCCATAATAATGTTATAAGATTCTTTAATTGATACGCGAGGTAGGAGATCTTTACAATAGTTTTAACTAAAGTTCGCTAATGTTCTCTTCTTTTTCCGTTCTTCTCTTCTCTACTTCTCTATCTTCGTCGTTTTGCGTTCTTGTCTTTGGTCGTCTGTCCTGTAGGTTGAGCTTCTTAACGTTTCATAAGTTAATCTTTACTCCGCTAGTCCACTGAAGGTTCAGGTGCTGTGCACGCCCTTTTATAATGAGGGTTCAGTGACTCTTGCATACGTCATCAACCATAGTGGGCTGATCCTTATCCAGCCAATCAGCGTTGTACATGTAACCAGTGGGTTGGTCTTAGAAGCTCGTTCCAGCTCTCATATCTTGTTTATTTAAGGCGTTGTCGCACTAGTCGAGTTGGTCTTCTGCTCAATCGATCAATACTTAAAAATGTTCACAACTTAAAATGTTTATCATCACAACTAGTAAAATATACCAACAATACGTCTGTGAACAATATCTTTTAACTCAAACTATTTTCACTCTTATTTTATCGAATTGAACTTTTGATGACGTAATCTATTACATGCTTGACCGAGCAACATTTTTAACACAATTGATTGACATATGAACTTGAATGGCCTACAGCACGCACACTTTTTTAAAGAATGCAACCATTAAGATAAGTGACGACTTAAGACTGTTATCCAGGTATTAGTTCTGAGAGGATTATAAATATTTTCCTCTTATTACTTATTTAATCCCACGATATGTCAACATGAAAGGGAAAAGCGATTAATGTTTGCAAATGGCCGAAAATTATATTTACTCAGGCGTCTTGTGGCAAAAATCATTCACTAATCCCTGTCATGCTCTTGATATTCCTATTTTTGCAGCTGTTTTTATACTATTTTTGTATGCATATAACTAAACATAATAAAAGCCTTGCGTAACAATCCTCCTCACCTAGAATAAGCTGTCCCCAGCTTCGTGTGAGCTATAACGAACTTAAGTTAAATATATACCATACATATATGTGTCTACAATTTCCCAACTATTTTAATTTTCTTTTGAGCTCGGCGTGGCTATCACGGGCATATTACCAAATGCCTAATAACTGAGACTATACACATAGTACGTGTTGTTTTAATCTATGACAACACTACATAATCGATTATACGAGATACAACTGATCTAAATATAATTGACTTATGCCTACATGCACCTCAGGGGTAATCTACAATTTAGAATATTCCGTTTACTAAGCGTAGCACAATATAGACGAAAACAACTATTTACATGAAGGCAGGGGCGAAACTGCTTGCCTTCCTAAACGGATGACTCCTGGGACAAGTTGTTAGAAACGGATGGGCATCGGGGCAACCCACAGTCAACACATTCGTTCTGCATTGTCATGTCCTGTAACTCATATTGATCGTTGTTTATCTCAACGTCAACGTCACCTTGGTTAATGTCAGTTTGATCAACGTCAGCTGATGTATCAGATTTTTGAAAACAGTTCCGTTGTTTCAGTATGTATTGATAAAGGCAGAATACTGTCAAAAGTACGAGCGCACCCCAGAGTAGGGAACCACTTAAACCTCCCAAAACATCATGAAAGAATCCACCTGCGCCACGGGCAGCGTGCTCAAATGCGCGACCGGATGAATCTATAACGTTTCCTGTGGCTTTGCCTAAGCTGGTAATGACTTTTTCATCGAGATTGCCAAGGCCCGTTAATCCGTCATGTAACGCTGATCCTACAGCCTTTATGATATGACTTCCACCGGAAGATATGCCTGATAGAGTAATACCGATTATTTGCCTATTCCTAATGCGACGTTATTATCCTCGTCTGCTGCTCGAATGTTGTCTAGTTGTTCTATTGTTTCCTGAGTCTGCGCAAGAATATCAAGGAGCGAGAATGTTTCAAATGGCTCTGGAATATATCGTAGTAATCGTGGATTAAGATCGCCAAGTTTTAGTATGGAATTGGAGAAGGCCGGTAAATAAGTCTTGGTATAATTAGTTTTAAACGCAGTGCCATTGCGGTTGATATACCACAAAGTTCCTGAATGATCAGCAATATATGTGGCGTCCGGAATATTATCACATGGTATTGATTTAGAATGGCTATAAAGTCGACGTTCGGTAAGTGAGAGATACTGAATCTGATTGTTTGCATGAAGATAAACTGGAAACTTCGAATAACATGTACCGTTATAAGTCCGATTTAAAAATAAAGTGTAATTGGTTTCATTATAACATCGACTCAACAGATATGCATCTCCATTTGGGCTTATTGTGTGACCTTCTCTGCTAGAGAACCATCGGGAGCTACTGTGGGGGAAGTTTTCAATTGCCCACCTGTATATCCTAGACATTTGTTGGCGTTGGCGACATATGTTTTCCCATGAACGAATCATATTTATACGTTCCTGTTCAGACAAGGCAGCTAAATGACTAACGAATAAGTTAACTTGTACGGAGAACACGCGTGCAAGACTTCTAGTAGCCTGACCAGCCATTTTAAGGTGCACATCCCTAACTTTTAATGACTTCAGTTTGTTTTCGAGTTGGGCTAGTGTGCCGTTACGATGTGCTAAATTAATTATAATATATCCGGTATCAAGAACCATAATTGTTTTTTCGCGGGTTTCTACAACTGTGCCGCTAATGCTCAGAGATGGAATGAGTATGTAATTATCAATGCGATGCGCTGTAAATTTACCAAGCGAATGATACAACCGGGTATCATGGTGCCTGAGTTTTTTCCAAACAATCGAACTTTTAGGTTTTTCGCGGGGTCGACAGTAATATCGAGAATAACGACAATGAGTATGTGTCAAGTGCTGTTGAATATACCTATCCTTTCCTGTAAGTCGTGCTAAATATTGAATCACTCGAAAATGAATATAAGTATTCGTCCTAGTTTTCAGCCACTTACAGCTATATGAATCAGGGGTATGAGTTCGCCATTCTCCATGTGAATGCTGTTTCAGTTTTCCATAGCGTGTCTTATGATGAATTACCGCTTTAATACATTCGCGATTAGAAACCGAAATTGTATGCAAGGTATGATGTCTGCTTTTGTGACCGAAAAAACTCTCAGAACACGTCATCCGTAATCGTTGGGCAGTGCAATGAAAAATAGGCAAACTGGAGCTCCTTGGCGAATACTGCAAAACATCAGCTTCGAAATATTTAACTTTAGAATCACTTAGGTGCATATCATGTTCACAATGTGAATAATCGGTAAACTTATATAGTGCGGTATGGTATACGCGTGAACAGTCGTAAAGAGGTCCAAGATTAATGGGGTGAGCAGACCCTATTGTGATACATGTTACTAGTAATATCAATATTGCGACCAGATGATATACTGATCTGAAAATGCGTTGTGCTAACTTGGAATTCCGCTGCTGGTTCGATGTCAAGGTCAAGGAGTTGATAGAGGGTTGTTCTTGTGTTACCATATCAGATTCTGTCACCCACGAATTTTGTTCACTCGGAAAACCTAACCATTTTACTAGGTATTCTTTCTGACCCTTTCTTAAGCGTGTCTTTAAAACTTTTTCAATTTGGTATATTTCATCGTCATTAGAATGATCTGGCTGATTAGGCACATTTGAGGCATGCGTTTTCAACGTTATTTCTTGCGTTTCCTCGTCAGGGTGTGATTCAGTGTCGCTTGTGGTCTCAAAGCTGTCAAGTGGAATATCGTCTTCGCGCATACTAAAATCATCATCAACTAAGTCATTAGGAGGCTCAATTGGTCGCTCATTTGCGCCATAAAAGAGTTTCATACGATTGACATGTACTGGTGTCGCGATTAGGCGATTTGCTAAATTCCTCAACTTAAAGTTGACAGGTGATACTTTCTCCGCAATGCGATAAGGACCATGCCAACAATGTAACAATTTCTTTGACAAACCCTTTTGGGTCTTTGGGGTAAATACCCAGACTCGTTGTCCGATTCTATAGGTATCTGGTTTCGACTTTAAATCATAGCGGGCTTTCATTTGTTGTTGTGTTCGTTCTGTGTTTGCTTTAGCTAATCGCTGCGCTTCCTCTAACTGAGAGACGATACGGGCCCTGTGCTCCGCAATGGATGTCGAGAGCTTATCAGTTTGCGGCGGTAATATATTGACATCTATAGGTAAGCGTGGTTCGCGCCCATATAGGAGATAGAATGGGGAATCCCCAGTTGTCGCCTGTGGTGAGGTCCTATACGCGAACAATATTGATGGTAAAAACTCATCCCAGTCTTTTTGATTTGCCGACACATACATTGATAATGATTGTGAAATAATGCTATTAAATCGTTCGACAAGCCCGTCCGTTTGTGGATGATAGGCGGTTGTGTTCAGTTTCTTAATATCTAAGAGACCGCATACTTCACGGATTAACTTTGACAGAAAATTTTTACCTCTATCTGAAAGCAACGTTTTTGGCGCTCCATGTCGACAAAATATTTCATTCACAAGCAATTTAGCTATAACTGAGGCTTCAATTGTCGAAACTGCAAATGCCTCTGGCCAACGTGTAAGGTAATCTGAAAACACTACAACATCAGTGTTTCCACATCCAAATTTAAAAAATCCTTCTTTTGATCCCTAAAATTCCTTTTTTTCTGCAGAAATTCCTTGCAGGCACAGATAAAAATTATTGCGCATTTTTCGCTTTTTTACTACACTTTTTACGAATCGGAATCATCCATATTTATGACATGATTAAAATTTAAAATCGTTTGTACTTACAGTGTCAGTGAAGTGGGCAGCAAAAGTGAGTGGACTTTGACCGACCCCCCAACACACTGAACTATATTGAACTATATGCACAATTTGCACACGGGAAAACACGGGAATAATCAGTAAGACCAAGTTAGAGTTACGTGTATTGTGCGTATTAGGATTGTGATTCGTGTTTTTGTTCCGAAAGCCTCTCATATTTACAAAAGCCGGTTTATGTTACTTTACTTTTTTACTATTTTACAAGATATTATGAGTATCCTTGCAATATCCCTAGAGAAGATAATTTTTCCTTGCAAATTCCTTGTGTTTTTCAATTCCTTGCATTTTTCCTTACAAAGGGCTAAAATTCCTTTTGCATGGAAAAATCCATGCAAGTGGAAACGCTGTAACAACATATCGGTTGCCTGAATACGATTCCGGATATGGCCCTAAGCAATCCACAGCGACTCTATCAAACGCTCCATCGACAGGAATTGGTAATAAAGGAGCCTTAATCCTATTTCGCGGTGTCTTACGCATTTGACAATCAATACACGACCTTACCCAATGCTGTATGTCAGTGAACATACCGGACCAATAATAGTGCGTCCTAATTTTCTCGTACGTCTTTTCTAAGCCTAAATGTCCGCCTAGCGGGCTATCATGAAATGATTTTAATATTTCGAAACGCAAGGGAGTGGGTATGACTAGTTGAATTTTAGTATCGGGACGATTTCGCCCCGCCGGAGTCAACAAATGATGCAGTAAGCCATGTTCGTCTAATAGAAATTGGTCCGCTTGATGTAAAATAGTTCTGGAACTTTTCTCATCGCCTGGCAGTGTTTTTGTTTCTAGATATGTAATAAGTGGTGCCAAATCCGCATCTTTTCGTTGCATTTCATGAATTCGTGCTAGCTCAGTTGGGACAGGCTTTAAAGCAGCTAAGGTATCAGTGCTTGGATAAGCGCGTCGCGAAAGACCATCAGCATTGCCATTAGCTATGCCTGGGCGGTGTTTTATTTCAAAATCGAATTGCTGGATAAATAACGACCAACGCGCTAATCTTCCGGTGACATCTTTGACACTCATAAGCCATTTTAAAGCGTTATGATCTGTGTGAACCGTGAACTTATGCCCATACAAATACGGTTGGAATTTCTTTATACCGTCGATTACTGCCAACGCTTCTTTCTCTGTAGCGGAATACGAGAGCTCTGCCGAATTTAAACTGCGCCCTGCGTATGCAATGACAACTTCCCGGTGGTTTTGTATTTGTCCTAGAGTCATGCCTAATCCGTCTAAACTTGCATCCACATAAAGATCGAATGGTTTTGTGAAATCAGGGTAACACAGAATTGGAGCTGATATTAATGCCGTTTTTAAGATATCGAAAGCTAGTTGACAAGCATCGGTCCATTGGAATTTTACATTCTTATGGAGTAACTGCGTCAGTGGTTTGGCAATTTTGAGAAGTCTTTCACAAAGCGACGATAATAATTAGCTAAGCCAAGAAAACTACGAATATCCTTAATCTTTTTTGGAACAGGAAAATCTTTTACTGCGCTGATTTTATCTGGGTCTGGCTGAATTCCTTCTCTCGAAACAATGTGGCCTAAGTATTTGACTTTAGAAAATGCAAAATGGCATTTAGTAGACTTAAGTTTAATGTTTGCTTGTCTAAGGCGCGAAAATACCAAATTCAAATGTTGTAGATGCTCTTGAAAGGAATGCGAGAATATAATTATGTCATCGATGTATATCAGACATATTTTCCAGTTTAGTCCGCGTAAAACGTTTTCCATCAACCGCTGGAACGTAGACGGGGCGTTACATAATCCAAAAGGCAGTACATTGAATTGGTATAGGCCATCATAAGTGGTGAATGCAGTTAATTCTTTGGACGATTCGTCCATTTCTACTTGCCAATAGCCAGAAAACAAATCTAAGGTGGTAAAGAATTGTGTTTGGCCTAATAAGTCCAATGATTCTTGAATGTGTGGTAAAGGATAAGAGTCCTTTTTTGTTACAGCATTCAGTTTCCTGTAATCAACACAAAAACGAGTTGAACCGTCTTTTTTCTTTACAAGCACTACTGGACTTGCCCATGGGCTGACTGAAGGTTCAATAATGTTGGCCTCAAGCATTGTCTGAATATGTTCGGTTATCGTATCACGTTGTGTTGGTGCAGTGCGATATGGTCTCTGTCGTATAGGTGGAGAACCATCAGTAAAAATTTGATGTCTAACAATGGAAGTTCTTCCTAAATCGTGTGTGCCTTGCGAAAAAATATCTGCATTATCTGATAAAAAGCCATGTAATGCATTCAATTGATCAGTCGTCAGGTCTGGTGAAATGTCAAATTCATCATCTGTTTGTTCAGCTAAAGAATTCTGCTCAGTGGATAAATCATGGTTATATGTTTGTTCTGCTGATAAAGACATAATATTGCTAATCTCACTTTGTTTAAAAAACGTGCCCAACGTAGTATACCTATAAATTTTAACCGGTTTTTCAGTAGGGTTTACCAACCGAAAGGGGACAAGACCTGATGGGGATACGTACACAAGCGCTGCGGCGCCACAAACATTAAATCGCTTCGGTAAATTTGAGTTAACCTCAATCAAACCCGTTATTTCAGTTATATAATTGTCCTTAAATGTTGCTGGGATGACACATTCTGAATTTGGAGGAATAACATGAGTATCAGCTGCATAAATGATATATCCTGAATTCTCATGAGGTTCAGTTTCTACATCTGCGAATGGTAATGGGTCTTTCGTTATTTCGACTATTGGTTCGTGGTCGGTAGTCTCAATTTGACGCGTACTAGGTGTATTAAGCATAACAATATTGTCACGATCAATTTTGAAATACCCAGATTTAAAATCTATGATACAATCAAAGCGCTCAAGAAAATCCTTTCCTAAAATAGCGATGTAATGAAGCTTTGGTAAAACACATGTTTTTACCATATAACTAGTGTTGCCTATATGAAATTCCAGATTTACATCACCTAAAACCTGAACTATTTCACCACTCGCGGTCTGCGCTGTTTTACATTGCCCAGATGTTCCTAAAGCCAATCTCGAATTTTGTCGAATTTTCTCCCAGAAAGCTTGATTAATAACGGTAATAGCCGAACCCGTATCAATGAGAATATTAGTATCAATGCCTTCGATTTTTGTTTGACGCTGACAAACGCGTAGCGCGCTACCACCAAGAAACATTATAAACCCATTTAACTGTTGCTCAGGGGTCCACCCATTAAATGTAGCATAACTGTTAAATTTTTGTAACCATTCATCGTAGTCTTCAGTGGGGGAACCACGAAAAACTGGCGGTGGAAGACCACTAGCTCTGGGAGGCGCCCCTACAATTTGATTTTGTTGTTCCTGTAGTCTGTCGGTCATTTGTTGTAGTAATTCGAGGAGACCCTGTGGTAAGGCTTGGGCATGCTCATCCATTATTGGGGCCCTGGGAAAAGCAGGAAATTCGGTTTCTAAGTATGACAATGAAGAGAGGGAAGTATCTGAATCAGAAGTATCCAAAAGAACAGAAGGCTCGTTCCCACCCAAAGATGTACAGTTTCGTGTACACCAACGCGCAGGGTCCAACCCGAGAGAACTTATGTTATGAGATCGCGTTCGCCTAGCAATTGGCTCGTCGTTTTCAGAACTAGATTCTGCTACGCTCATTAAACTGTAAAACTCTCTTTTATATGTAAAACATATTACTAGACTAGATATAGAGCAACGTTATTATATAGAGAAGAATATAAAGTATGTAAATTGATCGATTTAGTCAATATGCCAACTTACGACCAGCTCAACACTGGGAGTAGTTCGTCTTCCGAATCGTCTTCGTATCCAGCTGGAACTATACGATATTCTGGCTCACAGTAGCGGGACTTTGGAACTTCGAGTCGCAATTTTCGCATATACTCCCCAAACTCCAAACTTAACGGACTCTCCGTTTGGGTCGCCGCGTCTTTTGTTGTTGTCGTTGCTGTTTGGGTGGCGGCGGTTGTTACCGGGTTCGTTTCGGTTGGCGTTGGCACAAATACTACAGGGATGTATCGAACGTACGGTTCCTGCGGGTTGCTCATGAGGCCGTTCCTCCACCAAGTTGTTATAAGATTCTTTAATTGATACGCGAGGTAGGAGATCTTTACAATAGTTTTAACTAAAGTTCGCTAATGTTCTCTTCTTTTTCCGTTCTTCTCTTCTCTACTTCTCTATCTTCGTCGTTTTGCGTTCTTGTCTTTGGTCGTCTGTCCTGTAGGTTGAGCTTCTTAACGTTTCATAAGTTAATCTTTACTCCGCTAGTCCACTGAAGGTTCAGGTGCTGTGCACGCCCTTTTATAATGAGGGTTCAGTGACTCTTGCATACGTCATCAACCATAGTGGGCTGATCCTTATCCAGCCAATCAGCGTTGTACATGTAACCAGTGGGTTGGTCTTAGAAGCTCGTTCCAGCTCTCATATCTTGTTTATTTAAGGCGTTGTCGCACTAGTCGAGTTGGTCTTCTGCTCAATCGATCAATACTTAAAAATGTTCACAACTTAAAATGTTTATCATCAACAACTAGTAAAATATACCAACAATACGTCTGTGAACAATATCTTTTAACTCAAACTATTTTCACTCTTATTTTATCAAATTGAACTTTTGATGACGTAATCTATTACATGCTTGACCGAGCAACATTTTTAACACAATTGATTGACATATGAACTTGAATGGCCTACAGCACGCACACTTTTTTAAAGAATGCAACCATTAAGATAAGTGACGACTTAAGACTGTTTATCCAGGTATTAGTTCTGAGAGGATTATAAATATTTTCCTCTTATTACTTATTTAATCCCACGATATGTCATACATGAAAGGGAAAAGCGATTAATGTTTGCAAATGGCCGAAAATTATATTTACTCAGGCGTCTTGTGGCAAAAATCATTCACTAATCCCTGTCATGCTCTTGATATTCCTATTTTTGCAGCTGTTTTTATACTATTTTTGTATGCATATAACTAAACATAATAAAAGCCTTGCGTAACAATAATAACCTAAACCTATATATACGTCTTAATAATTCTTCAAAATATTTCAACTTATGCAAACAAATTTTATACGTATACTTCTTAATATAACTGAAACTCATTTTACTTTTTTAAACGTCATGCACGGCAAACCAAACTCCAAAATGTAGGTTCATCGACAATATAAATACCGAGTCTACATAGAGAAAACAAGAATGTGCCTAATATTTAAGCTTTTGGCTTGAAAAAGAATTGTAATCCATTACAACAAGTTTGGGAGACCCTTGACTGTCCCGGGGGAAGAGAAAAATATATTATCAACGAATGACGCATAATCAAAAGCGTCAGAATTAAATTTATATACTGACCCAATTAAAAACATGCATGCGCTATCCTACGGCAACATGTTTAATCAGCATGCTGAGTGTACCTAAGGAATTTTAGTTGAACAGCTATATACTCTCGTGTTTAATATTATCGCACATAAACAAACAAATGATAACATATACGTGTAACATGAGAATGACAAAAACTTATATTATACAAATCTTAAAATTCGTCCAATTTCATGTCCATGTACAAGCGTTCTAACCATCAGGAAGGATCCGGGGAACTCTGAGATTTTTCTGCCGCGTCTCAGTAGCCGTTGCATAACCACGGAGGCTTCCACTGGTGCGTCTTTCGCTGGATATCAGCCTGATTCATAACATTAAGGAGCGGGTAGGCACGGTCGTATTCGTCTGCTTTCGACTGATGAGAGGTGGACCATGTTTCCAATCCTTGTTCAAAGGAGCTGTACACTGGGTTGTGACCATTTGTTTTAGGCCAGCAACTAAAATATGAGACAAGCTCTAGCATTGCCGTCAGTAGAAGTATTGATGAATAGAAGAATAGCGTTTCGTTCGGCCAAGTCATCTCGCTGTTTAAGCACTCGTTTCTAACCAATGTTCGAAATGACGATTGTTCTAAATTCTTCTGAATATTTGGCGGACTGATTGAGTTTGTGAAACCGCCGATCCTCCACCAAATTGTTATATGACTTTTCTAACGTTTCATATACTTTTTGGCTTCGCTAGTCCACTCCGCTAGTTCACTCCGCTAGTTCATAAGGCCGTTCCTCCACCAAGTTGTTATAAGATTCTTTATTTGATACGCGAGGTACGAGATCTTTACAATAGTTTTAACTAAAGTTCGCTAATGTTCTCTTCTTTCTCCGTTCTTCTCTTCTCTACTTCTCTATCTTCGTCGTTTTGCGTTCTTGTCTTTGGTCGTCTGTCCTGTAGGTTGAGCTTCTTAACGTTTCATAAGTTAATCTTTACTCCGCTAGTCCACTGAAGGTTCAGGTGCTGTGCACGCCCTTTTATAATGAGGGTTCAGTGACTCTTGCATACGTCATCAACCATAGTGGGCTGATCCTTATCCAGCCAATCAGCGTTGTACATGTAACCAGTGGGTTGGTCTTAGAAGCTCGTTCCAGCTCTCATATCTTGTTTATTTAAGGCGTTGTCGCACTAGTCGAGTTGGTCTTCTGCTCAATCGATCAATACTTAAAAATGTTCACAACTTAAAATATTCATCATCAACAACTAGTAAAATATACCACAACATACGTCTGTGAACAATATCTTTTAACTTAAACTATTTTCACTCTTATTTTATCGAATTGAACTTGTGATGACGTAATCTATTACATGCTTGACCGAGCAACATTTTTAACACAATTGATTGACATATGAACTTGAATGGCCTACAGCGCGCACACTTTTTTTAAAGAATGCGACCATTAAGATAAGTGACGACTTACGAATGTTTATCCAGGTATTAATTCTGAGAGGATTATATTTATTTTCACCTTATTACTTATTTAATCCCACGATATGTCATACATGAAAGGGAAAGGCGATTAATGGTTGCGAATGGCCGAAAATTATATTTACTTAGGCATCTTGTGGCAAAACTTAATCACTAATCCCTGTCATGCTATTGATATTCCTATTTTTACGGCTATTTTTATATGCGTATCTCTAAACACAATGAAGCCTTGCGTAACAAATTAAATAAGGACTCTGGCGTCTGTACGGCTGTATCCAATTTTATGCAGAATTTTCATGTAACATTTTGTTGTCAACCCACTCAGTGGGTCAACTGCAATCAATTGAATCAAGTGCAAAAATGGTGTACATTTTCTATTGTTTGTAAGTTTTTAACTTCAATTTCAAAACTGTTTCATATATTAATATAGTTAACTTGACAAAATTTTCATAAAAAAATGTATTTCGTTTAACCCAAGTGAAATAGCGACAGTTTTTTGGAGATAGATTGTAGAATATTTAAATTAATAGCTTGTCAAACTATTACTATTGCACGAATTTTAATTGTTCTAGTTTGGGGGGGGGGGGGTTAGCGTTATTTTGCCCAACGAACAGAGTGCGGCCAGACTGCCAGTGGTCACTTAACTGAAACTAATAGCTTTTTCAGGTAGAGGTTTATATTTTAGTAACGTTTTACTCATCTGCGATCAGATTTTATAGTCTTATTATACATTATAAAGCCGTTCTATGCGCGATTGAACAATTGAAACATTTTGTGCACGGTTTTCTGGTTTTTTTTTGCATCTGTTTTTTTTTGCAATCTGGCAAGTGGCAAAGCTTACTTGAAGTCAATCTTTTCAGCTAAGTCCTTTTCGGCTGCCAGAACAATGAAATCTTCCAAACATTACATTCGCCAGCCATCGTTGCCCGACGAATGTACCATTTCAAGAGAATGTACCATTGTCACACCCCCCAAAATCCCCCTGTAGTTGTTCTCCTGATTTCATCATTACAACGGTTAAATTTATTTATCGTGTTTATAAAATTCCACCCTTTTCCATCGTGATGGGCTTTTCTTGTATTCGTAATTATGGTAACGGAACATTCATTAAACTCTTTTTTTACTCGAACTAGCCTAGTAATACGGAAACAATAGATACCAGCATTACCAGGCCAATAGTTCACTATGTTAAATATCTGTTAGAGGATCGATTTTAGAGTATAAAACTATCCCATTCTTTAAAAATAGTGTTATTCTTGTTCTGTGAAAGTCAAATTCATGCATTAAAGTAACATGAAACAAGGTAGTTCTAATTGACCTTTACTGTTAAGAGTTGGGTTGGCCAGGTATTCTGGGTGAAAGTTTTAAAAGAAAAATTATTATTCCTCCAGTAATAACAGTATAGCTCAGTGAGTTTGTCAATTGACATGTGACGTCACGTCAGGTTGGTTTGTTATAGCAATATGGCGGCTTATGCGATCAAAGGTGATGGGTAGGGCTTCGTTATGTCTCGTTTGGCAGATTACTTTGCCGTTATTGGCATACTCAGGGATAGTTCAACAGGTGTATATCACTGTTTTTAATAACATGGGTATTTGTTAAATTAATTTTATCGGGAGTTTATTTCATTGATTTTTACTACCAGTCATCCAAGTGTATGTTTATGTTTTGAAACTTTTATTTTGCACTTGAAAACCAATGAATTCATCCCCTTATAGATGGCCAGGAGTTAGTGGGTAAGGTGCTCGAACGTTTTCCTTCTCAAGACAGAAAGGATGTTACCTTCCCTGAAGGAATTGAAATGGTAATTTAAAAATGAGTTTATAAGACAAAATCATGTTCAATGTTTTTTTATATGTATAACTTACAGGTTTATCAGTGTGTATTCATATCTTGCTACCGTGGGTTCTGAAGTAATCTTTGAAATTTTTACTATCATCAATATAGCATAATAGTGAAAACCCTATTTCTTTCTACCTACCAAGTTTAATAGCTGTTCACTATTTTCACTAAATCTCTTATTCACACAGATTTTTGCCTATGAGTTTCAACCATGGTTAAATTTCAAAATGTTAAGTTTTTAAATTTTAAAACTAGTTACATAAGCAAATTTTTGTTTTCAGTACCATACATATATGCATAAAATATGGTGAATATAGTGAATAAAGTAACTTGACATTTTGAATGTACAGCAACACTATATATCCAGTGTAATATTTTGGAGGCTACTGACCTGTCTTCTTTCAGTGGTGTGTGATTCATACAGTATTGAGTCATATCCTTGTAAAGTTCGCATTTTGGCAGCTGTCTTCAAAACGTTCTCAACAGATATAGATATAATTTACCTAGAAATTTCATCAAATGTCATTTCAACCTTAATATTGATTGAGCAAGATGTAACAAAAGGTTATACAATGCATTTGATATTTTCCTGAAGTAAAAAGCTAAAAGGGAATAACATGTTCTTGAAAAAGGATATATTTTTTTCCTAGTTTTGCCAACCTGGGGGTTGGGAGATATCCTATTACAGCAAACCATCAACATTTTATGTGTCAGTACTGACAGATATGGCTGGTACCAGGAGTTATGTAGCATGTTTGTCATTCTATGAACCTTTTACACTTGTAAGAAAGGGAGATGACTTTGACAATGCCATAAATGTTTCTGGTGATACAACTCATACAAGTAATAGTTCACCAATATCAAAGAAGGATGTGCAGATGGAAGCGTATTATCCAAAGTGTCTTTGTCTTGTCTCAAGATTTACCTACTTTGATATCTTAAAGGTATTTTCAAACTTTATATTCTACTGATTTATCTACTTTTAATTTATACAAATGTGTTAAAAATATGTGCCTGTCCCCAAACAGTACCTTACAGTTTATTTAATACCACTTTTGTTAAAATATTCTGAAGTTAATTGAACTTTGCATGTATGTTTGTGAACAAGGGAAGTTTAAAACTTTCACACACTTATTTGCAAGAAGTTACAACATATCTTCTATGTTTTTTCATTAGAGTTGTCTTGTGACAATTTATACATCATGGTTGAATGGGATGCAAATCTTGAAAAGATTATTGGCTCAGTTCTTGGTTTTGTTCATGTCCCTCTGTTGGGTTCTGATGCAGTTACATTCTCTATTGGGATAGGGGAAAAAGAAAACTCTTAGTCCACCACACTGGGATGAAGTTCCAATCACTGGAAATCTGTGGCTAATGTTTTTCGACTTCTTGGTAATATATTTAAAGTGTTGTTGCAGCCTTTCTTTAGAATTGTGGCATTGTGGTTAGGTAACTTTTTATGTGTTTGAGGAATTCAGGTTAATACACAAAATAATTTCTTTTAATCTTAACATGAAAAGAAAGATAATACTTACCGTCCATTTCAATTTAATGTACAGAGGTTTCTTTCCAAATAAGTTTTTGAGTGGAAATAATGTCAACATTGGTAAATTTTGATATGCTGTGTTTACTAGAATCAGTGTTGCCAACTGTAATTTTTTAAAAATCCTGATATTCCCTGCCCATTGTTCCCAGTTTCCACAATTTTTAATTTGGCCTTGGGTGTTATATAAAGGCTTGTGTGTGATGTTATAGAGGCAAAATTTGACAGGAAATCTAAATATACAGCTGAAAAGAACTTTATAGTATAATAATTGTAGTACGTGCTGAAACTTTTAAGACTCAAACGTTCAAATTCACCGAAATATTGACTTCTAAGTTTCAAACGCCCTTGCTTAGGCAAATTGCCGGTCTCAACAAGGGGTGACTAAAACATTCTGAAAATTATTAGTCACGATTGCAAAGCACTTTAATAGACTTTTTTGCAGTATAGCCAGTCACCAGTTCTCCGTCTAATGATGCATGACGTCTATGCACGGGATTCTCACAGATGACTCACATACTACTAGCATGCTACTGCATTGATTGTTCTTGATAACATACTCAGTTGCAAATTGGAACTTTATATCTCGGCTATAATGTTACTGTATATATTTCAGAAACGTGCATGGCATGCATAAAAAATTAGATTTACATCAAGCAGAGATGAAGGCCATCAAATGGAAGAATTTGACCAAATTGCATAATATAAATACCTTAAATATTGCTAACGTTGATTTTAATCTGTTTTAAACCCGTTATTAAGGAAATGATAATAATACTATATATATTGCTTTTCTGTAGGTATGCACAACGTGCTTTCGTTGTTCTGCGCATTGGTTACAGAGAACAAAGTGCTTCTGTTTTCTAGCAGTTATTCATCGCTCACCAATGCTTCCCTTGGTCTTCTCGCCATTTTATATCCTCTAAAATTTAGGTATGACATAAACATATTTATAATATAAGCATAATTTAAACATGCACATTCAATTCAAGTTGATGCATTTAGTTATTTACACCTTTCATGGCCAGAAATCACGAAATTTTTTTTCAACAGTAAACAATCAATGTATTAGGTCAGAAGCCATATGTGATATGGAGTATACGGTAGTAGAGGTATAACAATGATTGAATGAGGCTGGACATGATATCAAGAATTATCAAGCCGAAGTTTCTGGTTATCGACCGAAGCCGAAGGCTGAAGGTTAGAAACTGTTGTGAGAGTTTTGTTCACAAATAAAAGCACTTGCTGACCATACAATGAACATGAAATTTCGAGGTCATTGTATGGTCAGCAAGTGCGTTTATTTGTAAACAAAACACGAACATAAAGTCTCTAACATTTTTTATATACAATCTCAGTTCACTACTGTAATTGCTGCATTGAAGAACCAAGCTTCGTTGCAGGCTGTCATTTTTGAATAAACCATGATTTTCATGGGTTATTGCGAATAAACCATGATTTTCATGGGTTACTGCGAACAAGTTATGATTCTCATGATCTCAAGGAACGCGGATTCTGAAGTAAACCGCGTGATTGATTTTGACCAATCGCGTGAGTAGTTAGGCTAATGCACGAAGATTGTGTATTAAAATGACATAAACTAAGGCTTGATAATTCATCATATCATGTGAAAACCGAATTCAATAATTGTTTTATTATTCATTTAGAAGAATGAACATTACAATTTTGAATTGTTCGCTTGAATTTGTGTCGATTTCACATTTCTGCTCCTTTGGGACGTTGATGTTTTTGGCATTGATGTGACGTCATAACGTAGGGTACGACTATTTATCACACGTTATGACGTAGTAAAGTGCAGGAAAAAAGTCGTATCACGCGTTATAACGTCACACGTTGGACATGACGATTTCACACATTGCTATTAGCAAATCAGAGGCTGTGAATTCTTTTAAATGAATAATAAATACTATTATTAAATATTCAAATTTTATTCTCGTTAGTGCATGATTGAACATTTAAATTTTATTCTTGGCCGAATTGCCTCGAGTAATATTTTGAGGCGGACCAGTTGTTTCAGGTGCTGAAAGTTCGGTCCAAAAAAAGTGTTAAGTGCATAATAACTTGGGAACTACAGCGTGCATGCAATAATAAGTTAGGAACTAGTTTTCAAGTTATTATTACACGCTGTAGTTCCCAAGTTATGATTACACGCTGTAGTTTCCAAGTTATTATTCCAAGCTGTAGTTCCCATGTTATTATTGCATGCTGTAGTTCCCAAGTTATTATTGCATGCTGTAGTTCCCAAGTTATTATTGCATGCATGCTGTAGTTCCCAAGTTATATTATTACACGCTGCAGTTCCCATTTCCCAAGTTATTATTGCATGCTGTGTTCCCAAGTTATTATTGCAAGCTGTAGTTTCCATGTTATTATTGCATGCTGTAGTTCCCAAGTTATTATTGCATGCTGTAGTTCCCAAGTTATTATTGCACGCTGTAGTTCCCAAGTATATTATTGCACGCTGCAAGTACAGTACACGCTGCATGTAGTTCCTCAGGCTTCGGTGGAAAACACAATCTCGGCCTTGATAATTCTCGATATCATGCAAATGTTTCTTAACACGTAACCTTACTCTAATATTATAGCTTACAATATGCGGCACATGAAACATTACCTAATCAATGTGACACTAAAGCTATTTTTCCTGTTTGTTTAGCTATGTGTATATACCAATATTGCCGTCAGCCTTGCTGGACTTTATAAATGCTCCAACACCTTTTGTAATGGGTGTGCATACAAACTATAAAACCAATATACCCGAGGTGGTAAGTTCACATTATATATATATATATTATATATATATATATATATATATATATATATATATATATATATATATATATATCAAATATGTATTTAGAATCATATATGAGTAGAGTGCTCGATATACCAAAGTATAGAGCTAGTATAAAGATAAAATAAAATAAACTTGGTTTACTTCATAAGATTTTATTCACTACAAACTTGTTTCGTATGACAAGCAACGCTTGCCACACTCATCAGGTGAATTTATTTAAATTATATAAAGTTTAAATTCACCTGATGAGTGTGGCAAGCGTTGCTTGTCATACGAAACAAGTTTGTAGTGAATAAAATCTTATGAAGTAAACCAAGTTTATTTTATTTTATCTTTATATATATATATATATATATATATATATATATATATATATATATATATATATATATATATATATATATATATATATATATATATATATATATATATACATATATTCATTTATTTAAGCAGTTTAGTTGCTAAACAATTTAGTATATATATATATATATCGCCTTGGTTTTTTTTATGTTTTTTTTTTCGTCCTCGCAAGTGTGCTTGGCGCGAAATGTACTAGTATTTGAAATGTGTATGTGACCGTATTACGTCCCAGTTTTGTCTCTCAAGACTTGTGGTGCACAGCTTTGTCTAATTTTCCGATGCGCGATTCGATTTCGCTCGTATGATACGGCAATTCCTCCAGTAAACCTTTCTTTTGATGCTGTTCGATTAAGTTTACATTTAATTGGGGTCAGAATATATTTAATACATGTAGCCAAAGACAAAGTGAACGTATCATGCGGCTTATTTACACTTTAGAACAATTGAACTTCTATACTTTTTAAAGTACGATGTGCTTCTAAAATTCGCGATCGAACAACATTTAGGTTCGCAAGGCATCTATATTATATAGCAACTAAACTATTTTATAATTGAATAAATGAATATTAGATTAAATATTATAGATTAATATATATATTCAGTACCCCAAAGTCTTCTTACGCTTCGTTTAATCTCTGTTAAGCAGGATTATGTAAACATCTCAGTTAAGCAGAATCATGTAAACATCTCGGTTAATAAGCGGGATCATGCCTCGAAGCCTCGAAGAGGAGTGAGATTTGAGTCTATAGTATATGCAAATACATTCAAATTGTACTATTTACCAAGGAAGGTTGTGATAAAAATTTAATAATTATGTTAAAGTTCAATAAATTGAATCTTTTAATAACAGAATTAAGTTGCCAAAATCATACTCGTATACCCGGTCGGTTGATAATAACTATATTCGTATGATTTTGGCATTAATTGCATGGTATACTGAATTGTGGAATTATTAATGGTATATTGACATTATTTTTTTAGAATGATGTTATTTTGGTTGATCTAGACGGTGGACATGTCAGTATACCGGAATCTGTCAATTTATGTTCCATTCCAGAACCATATTTATCCAGGACAAGACATGCATTAACATTGGTATGTCTATATGTAATGTTTACGATATTGTAGTGTATGCGTGATGGGAATTTAATTTAGACCTCCCTAGTGTGTTAAGTTCTTGTGAAGAAGTGGATTTTCCCCCTGAATTAAGAGTTAACTCATCCGACAACTATGCGGTTCTGTTGCTGCGACATGGCGCAAGGCGAAATAAGATTTGGGGAATTAAAATTATCAATGTGTAAAAAAACAGCGCGCGTGAACCTTTCGGTCCGTTAACCCGGGCCTTCATCAGTGCAATTCAAGCGGTATTTTCTACAAATGAATGATTTGATTATGAATTAAACATGCAAAAGTTCAAGAACATTATGGTTTTAATATGTCGTATATTAACATGACAAGAATTCCTCCAGGCTCCAGATGTTTCCTTGCTTCAATAAAAATATTCGTTATGCGTGCACCAGTTATAGTTTCACACATGCACCAGTAAATATTTCTGTATCTTATGCAAAATTTATACTGCGTTAATTTGTCCTTCAGGGGGCGGTTGTTCGAAAGGCGTTTAGCTTAAACGGCGCATAAGTTCAGAACGGAAAACAAATGTTATTTATTGGACAAATGAGCTGAAATATTTCGATGTATAGCTTGATTTAGCTAAATGGAAGTACATCTGTTCAATAATAGCTCAATGGAATTACATATTTAATGCATAAAATGCAGGTTCAGTCAATTCACAACATATAGAAGAGTATTTTTAGTGGCCCCAGATGCGACGTCAAGGGTCTAATTAATCGCGCAAAATGCGTGTGATGCATCAAAGGCCTGGCACGAGCGCTTATTTCTTAAAAAATGCAAAGAAAGCAAATTAAAAATATCGCGGAAGTCGTCCGAAAAAAAAAGGAGAAATTTCGTTTTAAACTAGTTGGCATATTTGTTTACATTTTCAGGCACAGCCAATCAGAATACTTCGTGTAAAATGGCAAATGTTATTGAGTTGTTCGTTGTAATATATCGGTATTTTTTACTGTCAAACCATACACAGTCCAAAAGCCAACACAAAAAACTTTTGTTGAACTAAAATAATAGTTTTGTTCAAATAAAAAATAAACAAAACATTGGCGAAATTGACGATCGCTTTTTTTATAAGCAAGGTCGTATATATGAGATTATATATTAAACACACGCTAGGAAAATGTTAAAGGTATATGAAATATATTAAATGAAAGGGACGTTTTGGAGCTTTTATCAAAGAGAGAAGTCGATAAACTTTTTTAGAACAGCGACCCGGAAAAAATACTCATTACAACAGTCCACAGCAAGCGCTGTATACAATGTTATAACAACGTCGTCACAAAAGCTCACACGAAGAGTTTACCACTAAAAGAGGCGTAAATAGTGTGGTTAACCGATGCGGATAAATATATAATTTATTCTGTTTATATACCGGCGAAAGAACGGCAACTATTCATGTGTAAAAACATTTATGTACTAATTATATACTTGACTGAAACTTCGACTATATATAATGATATATACTTTAATGATCTCAAAGATAGTCGAGGCTCTTTCCCGCAGCAGAGAGGGTTCAATCGCGCACGATACTTACAATAGCGTCTAACTAGATCATGTGTTTTGCGAAGCCGCTAAACCTTTTGGCAGCCATTTCAAGAATGCTCAATCCTGGATGGAAGCAACAGATGGGTCAGGAGCCTCGATTAAAGTCGTATTATTTGATTATCAAAAGGCGTTTGACCTTGCTCACTATACCATCATCCTGGATAGATTGAAATCCCTAGACACCAATTAATTAGATAGCAGATTTCCTGACCAAGAGGCAACAATTATCGAGTCAAACTTGGAGAAGACTGCTGCTTTTCAGAATGGGGGAATGTCCCTGCTGGTGTTCCGCAGCGAACAAAACTTCGTCCCTGGCTTGTTGCTCTAATTATCAATGACTTAAGTACCACCAGTGTTGATGATCAATTCAAATTTGTAGACGATGTCACAATATCGGAATCCGCGCAGAAATTCGCACCAAGTAACAACAAGAATGCATTCACGGATATTCAGAAATGGTCTGAGGCAAATCACTTTCGCCTTTACAAGAAAAAGTGTAAAGAACTGCGTATTGATTTTAAAAAAATAGGGAGTTAATTACCCCCAATTGAAGTCAACGGGGAACTCTTAGAAGTTGTAGAAGAGGCGAAATTACTTGGTCTTACCATCACGCCAACCTTGAAGTGGAGCAAACACGTCAACAACATTATTTTAAAATCCTCCAAACGGAAATATTTTTAATTCAATTAAAGCGTGCAAGAGTACCTGAAAAGGACATCCTACAGTTCTATTCCACTTGTATTCCCCCTATTTTGGAATACGCATCGACAGTGTTTCATTATGCACTACCAAAATACTTTAGTGGTGAAATTAAACGTGTCCAAAACCAATTTCTACGAATTATTTACCCGTCGCACATTATAATAATGGATTGATCGAAAGTGGGTTGGAAATACACGCACGAAGGGAATCTGCCTGTAAGAAACTTTTTAACCAGATCTTAGTCAATCGAAGCCACAAATTGAACCATTTGATGTGTAGATCGGAACCTCCATTAACGTACGAGTTGCGTACGGAGAAACATTCTTATATTCCCAAATTTTTTACAGACCGTTTCAAAAACTCTTTTATTGTTAGTAGTTGCCCAAATAAATAAATAATTTAAATTTTTAATCTATATCTGAATACTATATATTGTAAATTTTATAACTATATATGATATTGTAACGTTTTATAATCTATATACTATTTAACAATTAGACAACGAGTCCGAGTTGTCTATGAGCGAATAGTCAACGAAGGCGAAGCCTGAGTATACACTCTGTACCTAGATATATTAATTTCGAGACAATAATCGATACACCGCAATTACACCGAAAAATAATTTAATTAATTCAATTTTATACGGTCGCGCGAGTGAATTTTTCCCAAACGTCTACCATCACGAATAGACAATGGTTGAGTAGCCAATCAGAATGTAGGATTTGTAAAGACATTATTATTCACAAGCGCCAGATATGAGGTATGCTGCAATTTCATTGGTTGGCTACTAGACAGATATTAGCTCATATCTGTCTAGTAGAGAAAGTAAACAAAATGGGAAGATTTGGGGAGTTGAGTGAAATAGAAATCCAAGCCTAGTTGATATAATAGAACACCAAAATGCACCGAAAGGGCGACAAAGTTTGTGAATATAATAAAACAGTTACTCTCGTCGTATATGGCCGATAGCCAACTCGGCGCTACGCGCCTCGTCGGCTATCAGCTCATATACGACTCGAGTTCGCAGAATAACTTTTAAATAGTCGGGTGTATACTAAATTATAATTTTTTACTGCCATACTAGCTCAATTATTGTAAATATTTACAACATTTTTAGCCTACTATCACCTGTAATTACACGTAATTCAGTCCTTGTAACTGCAATGTGTGTGAACTATGAAACTATCTATCTATTTAACACGGCAATGCGATCGACGGAAACGAAGCAATCGAGCTAGACGATGCGATCTAAGTTAATTGCGGTGATACGTAGGAGCATGTGGACCTAAACGGTACCCTGTCCATTCCATGATCACACGCAATTCTCAGCGGTGAATCCGAGTGGAGATAATATACACGCACAAACAAAAAACTTACCGAACCTAAAGAGAACTCACCTACCCGGGTGCGTGTAATTGTCCTGCAAACTAGAACAAAGAAAGAGGGAAAAGCCCCGACGCGAGGGGAAGAGAATTAAGGAGAGTTTTACGCCTCGCGTGGCCAAAAATATTAAGCATGTTTGATAAAAGATTGCGTGAATCGTAAAACTCAGTGAAATGTACTCGCACACGGCGAGTTATTCACAGAACTAACAGGCACGAGTAACCTTTAGCTCAGCTACTAGCTCTCTTGTGCCGCAGGTTTTTATGTATATATAAGACAGAACTCCATGGTTTTGGCACATCTTTAATTAATCAAATGCATTGCGCCATGCAAAGAATTCTTTTTAGCTGATGTATATGCATGTGTCAATTTTTCTGCATGAATAACATTAACAAGCCCTCTAAATCCCAGGCGTCCATGCATGTGGCCAATTTGTATAAGAAAATTGACAATAGGATATAACGTAATTAGCATATATCTATTTTCTGATAATATCTTTCATTACAGGTCCTCAATCCCAATTTAGTCGTGTCTGATCTCACTTTCCACCGTTGGTCAACCCACCCGTACATTTGCAGGTATAATTATCAAAGGCAAGGTTGCATGCAACGAATGAATTTCAGACACGGACGCGTATTTCATGAATGTGCCATTTTTCCGCGACGTTAATTGTTTTGGTTGCAACTGTTGGCCTTCATGCATGACAACCTACAATTTTGCTTTAAAGTTGTTGACTATACAAAACGTGTCGTCCCTTTCTTTCATATACTCTCTTGGCAAAGGACCAACTGACCGTAGACCAAATCCGCTGTGACATATACTGCATGCATTCTTTATTTTTGTGAATTAAATGCATGTATAGCCAAAATAACTATATAAAACAACGTGCATGACAGCTATAAAATAGACAAGAATATAACTCCTGACAAACGCCATTAGATCGAAACGTTTAAAAGCGTTTTTGTCTAATTTAGGCAGTTGTTGTAGCATGCAATTTGCTGTGAAAGTTAAATGCATGTGTAGACAACCTCGTTCTCAGGGCCATTTTCCTTCATTCTGGGTTGGGGTAAAAGGCCCTGGGATCGGACAGCCGCTTGGCCCGCTTCTGACTGCATGGTTAAATGATTTTTCCTAATTTATGTAATTAGTGGAATATTTTGTAATTATTCCGAAATAGTACAATTCCAATATGCCTAAGTGCGACCATATTATAGTTCTATGTGACGCCGCCATTTTGAAAATATTGCGCAAAATTTAATGATAAATTATGCTAATTCAAAATACCCACGAAATGTGGGTATTTTGAACGGCCGATCCCAGGGCCTTTCCTCTTCTCTCCTCTCGCTCCCATATAAAGTCCCAAGAGGCCCTGGGAACTTGATGTGCAGAGTTAGGTGTCATTCCTACAAGGCAAAATAACTACTGTTTGTATTTTATTTTTTAGGATAAAGAAATCCGTGCAATTTTTATGCGTCTGTTCGCTCAAATATTTTCAGGGTACAGATCATGTTTAAAAGTCATTCGTATTCATCCTAAACCGGTCATCACATTTCATAAGGTATATAGCATACATTATCAGCTCGCGTTTCATTTGCAATGTAAAGTACTAATTTATCTCTTGCGTGTGTTTATTATGTAGGCAATTTAGAGTGCCATCATTGTGTATAATTTGGTATAAGTTCGGAATGGCGGGAAGCATATATAGCTATTCTCGACTTGTATAAATTTAATCTAAGCATATATAGCTGATAGTCATATAAGACGTCAACATTGAGACATTTCTCAATAGACCTTTCTTATAATGACGTCAAACGCGGAAAGTCTGATCTGATACAAAATTTGATTGACTCCACAAAACTATCAAGCAAGTCAAACTTCGTGTAACATCATGCAGACTTTCCGCGTTTGACGTTATTATGAAAAAGGTCTATTACGTTTGGCAATGACATGCAGACATTGTATATAATATTGGAATGCTTCTACTTTTCATATGTTAGGGAACATTTATGGAAAAAAGAGGAGTTTTTGGAGATGATTTTTTTAACAAGGTTTGTTTAATAAACTGAAGTGTTACTGAACGCTTCTTATATATAGTTCATAGAATACATTGTGCATGTATAAAGTTCAAGGAATCGAAGGAATACATAAAATAATTACATTTAAATGAAACTCTCCATGGTTGTCCGGCAGGATTTAATCTTGTATTTTATTTATGCCCGATAAGTACACCTTGGATTTTTCCATTAAATCATTTGCAGAAGTTTAATTAGACCAAAATGACATCATGATGATATCACAAATTTTAAGAATATTTCATTTGATTCATTCAATTCATTTGTTGCTGGCGTATATTTCTTAACTTTTTGACTAAATTTCATACATTCAGAAGATTTCAGGAGATAGGTCGATTAATTGAATTTCTGAAACGGCAATGAACTTGACACACATGCGTATGCATATTTTTTACAAGGTTTTAGATAGCATCAGTTTTAACCAGTTAATAACTGATCGAGGTCCTCCGCACCGAACATGTGATCTATTTGACGAGGTGAGCCAATAATATATTCCATGTAACATTTTAAAATACATATCTAGTTATCTAAGCTAGTATTTACCATTTTCTCCAAAGCTTGTAGCAAGCATTGATGAAACTTTGAAAAGTGAATTGGGTCTCGACGCTGAAATAACGTCGAATGTTCAACAGATTGCCAAACGGCTGTATGATAGCGTACGTATGTATACATGTATTACTGGAACCTATAGTACATTCTAAAAAATGTAATTCGGAGTTGAATTACCGAGGTATAAACATTTGTCTACATTTGTTGCCTTGTGGTTTGTTTTCAGGAGTCTAATTGTTCCCGAGAAGATGACATGCCACCTTTAATACCAAATATAAAAGACGACCCACCATCTACATTCCCCATGCTTGATTCCTCTGTTATTGAAAAGTATTTGGTAGACGACCAAGATCACAGTAACTCTGCAACGTGCAAGACAACCCAGTTATCGTATGACAAAGTTCCGTATGGGTCAGGAGAGTTTAGTTTTCAAACCCGGCATTATATCAATATTCGAAAGTTAGAAGTATTGCACGACTGCGTGGCGTATATATTTGAAAACAAGATATCAGAGGCGCGAAAGGTAAGGATGTGATAAACAATACCAATCGTTTTTATTCAAGGTCAGTTTAGCATTTGTGCTATATGTTAATTTGTGCATGCAGCTTTGCTTTCCACCGCCATAAAGAGACAAATGAAAGACACCTCAATTTTATGACAAAATACTGCATGAAATTGTGGCAGACCATAGCGGCTGTAATGTGGCAGAAGTTGCTTAAAATATTTCATAGGTATACGAAGAATATCATATTAATTAACCTAAAGCATAAAGTCTGTTCCCATTGGGAGTTAAAATGCATTCTAAGCTCTGTAAATACAACAGAACAGTTTTATCAATTTTTTTTTGATTGTACATGGGAATTGTCATATTCCAGCCATAAGTTCGCAGCTAATTTGAATTTTAAAGGTGTCAGTTTTTTTTACTCACACTGTATATATATATATATATATATATATATATATATATATATATATATATATATATATATATATATATGTATACACCCATTTGCAAAAACGTTGGCCGCAGATAGATAGATAGATAGACACTCGAAGTCTGATTAGAATTGCATATGATTACATTTGCATGGGATTTCAATCATATTACACAACATATGCAATTCTAATTAGACTTCGAGACTTCGAGTATCTATCTATCTATCTATCTGCGGCCAACGTTTTTGCAAATGGGTGTATATATATATATATAATTATATATATATATATTATATATATACCATATATAATATTATATATATATATATATATATATATATATATATATATATATATATATACCGGGTGGCGCAAAAAAAAGGTCACCCTTTTTGATTGAGTATAATTTCAAAATTAAAGGAACTATTGCAAAATTAAAGGAACTATTTTATATATTCTCTAATGTCTAACTTAAATTTTGATATATAGCATGAGGTTTTTCATGCAATTTTGACTGAGATATCGCAGTTTCAATTTAAGTATATGCATTTTCCAAAAGTGTAAAAATTAGCTAAAAATGGCATATTAAAGTCAGTTAACAAATCCTAGTATTTTATGGCACGTATTCTGTCTGTTTCAATGAAGTTTAACTAGAAGCATTTGACAGATGGATTAGTTTTTTTTTTCTGTGTATAATGACATGTTGGAAAGCGTTAAAACAAAAATGATCTATTTTGGTTTGGACTTTGTTCCAAATGTTTCATGTCGCATGGGGGATAAAATTCGTTCGGTAGCTCGCTAATTTAACAAACAATCTCGCATGAATTCTGCTTGTTCTTTTCTTAATATGCCTCGTTTAACGATAGCTACAACAGCTAGCGTGTTTGAGTTTTCACAGAATATTCCAGGGTTAACAATGCTCAAGAAGTCATATCAGGAAAAAAGTTGAAACGAACATTATATTTTCTTATTTAATATGCCATTTTTGACTAATTTTTGTATACTTTTCAAAAATACGTATTAAAAGTAAAACGCTGATATCTCGGGGAACATTGTATCAAAGTACGCATGGTATATACCAAATTTTAAGTTAAACATTCACGAAGCTAGAGAAAGTTATTTCAGTGTAACAGACGTTTTAGTTTTGAAGTTATATACTCAATCAAACAGGTTAACCTTTTTTTTGCGCCACCCGGTATATGTATGTATATATTCCATATGACAACCTTTTTGATAACGACTGTATATTAATATATATATATATATATATATATATATATATATACAGTCGTTATCAAAAAGGTTGTCATATGGAAATATATATAAATACGTAAATATCGGTCACGTGATTTTACTACATTCGTTAATTTTATGAGAAATCAGTCGTGAAAATTTCTTAAATGTCATAGTAAAGTGAACAATATTAAAATAATAAAGAAACAAGTGAAAAGTTATAAATATATATATGTGTATATATATATATATATATATATATATATATATATATATATATATATATATATATATATATTATTGTGTTATCAGTCATTGTTATACACTCGTCCTAAATATTATTCCCATTTGGTATAAAAATATTTTTCTAAATACCACTTATTAACCGAATTTGAGGTCCATATTAGAAAAATATCAGACCGAGGTCTTGACAATACCGTACATAAAAGACCGAGGTCTGATATCTTTCCAGTACAGACCGAACGTATTCGGTTAATGAGAGATTTATTATATGGCATACAGTATTTACTTTATTTCATTATACAACGCGCTGCAGCATTCTTGCCGACTCTTTCGCCAGCCAGTCAGTCGCCAAGCAAGCAAAGCAAGCACTGAAGTGGCTTCCAAAACTTTGTTTTTTACTCGTTTAATAAGAATGATACGATGAATAGGTATAATATTCACATGTACCAAATAACAAAATTATATGTCCACAGTTGTTTGGGAACATGAAGCTGATGCATGTTACACGGAACGATTTTTAACGACAATTCACAATGTAAATGAAGGAAATTTCGCTATTTCGCTACATTGTTCGGACATAAAATCATTCGATACTCCAAGATCTTCTTGATAGTAAAATTCGTCCGGGTGGTGCTTTTCTTCGTCCATTTCTCGTCGATATTTTTCGTGTCAAAAATAAAAGTGCAAGCTGCTTGTTTTTGTTCAGAAATATGAGAGTTGGACCGTTACTACGGCAACGGTCTAATACTGGGGGATTCCAGACCCGCAAAGAACCAATCAGCGCACGCCATTTAGTCACAAGAGCGCGTGCCATATAATAAAGATGGTTATTAATACTCACATTTCATGAATTTTTCAGGCACTTCCATCGGTCCAAAGAGCTTTAAAATCAAGAGGAGCGCAGTTGGCGTTATGCCAAGAGCTGGCAGCACGTTCGGAACAGCATAGAGCTGTGCTTGAACATGATCAATTTAATCTTGTTATTACGTTGATGAACTGTGCGTTACAGGTAAATAGGGAGATTTGCATACGTTTAACCCTTAGTTTAACAGGGATAGTTTTCAGAGCAGAGTTTGGAAGAGTTTGTGGTTGAAAATTTCGAATTTGACCCCACATATTAGGAATAAAATGGGCCGTCTTATCTGAATAGGATGATGCAAGCTTGAACGATGGTGCTGTTGCCTCCGCTTTGCTTCCATTAACGTCGGAATTTTGTCGAGTAAGTTGCATATTTTGTACTAACACACAATACCCGTGCGTGGCATTCAATTATTATATATAGTTGGTTTTGATATCCCTTCTCTTTTATAATTGTAGAATTTGGCGCCCGGGGTAATGCAGTTTGCTTATACCTGTGTTCAAGACCATCCAATCTGGCAGAATGCTCAATTTTGGGAAGAAACTTTCTTTAGTGACGTGCAAACAGATATAAAGAAGCTGTATGATGGTTCGAATAATAAGAAGAGACAATCGTCAGATAAGTGTAGGTGTATTTATTATTAGGTCCTGTATGTTTACACAACCATTCGTTTATTAGTGCGAATTTTCAAAGAAACTTTGCAGTATTGTAATGAGTGGCGAAAATTCAAACGAGTAAGTCGGTCAGTTAGTCAGCCATTGTGTAAACTTTCCGGGGGTCATGATCAGTAATGTAAAGTTGTATATGATCAGTAATGTGAAGTTTTTAATTAGGTCAGTTTAACTTGTTTTATTTATTAATTCTCTATCCCTTTTGTTAAGTTCACAAAAATATTAAGGAGTCTGGCCTGTTACTGTAAAATTTGAAGCATTGCTTTTCCGTGGTTTGGGTTTGGTTTTAAAGGAAATTACCCCCCGGAACACCCGATTTTTTCTTAAACTTTGCAACAGCGCATGTGCCGCCTGGCCTTGATCAATATTCATGATGTAAGGAAAGGAGGAACGACGAGTGTTGCTTGAAACATTCCGGGCACAAAAATTGAATAATTCTTTGAGAATCGATGCAATTCATAAACTTATGTTATAAATTACGAGCATTCTATTAAACAAATATAACTTGGACGGTGGTTGTCTGGATGCTTAGGTATTACAGGGCATGGAAACTTTGCGCTATCCTTGGATCACTAGTTGAACTAACCAACCAGTTTGCTTTAGTTCAAGTTAGAGTTTTCAGTGAAAACAGAGGGTTACAGTAGAAGCCAGTGAATCGGTTCTGCTAATAACAATGGACGACTTGCGCTTTAGACTAACTTTTGATCGAAGTAACTAGAGGAAAATAAATCATCCCAGCTAGAAAGATCTTACTTAAATTAGTATACTACTTAAATTAATTACTCAAATTTGGCTGCGAAATTTTGTAAAATACGGAAGGTATAGCCATGCGAAGTTTTGTATACTTTTGTATTACGTGCGGAAATGTGTAACTAATTTAGTTACAAACCGGTCGTAATACAAAAGTATACAAAAATTGACAACTTCGCATGGCTATATTTTCCGTATTTTACAACAATTCGCCGTCAAACTTGGCAGTTTTACTTATTTTAGTAAACTCTTTCAGAAAAGGTCCTTTTTATCGCCGAAGTAAGAAATTAGTCTAAAGCGCAAGTCGTCCATTGGATTGATTACGTTATGTAAACTCCAGTTCATATTCATTTAGAACTACAGCCAACCAAAATAAATTTAAATATTATGCTACGCATAAATATTGATGCGGTATGATGAGAATTCTACTCTCGAAAAGAATGTTAGAATTGAATAATATACCTATACTTCGTACTCGGTGAAACACATGCTGGCTCCTTTTCCAATTATTTATGGCCATAATCTTCAATTTATTTTAGTATTCGCGAATAATGCAGGCTTGTTTGAACGCCTTTCAACGCCACGTACGTCAAGGACTAGTATGACACAGCACCTTCACAGTCCACCAGTGCATAAACATGATGTTGTTGTGATTACACAGTCGGGTGTTTATCAACAGGAAAACATTGATCGGGAATTGGGAGTGAATAACGAAGCTCTAGATATCGCTGCTACACAGGTACGATAGTTGTTTTTGAAGAAGACGGCCACCGCAGTAGAATTTGGGATTAATGTTCCAGTGATGTTTGAAAAGCTTTCCAAAATTACACCAGTCCAATTTGTCAAAATTTTCAAACATGAGGTGGACGATTAAATGGTGCATTTTTGTAGGGCTTTATCGCGGTTCAATTTAACAATAAACACGATAGTTTTTTGTCAAAACATGCGCGTCTTTGCCGGACGTTTTATTTAATACGGGGTGTTTCAAGAAATTCGCGCTAAATCTAAAAATACGGAGTATATGCATGTGCTGCACAAGCTATCAAAGTTTGAAGAAATTTTGGGCGCTCGCAGCCAGAAATTCCCTTAAAGCTTTGTCTAATTAACTTAACCTGAACTGAAGCTGAAATTTTTGTTTAAGGTTCTTCACGATTTTTTTTTTGCTTCAAAAATGTTAGAATACATAAGTTTTAAAGATCTTACGTTTGCCAACGCGTGCACCAAATTTCTTTAAACTTTAACAGCTTATGCGGCATACTCCATATTTTCACTCAGTGTGATGATTATTCTGTTGTAACAATATACTATTCTGATAGTTGTTTTACTGTATTGATGATTAATAATTTTTTTTATGTTTAAATTGTAGTACCTCGGTATAGATACGCCCTCGCAATTATGATATTTCCCATTTCCGGCACACCCCTATTCTACCGTTTTGCAGTAATATATAATATAATAGTATAATCGAAGGTTTATAGCACCTGACGGTGAATTGCAATAAGGCAATCAATTAAAATAAGGTGAATAAGCTTAGAATCGAGATCTTGGATCTTTTGAAAAATTCTTCCACAAATTTATATGCTGTTTCATCAAGACGCATACCTGCATTGAGCAATTCCATGAGTCACTTCATAATCTACTTGCGGATATATATTATACCAGAAGCTCCTTTTTAGAAGTTTTGATATTATCAGACAGGTCACAGGTATTGTGGTGTGCCAGACGGGGCAAGCGTGTTTTAGTTTATATAATAGTTTATATATATAGTTCATGATGTAGTTTATATATATTTGTATACAAATGTATACAGACGGACAGATTTGTGTCTTTTTTTAGATGCGCAACTGGGATTCATTTTCCGAGGAGGTACAAAAAACAAATGTTACAAATGAAGAAAGTATCGTGTTTAGTCAGGCAATTCATTTCGTCAACCGTATGGTATACCTTATGATACCTTTAAATGTTTCACAACTGGTCAAACCAAAGAGAAGACGCATTCAGGAAACTGTACACGAAAACGCTGGTTAGTATGCCGCTTTTCAAATGAATAGATACGAATATCATCACTACGTCAGTCGAATGTTTTAAGATAGTTTGTACTTTTTTTTGCATGCAGGGGCCGATTGTTCGAAAGGCGTTTAGCTTAAACGGTGGATAAGTGTAAAATGGAAAACAAAACTACATTTATATTTATGAGCTGAAATATTTCGATATAAATAGCTTAATTGTCAATGGAAGTACACACATTTAATGCATGCATAAGATGCAGATTTATAGTCATTCACAAGATGCATGAGAGCAATTTTAAACTTCGGCTTATCCACCTTTTAACCTAAAGGCCTTTCGAACAACCGACACTAGGTATATATACGCTTCCAGTTACACAGTTATACTTTCTTATTCTATCGTTTGTACCGTAAATACCTTCATGAATTTCAAATTTTGAACTGCCTATAGTAATTTCACTTGTCAGTAGTCGTGTGTAATGGCCCAGGAGTCGATTTTGCAAGATCGCACGATTTTATTTTTCCAAGCCCCGAATGTTCACTTATGCACGATGTCCGAGGCCAAAATAAGTCGTTTTAAACGATATTTTTTTTAATTCTAATGGTTTTTGCTCTAAAATATCATTTCAGGATGTCTAAAGAAGTAAAACCAGTTCAAAAAATACTGTTTTTCCTCAAAAACCGGCTAAGCGACCTAAAACAACGAATAGAAATTTTTAAATACAGATTTTAGTTGTTGCTAATGTGGTTGCTAAGGAGGCATCCATGTATAGCCAACAGGCGCTTGGTTTAGAATCCGGGACATGAATTTGCCCCCCATTAGCGCGCTCTCTTTTTCGACTGATGTTTCCGATATCAATGACCCCTGTACTGTTATTTATATAATCTCTATGCAACAACTCCCCGAGGGAGCGGAAATGCATGTGAAACCGACACAAATTCGCGCGTTCATTCAAAATTAATAGTCGTTGATAACGACAAACCGAGGCTTGGCAATTCTTCGTATCATGTGAAAGCGGAATTCAATCCTAAATAATTCCTATCTTATTCATAAAACAGGGGCTCCAAAAGATAATATTGATGGATCTTTGGCTAATACTAGCATTGGATCAGACAGTCGGAGTAACGTTGCTAGAGTCGGCCAAAGTACTAATGGGTCCGTTGTTGATGTAACAGATTCTGGCACAGGTAAAAAGTGTTTCCCTTTTTTTGCAAAGGGAAATGTTGTTAAAATGTGTGTCGAATGTGTTTCCGTTTCTTTTTTATTTCAAACATATTGAAAATACAATTTAAATTATTATTAAAAATGATTATGAGCAATGTGGCTAAAAGGTGTATCAGGAAAAACTAGAAGATTTTAAAATGTTTAAAAAACGATCATTTTATCAAAATATCTCAAAAATATATTTACGTCTAAGTATTTTGGCATATTCTGGCTTATCTAACAGTAAAAACTATAGCAGAAAAATTAACCTCAAAAACCGGGAGAACGGTTTGTAAAAGCCTTATTTTTTACCGCTTGCGCAAAGAAAATAAGAGGTTAAAAATCCAAGTTCATTCAAAGAGGTTGAAGTGTTGACTCTTTTGCATGTGCAATATATCGCAATTTCAGAAAATTTGATAAATATTAAGCCCGCCGCGAAACGTTTCAAAATTAGACTTTTTTCCTGTTTACTTCGCTCTCGCGTAACTTTTTAGATGCAAGAATGATTACATGCATGAGTGATAGTAATAAAACAAGAGTATTTATTGTTAGTTAGGTTTACGTACGCTTTTCGAGTTTTTACGTACGCTTACTTTTTGAGTACGCTTCTGCTAGTTTTTACTGTTAAATAAGCCAGATGCTAAAAACAACAAATTAACCTAAATATATTTTTGAGATATTTTGATAGAATGATAGTTTTCTGGACGTTTTAAAATCTTCTAGTTTTTTCTGATACACCCTGTGTAGAAAAGTGCAATTTTTTCGCGCGATTTATTCTTTTGCATTGGAGCAATTTGTTCCAGATGGTTGCAGTGACAGTTCTGAGACAAAAGTAACATTTCGCTTTGCGCGAAAATTATCGCTACTTGAAAACTGGTTCAAGTGTTTATACCTTGGCGCACGCTGATATTTAATTATTTCCTTGCATGAGCAGACGAACGCTAACGCTCTTTCCCGTAGGTATTGGAGTTTAAAATAAGGTGTTGTTGAATTACTTGATTTCTTCTATGCAGATATTACTGTATCCGTATAGGTGCATGCGTTTTTTGTGGGTAGCCCGTTCGCGGGAATCGCAGAAATGGTATTTCATTGGTATTTCATTGATTATTCTTATGTCTACTTTGTTATAACTGTATCCAACTAGCAAACTAGCCCATTTTTGCCTTTGCGTATGGCATTAGAACGTAAAACTAAGCATCATGCAGTTGATTTCCCCGCCATTATTGCGGCCTGTCATTTAACATTGGAAAAAAGTTGAAAATCTTTGCCAATGCTTTGGAGGCTACCCAAATGTAGGTAATAATTCCATGTTCAGTATACACCAATATACATACAACACCCTTTTTTAAACATCTATTGTATCATATCATATCATTAAGCATCATACTATATCACACCGTATCATACTGCATCATATAGTATCGTACTATATCATACCGTATCATACCGTGTCACACTGTATCATATTGCATCATACTATATCATACTGTATCAAATTGTATCATAGTGCATCATATTATATCATACTGTATCATATCGTATCATATAGCATCATATTATATCATATCGTATAATATAGCATCATATAGTATCATACAATATCATACCGTATCATACTGTATCATATAGCATCATACTATATCATACTGTATCATATCGTATCATATAGCATCATATTATATCATATCGTATAATATAGCATCATATAGTATCATACAATATCATACCGTATCATACTGTATCATACCGTATCACACCGTATCATATTGCATCATAAAGTATCGTACCGTATCATACCGTATCATACTGTATCATATAGCATCATACTATATCATACTGTATCATATCGTATCATATAGCATCATACTGTATCATACTGTATCATATCGTATAATCATATTATATCGTACTACGAAAACGCGCACTACTAGCTACCGTCCTCAGTGTAACGGACGCCTCAAAATCGCACAATTCAGGCTATCCTTTGTTTCTAATAGGCGAGATGATTGGGACTTGTGGCTAGATTCAGTCACGTTCACTTACTATACTAGTAGACTAGTAGACACGACACACTAGGCTTGTCTCCGTATATGAGGTAGTTTTTGGGCAATTACCTAGGCTGCCAGTTGAATTGAATTTAGGCATGCCGCTAACAACACCATTCACCCAGAGCGAATATTTACAGTCAGTTAGGTCAGCATTTCATATTACACGCATACCAGAGCATCACATCAAAAGTATCGGAAAAAAGCTCAATCAAACGACAACTACTTGGCGGCCTTTCGAATCGGGCGAAACAATCATGTCGAAAAGACTGAAAGGTTGGAAGTTCAGACATAGATCGGTGGGCCCTTATAGAATCCTAAAACGGGCTGGGGCAGACTATCGTTTTGTTTCAAAGGGAGGGTCTTACCGAAGGTGATGACCACGACCAGTTAAAGTGGGCAAACCGGTTTGCACTACAAACGGAATTGACGGATAAATAGTAGAAATTGACGGATTTCCTCGTGCTCGAGCTGCAGATTTAGACAAAACATTAATCCGTCACTAAGGTACGGATTTGATTGAAAGCATGTCCTCAAGATGAGAGCATAAGGAGGAGGATGGTGTAACGGATATCGGATGATGGAAAAATATGACTATAGACTGACATTAATAGAATAAGGAAAAGTAAGTTGCCGCGGATGCACCATTGCAAGTGCTTCCGAGATTAATATATAAATATAGCGGTCGAGCATAAATATAGCGGTCCAGATAATTAAAGGAAGCATACACGCCCTATAGAAGGATAGTATACCGAATACCGAGTGTAAAACGTAATTAGGGAATTGAACCTAGACCACGTTGTGTGTTACTTAAACGGTTGATTACAACTGCGTAAATAATGTAAATGGTCTATTTTTTCCCGAACGGGAAAACACCAAAGGAAGCCAAGGGACCGATGCAAGGGCGTTACAATGAACAAAAAGGAAAATTTTCTCCAGGTTCTTTACTGTCCCTGCCCAGTATTACTTATTTCCCCCTCTTTCCCCCAATAATTGTATTCTGCGAATGTTACTCAAACTGGAAAAATGGTCATAACATTTGGCTTGACGTCAATGCGAAAAATAAAGCCGGGTGCTAAGGCTAGACGTCCCCTTTTTGAAACAATTTGTACAAAAATTTGCATGCTTTACTTACGTTATAGTCATTTAGAGTCGTTATTATATATATAAACATATTATTTAATTCTGATTCATGTAGTACCTTATTAAGCGAGATTTATAATTGCATGAGTATATGTAAATAAGAAAAGTTAAAGTTTCCATAAAGTTTCCATTATGTGATACAGTATCATACGGTATGATAGGGTATGATATAGAATGATACTATATGACGCTACATTATGCGATATGATATAATATGATACTATATGATACAGTATGATGCGGTGTGATACGGTATGATATAGTACAATACTATATGATGCAACATGATATGGTATGACAGGGTATGATATGGTATGATGCTATATGATACAATATGATACGGTATGCTATTGTATGATACTATATGATGCTATATTATATGATATGATATAATATTATGCTATTTGATACGATATGATACAGTATGATATAGTATGATGCTATATGATACAGTATGATACGGTATGATACTATATGATGCTATATTATGATATGATATAATATTATGCTATTTGATACGATATGATACAGTATGATATAGTATGATGCTATATGATACAGTATGATACGGTATGATACGGTACGATACTTTATGATGCAATATGATACGATATGATACAGTATGATATAGTATGATGCTATATGATACAATATGATACGGTATGATATTGTATGATACTATATGATGCTATATTATACGATATGATATATATGATGCTATATGATACGATATGATACAGTATGATATAGTATGATGCTATATGATACAGTATGATACGGTATGATATTGTATGATACTATATGATGCTATATTATACGATATGATATAATATTATGCTATTTGATACGATATGATACAGTATGATATAGTATGATGCTATATGATACAGTATGATGCGGTATGATACGGTACGATACTTTATGATGCAATATGATGCGGTGTGATACGGTATGATATAGTATGATACGGTATGATATTGTATAATACTATATGATGCTATATTATACGATATGATATAATATGATGCTATATGATACGATATGATACAGTATGATATAGTATGATGCTATATGATACGATATGATACAGTATGATATAATATGATGCTATATGATACGATATGATACAGTATGATATAGTATGATGCTATATGATACAGTATGATACGGTATGATATTGTATGATACTATATGATGCTATATTATATGATATGATATAATATTATGCTATTTGATACGATATGATACAGTATGATATAGTATGATGCTATATGATACGATATGATACAGTATGATATAGTATGATGCTATATGATACAGTATGATGCGGTATGATATTGTATGATACTATATGATGCTATATTATACGATATGATATAATATGATGCTATATGATACAGTATGATACGGTATGATATTGTATGATACTATATGATACAGTATGATACGGTATGATATTGTATGATACTATATGATGCTATATGATACGATATGATACAGTATGATATAGTATGATGCTATATGATACAGTATGATACGGTATGATATTGTATGATACTATATGATGCTATATTATACGATATGATATAGTATGATGCTATATGATACGATATGATACAGTATGATATAGTATGATGCTATATGATACAGTATGATACGGTATGATATTGTATGATACTATATGATACAGTATGATACGGTATGATATTGTATGATACTTATGATGCTATATTATACGATATGATATAGTATGATGCTATATGACAGTATGATACCGTATGATATTGTATGATGCTATATGATACAGTATGATACGGTATGATATTGTATGATACTATATGATGCTATATTATACGATATGATATAGTATGATGCTATATGATACGATATGATACAGTATGATATAGTATGATGCTATATGATACAGTATGATACGGTATGATATTGTATGATACTATATGATACAGTATGATACGGTATGATATTGTATGATACTATATGATGCTATATTATACGATATGATATAGTATGATGCTATATGATACAGTATGATACGGTATGATATAGTATGATGCTATATGATACAGTATGATACGGTATGATATTGTATGATACTATATGATGCTATATTATACGATATGATATAATTATGCTATTTGATACGATATGATACAGTATGATATAGTATGATGCTATATGATACAGTATGATGCGGTATGATACGGTACGATACTTTATGATGCAATATGATGCGGTGTGATACGGTATGATATAGTATGATACGGTATGATATTGTATAATACTATATGATGCTATATTATACGATATGATATAATATGATGCTATATGATACGATATGATACAGTATGATATAGTATGATGCTATATGATACGATATGATACAGTATGATATATATGATGCTATATGATACGATATGATACAGTATGATATAGTATGATGCTATATGATACAGTATGATACGGTATGATATTGTATGATACTATATGATGCTATATTATATGATATGATATAATATTATGCTATTTGATACGATATGATACAGTATGATATAGTATGATGCTATATGATACGATATGATACAGTATGATATAGTATGATGCTATATGATACAGTATGATGCGGTATGATATTGTATGATACTATATGATGCTATATTATACGATGATATAATATGATGCTATATGATACAGTATGATACGGTATGATATTGTATGATACTATATGATACAGTATAATACGGTATGATATTGTATGATACTATATGATGCTATATGATACAGTATGATACAGTATGATATAGTATGATGCTATATGATACAGTATGATACGGTATGATATTGTATGATACTATATGATGCTATATTATACGATATGATATAGTATGATGCTATATGATACGATATGATACAGTATGATATAGTATGATGCTATATGATACAGTATGATACGGTATGATATTGTATGATACTATATGATACAGTATGATACGGTATGATATTGTATGATACTATATGATGCTATATTATACGATATGATATAGTATGATGCTATATGATACAGTATGATACGGTATGATATTGTATGATGCTATATGATACAGTATGATACGGTATGATATTGTATGATACTATATGATGCTATATTATGATATGATATAGTATGATGCTATATGATACGATATGATACAGTATGATATAGTATGATGCTATATGATACAGTATGATATAGTATGATGCTATATGATACAGTATGATACGGTATGATATTGTATGATACTATATGATGCTATATTATACGATATGATATAATATGATGCTATATGATACGATATGATACAGTATGATATAGTATGATGCTATATGATACAGTATGATACGGTATGATATTGTATGATACTATATGATGCTATATTATACGATATGATATAATATGATGCTATATGATACGATATGATACAGTATGATATAGTATGATGCTATATGATACAGTATGACACGGTATAATATTGTATGATACTATATGATGCTATATTATACGATATGATATAATATGATGCTATATGATACGATATGATACAGTATGATATAGTATGATGCTATATGATACAGTATGATACGGTATGATATTGTATGATACTATATGATGCTATATCATACGATATGATATAATATGATGCTATTTGATACGGTATGATACAGTATGATATAGTATGATGCTATATGATGCTATATTATACGATATGATATAATATGATGCTATATGATACGATATGATACAGTATGATACGGTATGATATTGTAGATACTATATGATGCTATATGATAAATATGATGCTATATGATACGATATGATACAGTATGATACGGTATGATATTGTATGATACTATATGATGCTATATGATACGATATGATACAGTATGATATAGTATGATGCTATATGATACAGTATGATACGGTATGATATTGTATGATACTATATGATGCTATATTATATGATATGATATAATTTATGCTATTTGATATGATATGATACAGTATGATATAGTATGATGCTATATATACGATATGATACAGTATGATATAGTATGATGCTATATGATACGATATGATACAGTATGATATAATATGATGCTATATGATACGATATGATACAGTATGATACGGTATGATATTGTATGATACTATATGATACAGTATGATACGGTACGATATTGTATGATACTTTATGATGCTATATGATACGATATGATACAGTATGATATAGTATGATGCTATATGATACAGTATGATACGGTATGATATATAGATACTATATGATACAGTATGATACGGTATGATATTGTATGATACTATATGATGCTATATTATACGATATGATATAGTATGATGCTATATGATACAGTATGATACGGTATGATATTGTATGATGCTATATGATACAGTATGATACGGTATGATATTGTATGATACTATATGATGCTATATTATACGATATGATATAGTATGATGCTATATGAACGATATGATACAGTATGATATAGTATGATGCTATATGATACAGTATGATACGGTATGATATTGTATGATACTATATTATGCTATATTATACGATATGATATAATATGATGCTATATGATACGATATGATACAGTATGATATAGTATGATGCTATATGATACAGTATGATACGGTATGATATTGTATGATACTATATGATGCTATATTATACGATATGATATAATATGATGCTATATGATACGATATGATACAGTATGATATAATATGATGCACTATGATACAATTTGATACAGTATGATATAGTATGATGCAATATGATACAGTGTGACACGGTATGATACGGTATGATATAGTACGATACTATATGATGCAGTATGATACGGTGTGATATAGTATGATATGATATGATACAATAGATGTTTAAAAAAGGGTGTCGCATGTATATTGGTGTATACTGAACATGGAATTATTACCCAAATGTATGCCTTGCATACCTATTTTTTATTTTCAGCCGGTATGGCATTAGAACGTAAAACTAAGCATCATGCAGTTGATTTCCCCGCCATTATTGCGGCCTGTCATTTGACATTGGAAAAAAGTTGAAAATCTTTGCCAATGCTTTGGAGGCTACCCACATGTATGCCTTGCATACCTATTTTTTATTTTCAGCCCAAGGCAGTGTATATGGTGATGTACATAACAGTGATCACTGGGATGAAGAAGAGGATGATGGCACTATCACTAACGAAGTGACACGATTTGTTATTCGATTTGTCGATCGGGTCGGAACTGCTGCTGGTATATCCACAGAACACCTGAAGTCGTTGTACAGTTTGGTACCAAGTTAGTATAAAATATTGTTTAAAATACTTAAAAGTTAGTATAAAATACTTTTAGAAAGACACATTCCACATGCAGTCTCTTTACTTGGAAAACATTTTCTGATCTAAAATATAGAAACTATAGTGAAACATAGTTTGTTTGTTTCTATAACCAGTGCCAGAACTTGAACGATAATTGGGAGGGTGTTTATTGAAACCGTCCGGCAGAACTAAATATACCGTCGTTGACATAAAGTACACGTGACCACAAAACATGTTTTAATTAGATTCAAAGTTGTAACGACATTTTACAATTGTATTACAAGTGTGTTTGTGTAAAACAACTCCCAGTATGAATAAACACCTCCCCTTCTCAATTGTCGTTCTGGTTTTGGCCCTGCTATACGCTGTGCTTATAAAAATTGGACATCTTTTACCAAAAACAAATTGCGAAACATGTTAGCATCTTCATAGTCATAATTTTTCATTGCATAAAAGATTGAGACAAAGCTAAAATTTAAGGACATGGTTTTTAATAATTTAAATGCATACTTTGTTTCTCTCTACTTTCACTTTCTCTGAGATATTCCTTTGTGTTATCACAAAAGCAAAAGCTATTGGATGACTCGCAACAGAATAAAGATACAAAATTTTAGTATAAATTTTATATATATATAGTGACAAATCAGTTCAAATAAAAATTAAAATATAACATTTATATGACGCGCGTGCTGATTGGTCGAGTAGCGAGCTTCTATTTAACAATTAGTCGTTGAAGACGAGGTGAATTTTTCAAATTGTTTGCAAATATAATAATCAACATAATTTCATAAGAATTTTGTAATTAATTCAAATTTTATATAGTTATAGTTGAAAAACAACAACAAAAAGCTATAATCACCGACCATTGACTATCACTTCAGAGATAGTAAATCTTGACCAATCAGAATGGAGGAAAATCAATAGTCACCTCGAAATTTATACTAAAACTGTATAGGAACACGGAGAATGTTTTCTATTTCTTAAATTATAAACAAGCATGTTATAAAGAATTAAGTCTATATAGTCGCTTCTACGTTTTCAGCGTGGCTATATTTCTCAACAGGGAGGGTTAGTGGCTATATAGGTTGAAATTATTTCGCGTAGACCAATTTAGGGTTACATTTCTGGGATTTAGAAGCAAAAAATGAATAAAATATGATTGTTTAATCACTTCTATACTTGAATAATGTTCAATGATTCTTTTGGTTGTCGTTCTATAGGTGTGGTAACTATGCACACGGAATCGTTGGAACCAGTTTACAGAGAGCATAAGCAACTTGCGCCAATTCGAAAGGTAATTGCTATGCTCACCCTTTCAGTACATTATTTCTTCAATTGTCTCTCACTTATAGTAGGACTATCTATATATTTTCTTGCCTCAACACATACAACATGCATGTAGATAATATATAATACTTTAATCTTGGTAATTGGGACTGATATTTCATATCAAATATTTTTACAGGCGAAAATAATCAGACCAGTGATGTTACCTTATGAGGAGATGCAAATGGATGGACTACGGTGTTATTTGATTCCCGATGGTCGGGAAACCGGGACTGGTCAACATTATGGTGGACCATGTCTGTTTCCTGCGGAGGGAGCTGTTTTTCTTACAAATTACAGGATAATCTTTAAAGGGACTCCTGTTGATGAGTTTGGTAGGTTTTATAAATCGTAGTATTATTATACAAAGATATAGTTGGCATACACTGATTGGCTGCCGATCTGTCCAATAGAAAATAAGTGGTCATTACGCTATCCATCATCGTTGTTGGACCGCTCAAATAAAAATCGGCATTCGAGGATTGCGAGATTTGCAATTTTGTCAGTTGTATAATGCAAGAATAATATGGAAAAATATTGTCCATAAATGAAAACACCACCTGCAAATATATTTTATAACCCCGCTCCTTGGCTGAGCGAATTTGGCTTTTAGGACCTTTTCCACTTGTTATTTCCAGCACAAAATAGACATTTATCTCTTTTTTCAGCTCAAAATAATTGGTTAAATGTTTAGTTGTTTTATCATTTTACGAAAATAAGCGGGCCAATGGAGGATAATAGCTTCCGACCGATCACGGATTTTTTAGTCCTCGGAAGATATCATATTATATGACATTCAAACAGACCATGCTAGTTTCGGCTATATTATACTGTTATATTTTTTAAAACTTATAGAATATGTACATTCTGTTATAAATCGTATACGCGTTCCTTTTATAAACTTTGTTCTCTATTAATGCTACTGAAATATTGATTTATTTTTCGTTATAATCGTTCGTATCGTTTGTTCGATTCTAACCTTTATAAACATCAACCTTGCATAATTATATATGCTGCAAAATTTTGACTATAGTTATATATTAATTAATTAAAATATTGCAGTCTTTTACAGATGGGAAAGTTATAACATTGGCAGCCCGGTAAATGCGGTAATGTCACAGTATCTTATGTATATATAATTATCCAACTCTCTGACAAAATGCATACATTAGTACCATCGCTTGAAACACAAAATTAACGTTAGTTTCTTGAAAAAAAAATAGATACAAAACACCGTGGATATATTTGCTATATTTATCTGTCATTTTTTGAGTTAAAAACAACTTAAAAATGCCTAAATTTTTTAAATAAAAAGTGTATTTTTATCGAAATTTTGCAAAACCTAGGCAGGACGCAAATATAGTAAATATATCCAAGGTTTTTTGTATCTATTTTTTTTTTCAAGAAACTGTCGTTATTTTTTGTTTCAAGCGTTGGTATTAATGTATGCATTATATTTTTTGTCAGAAAGGTGCCAGCCTTGGGATAATTATATATGCATAAGATAGTATGACGTAACTGCACTCACCGGGCTGGCTATGGTTATACTTGATTTTAAGTAGAGTGCAATTACATTTAAAATTGTACATACCATACCAACTAGGAACAATAATGTTTTACTATATTTACTATATTTTATATTACGTTAAAATCATAAGAAGCAATGAATTTTTCAGCTTCAGAGATGGTTGTCACTCGAAGCTTTCCACTTGGATCTCTCGTTAGAGAGAAGAAACTTGCTGCTCAATATATACAACATTTGAATTCGTGGATGGGAGAATGTGTTCAGTTACGTTCTGTAACATTTCAGGTTAGATATGATCAGAAACAGATAATTCGAATTTTTTTGGATGGAAACTAATGTATATATTTATTGTTATGACAGATGTTAAAACTTTGTTTTGACGAAGAAGTAGGTGCAGAAAAGGTCGAAGCATTTCGCAAAACTATAATCAAACTTCGCTATCCTCCGTCCGTTTTAAGCACTTTCTCCTTTAAAACGAGTGATAAGAAACAGCCGGTGAAGGTTGTGCGCTTACAACTACCGCCGAATGATCACCAAGTAGCTGAACCCAAGAAAATGAAACCTCGGGCAAGTAATGTGGCTGTGAAAAGAGAAAGTGGAATTAGACATTTTAAAGGTTCGATAAAAAGAGTACGAAATCGAAATGGCTTGTCTTCACCTAGACCAGGTCGCAAAAGAAATTTATCTTCTGATGGCTCAATGGAAAATATATCTGATGGGCAGGTCAGTGTTATTATAAACGCATTTGGCCAACTCTGCACTAGTTTGTAAAGTATACATAAATGGTAATGACAATGTGGAGAGTTCCTGGACTAGTCCCTAGCACAAAATGTTTTTAATTCTTAATTCAAAATGGCGGCGAGAAAATTTATCTCTGATATACTGATCTCAAAATATTTGCATCAGAGACAAAATCAGGGACAATTTTTGAAATCTCAACATTTTGTGCTAGACCTCTCAGCGTTGGCTGCCCCTCCGTGCATAATTAACAGCGCGCATACAAGGCCCGGGACTAGGCTGGAGAGTTCCCTTGTTTTGATTGTGGTTGTGGTTTAATCGATAACCATTGTTGGGAGAAGGGAAAAGTTTTCAATAATCATCTCGCCTTGAAAATGTTAACTATACTTTTATCTCAACCTTCACTATCTAGTGTTTAGTGAATAATCATTCATTTTAATCTTTTAAGCGATGGTTTAAGACTGATTGGATAATACGAAAATTGTTAGAATTAGTGACAATTAGGCTAGATTAGATTGTAGAAGAATTCGAAGGATTGTCCAAAAGATTAGATTGTACAAAAAAATACTAATCTAGAATTCACTTGCCTTTTCACGGATTTGCTTATTTAAGTTAATTTTATGTTATCGTCTGTGCAAGGTAGATAAGGAACTGGGGAGCAGGGGAATGGAGGAGCTAGGAAGCGGAAAAACCTGTTTCCATGTTTCACTTGTTGCGATTTTAAAGATAGCCATGCAGTATGAATGTCACGTAGTACGATCTCTTCCGAGGACTGTAAAATTTGTGATCGGTCGGAAGCTATTATCCGCCATTACTGTTTGTCAGTTTGTAGATACTCGCGATCTTTTGGGCAAAACAATCCCACTTATTTTCGTAAAATGTAAAAACAACTAAACATCTAAGCAATTATTTTGTGCTGGAAATAGCTACAAGTGCCTGTTTTTTCCATATAGGGATGAATTGGAAATGCTATACCTTACCTAATTCACCTTTTTCGAGGTTAAAGAGGCATTGGGCATGCCCTGTTAGGCAACTAGTCTTCCCTTTGAATTTAAGGTTTTATAATGCAAAGCAAAACTTGAAAGGCACCGCTCCACGAAATTGAATCGGGAGAGGGGCTAAGGGTTGAGTTGACTGTCTAGGACCGACCGTGGTTGGGCAACGTGCAAGAAAATCTTATTAATTAGACCTTCCAGAATGGCTAATTGATGCTTGGATGAACTATTTTTAGGTTGATCTTTCTGATATTCCGATATCCCTACCTAATGAAACGGTTCCTCCAATCGACAAACTGAACTCGACTCCTTATTGTAAAGAATATGTACGCCTTGGTTTTGGCTCGTTACTAAATGACTCAAACAGTAAGAGTATGCCTTGGAGAATATCAGTGGTCAACCTCCAATACGTTTGTAGAAGGTAATGCATTCATGTGAATTTCAATTATGATGGAATGATCACCCTACACATATGCAAATGAGATGTGTGGTTCCTTCGAATTCATGATAGCCTAAAGGTCTGTACACACGATCCACTTTTGTTGGATCCAATTCACTTCTGACGAAAGAAATATTAGTCAGTTATTGATAAAGCAGTACTGCATTTCCTTCAGTTGATTTGCTGCTCATATATATTTCAAGACAACAAACTATAAAATATCCATCAGAAGTGAATTGGATCCAACAAAATTGGATCGTGTGAACAGACCTAAAGCCAAAGGAATAACATATAAATACGCTACCTTATCAGACAAGAGAAAGACGCCGCGTTCATCTTCTGATAGATAGATTTTACACCATCGCAAACGTGTCATTCTTCACCCATCCAGTCGGGAATAAAGAATGGGTTTACGCTATAATGCTTTATCGATAGAACTGTTTTACAGTGGCGTAGCCAGCCTAGCTATTTAGTCATGATATGCAAATTTTATGTATCATCACTATTATGCTGAAAGGATGGCGAGGCTATTTGTCGTCGCTACAGAGCTACTTTCTCGCTTGTCCTACAATTACAAATATACTAAAGTTTTAAATAACGGCCGGTTTATTTACAAGCTTTGCTTTATATCTTCTTCAAAATATAATAATATTTTCTTCAAAATATAATATTAAATAAGCATATTCATCACAGCCGGTCCAGCAAGAACGAGAAGAAAATAAGAAAATTAAAACGACACATAGGTCATGTAAAGATTATATACAACAAACGTAAACAATATGCGCAAAACGGACTTTACATCATCTTTAATACTGGAAAAGATTTATTTATTCTAGATTCAGCTCCGAGGCAAAAATATTTAGAATTAAATAAATCCAATTCCATCGTTCTAGAGTTAAAACCTAATTTGTTATCGTGTTTACAAAAATCGTCTATTTTCCACCATTGGGTGTGTCTGATCTGGGTAACTATAGTGATTGAATATTCCTACAAGCTTTAGCGATTTAGTATTGCAAAGAAAATTTGCAAGGTTTTCACAAAAAAGAATCGCTTCCGAACACAGTGATATTACAACAGGGGCGGATCTAGGATTTTTTTACGTTAGTCAAAATTTTCGTAGGCCATGCATTTTCGTCGCAAATCGTCCCCCCCATCCCGCCAGATTTATGAAATTTGTGAGGCTTTCCAAGCCTAATGCCAGGCTAGTCTGCTAAATTCCTAGGGCACGCCTATAGAATGCCACAAAATATTACAAAATGTAATAACATTAAACTTTTAAGAATTCAATAGCATTGGAGTAAAGACTTTTTTTGAGTTACATATATAACAAATATGTAAAATATTTTCATTCGGTTATATTTTCAAAGATGGAATGTTCTTTTCCAAATTTTTATGGCAATTTATTCTCACACCATCTTATTTTGTAGTTACCCGGCTGTTTTGGTCGTTCCTCATCAAGTCTCAGACGATTCCATACTACGAGTGGCAAAAAACCATCGTCAGATGCGCTTTCCGGTTGCTACGTGGAGAAATAAGACAAATAGTGCTGTTTTGTTGAGGTCATCCGCGATTGAAAGAAGTTCCGTTGCTTCCATCATCCGCACTGGAGTTGCCGCAAGCGGTGGAAGTACGGACGCCATTCGTTCTTCAAATGTGGAACAAGACAAGTATTTGGCTGCTGTTGGTACGTTTTTGAAGTTAAAAAAAGGCAAATGCCAATTTTAATTTCCCCAAAAAACCGCTTTAATTTTTTAGTTTCCTAGAAATCTCCTAACTTTTTATGTACAAAGGAGCCTAGGTAACGCTAAAGTGTAAACACGGCTGTGAAGTGTAGGGGGGTTCGGAGGCTACGACGTAGGCTATAATTTAGCTGTAATGCGATATAAGGCGCTAAATGCAATTCCTGGACTTTATCTTTTGTTCTTCAAGAACAGATTGGATTTCCCAAGGGTTTCCAAGGTTGCACACTTGACTGTGTTATATACTGCATAAGCCGTGTTTAATCGACGACTTTTCTCTGTATTATATAGTCGCTGCAACTCCTGTATCAAAAAATAAGGCGGCTGCTAAACAACAATCACTTGCATCAAATGCAAACATGTCAAGTGCTACTCTGGATATGAGAGATCTAAGTGATAAGGATTTAAAACGTGTTTCAGCAGTCGATACCATTGACAAAGCAATGATTACACAAGGCTGGGAACCAGCAGCCTTGTATGTTTTTTGCGATAAGAACAATTTGAAGGTGAGTGAGGCGAGGGAATAAAATTCCCGCACGCGTAGTAATATTCAGGATGGCTTTAACCTGGAAAACCCCGACATGAAAACCAATTTTTCGATCGGTCCCTACTTCACTGTTGCATAAAAGACCCACAGTTGTGCTTTTTTTGCCGTACGAGCGTTGTCATCGATACAAGTTTCCTTTGTGTTGTCGTATAACATCTCCACCGTGTTTTAATCTTCACGTTGTGTCATCTATAGAGCTTAAAGAAAGAAGCTTATCCTAAAATTGAGTTCGTGCCAGCTGAGGTTTGTTTATTTACGTGATCATTGTGGATTCAATAGAAAGATGCATGTTGAAAAACGTTCAAAATAAGAATTAAAGTGAAGCATAAATATATACCGTATCGCTCTTTAGTTGCCCGATTTGCGGGACATGAAAACAAGCTTGAAGAAATTATTTAAAGTGTGCTGTCCAAGTGGCCCACCAAGGGACTCCGCGCAGGGTGAAACGTTTTTGAAAGCTTTGCAAGAAAGCGAATGGTTCAATCAGGTATTTGGACTTTTTTGTATAAATAATTTCATAATGTTCTCTGGTGCTTTTCTATATAATGCCTAGTTTTTTCGTCACATTCTCGTTGCATCGAATGCAATTGAAATAATAGATGACTCATCATAAAGCTAATTTAAATATTCCTCTTGTATTGTGCATGCATTATAAAAAGTATATGATATCGATTTATTGTGTATTTATAGTAATGTTCGAATAAATTTCTCTATATACCTTTAAAAAATAATAAAAAAAATTTTTCATTCTAGTTGTCGCTTACATTGCGTATTTCCGGTGCTGTTGTTGATCTACTTGACATTCAAGGTTCATCCGTGTTGATCGCGTTTGAAGATGGATGGGATAATACGTCACAAGTGAGTATTTTTAATTTACATTTAGCAGTTATAGTTTATCTGTTTATTTAGTGAAGGGACCCTTTTGATTGATAGAACTTACCTGCATGCAGTTTTCCATGAAAATTTTTGCACTTATTTACACGAAAAACTTGTTGGAAACATATCCTGCCAATTCTAATACTTCAAGTAACTTGGATCAGTCCCATATGAGGTAAAATACCCGTTCGTTCATTAGGAGTGACATTAAAATGGACAACATTTTATTGAGGGGGGTCTAAGAATTTACAAATAACAAGGAGGAATTTCGTTTTAAACTAATCGGCATATTTGTTTACATTTTTTAGGCAAAGCCAGTTAGAATGCCTAAATTTCAAATACTTCATGTAAAATGGCATATATTGTATTTTTATCAAAATTTATGCATTCTGATTGGGTTACTGAAAATGTAAACAAACTTGCTGATTGGTCTAAAACGAAATTCCCCTTTTTTTTACAAAGGGCAAAAAACAACTGACTGCAATAATGCCTAAAATAAACAACTTATTTTACTAGGAGACATGAACTGCCCTTTCAATTTAAATCAAAATTATAAATTCTTAAATATCATGTGCTTTAAGGTGGTCTTATACAAAAAAAATTATTTTTTTATTTTGAAAAATATAAAAATCTTTTCATGCCATATTGCAAGCCAAGTTGCTCTGAGTGAAAAACGGCTTGTATGAATCTTCAATCACTATAGTTACCCAGACCAGACACACCCGATGGTGGAAAATAGACGATTTTTGTAAACACGATAACAAATTAGGTTTTAACTCTAGAACTAAAACTTCTCCGATCTATCTGAAATAAACAGGTCGCTATTTTACTTAGACTGAATGGAATACAAAACTTTTAGTTCATCTTCGAGCAAATTGTCTTTTAAGTCAACCATGAAAATTTTATATATATATATATATATATATATATATATATATATATATATATATATATTTTTTTTTTTTTTTTTTTTTTTTTTGAGAAAAAAATATTAAGGATCGAATAGGGAGACATTTATATTGGGATCCCTTGAAATTTTAAAAACAATAAATTGTTATAAGACCACCTTAAAAATAACTGAGTGTACGAGTATACACCCCTCCACCCAATTATTCGTTTATAGTCTGATGACCATGAAATTTGATATCTGAGAATAAAAATCAACCAATCAGAAGCCAGATCCTCGACAAAATTGAATTATCAATTCTTTCATTTCATATGACTTTAACACAAATTAGACGTTTAATCCTGCACCCTTTATAGTTTAAACTATTAGTTAGAAGAACGTGGACAAATTCTCCAGGCGCTTGATAACTCAGTTTTGTCGAGGCGTCTTATGATGTCATGATCTCAGATCAGCTGGATATGATTATTACTCCAACAATTGTATAATTTTCCGACTATTGTAGATAACGTCTCTCGCACAAGTAATGTTAGATCCCAAGTACAGAACAATTAACGGCTTTAAAATTGATTGAAAAAGAGTGGTTATCATTTGGGCATCGTTTCTCCCACCGCTGTAATCACACACAATCAACACAGTCAAGTGGATTCGCACCAGTATTTTTGCAATTTCTCGACGGGGTTCATCAAGTAAGTATTTCGGAATCCCACTTTTGAAAAAAATTATAAAATTGTATCAATTTTTCAGAGCCAATTTATGGATTTGCAAACTAAGAACCTTACTTAGCTTTGATTATACTTCTTGTCAACACAGTCTTGTGAGTTATTTCTATGGCGAGTAGATCAAAAACATACTGTAAAATGTATTTATGCATGGAAACCAAATTACACATCAGCCTGGGCTGAGGTTAGTCTTTTTGTAACTGAGATTCTTTTTCCAAAAAATTGCGTTTCTTGCAACTACTGAAATTTTGATATAATAATGCACTTTCTCAATAATTTTTCATCCATGGTATGGGAGCCTCGCCGCGCTCTCGTTTATCACGGTGAGTCAATCGCTTTGTTCCATGCATGTTTTTCTGGGAGTTTTCTAGCCGTTTTGAGAGTCTTCTATAGCCTAAAATGTTGCCTGGCGTATATTTATTAAAAAGATGTATTTGCCTAATAATAGTGAATATGCACAATTTAATGTAGTTAATTCTCATTTTTTCCTGTCATTTGTATTTTAGATTCTTCATCAATATCCATTATCATTCGAATTCAATGAATATTTCCTTCACTTTCTCGCATACCATCATGTCTCAATGCGCTTTCGTACGTTCTTGTTGGACTCAGAGCACGAACGGCAACAAATGGGGTGGTTGTCTGACGATGAAGATAATGACAAATCACGTGGGAAAAGCCTTTGGGATTATGTTGATGAACTTCATAGAAAGGGTTCAATATTCTACAATTTTAAGTATTCAAGCCAACACTCGAACAAGGTTAGGTTCTAATAGATTCAGCAACTGCACAAATTTTGTCCACTGCATGAGGAAGCAAGATATATAAATAGGAAAACGTATAGGTTTCGTTCGTCGGGTGAAAATCAACAGTATTTCTGCTGATTAGCTATTGTTTTTAAAGTTGATAATTTTTAGCTGATGGAGGCCCGGAAGAAAACCGATTTTTGCAACGTTTTATTCTCTTATTGCATTGTTATAAAAGTAATTCTTCCTATCTCCGTGTTTTGTCAGGTACTTCGGCCTCATTGTAATGTATCTAACCTTAAGTTGTGGAGCTATTTTGTGTCTGAAAATGTTTCGACGGGTCCAACATTTGACCAAGAACTTATCAACGAGACAGAGACTGCAGCCGAAGAAGGCCAACAAAAATTTGAGGACAAGTATAATTCAAACAGGTATGAAAAAATGTGCGTCATATTATTTCTACCTCTTGTGACGTGTGAATTGTACGGTATTTGAATTACACACTGATTTAGCTAGGTTTACTCAGGTTCAGCTTGAGGATGGAAACGTCAAAGACGATGTGAAAATGACGAATATATAAATGGCGTGTGATAAAAAGTGTATTTTTATCGAAATTTTGCGAGACCCAGGCATACAGAATGGAATTTGCTCGACAAACGTTATCGGAAAAATCGTCTGCATGATAGGCTGTTGGAAGTTCGGAAAATTACGAAGGCAAACTTAATGAAGAGAAATTCCTTCGTATACACTATATATGATGATGTTTTAAGCATGAACGTTGCCTTTCGTACAAATAAAGGACTTTGATAAATTAGCATTTGCTGTTCCTTGCTTTTTTTTTTTTAAATGTTTAAGGAGTGCACATAGATAAATCAACCTATAATATTTATTGCGTTGACAGGACACCCATGCTAACCTGCTTTTTTCAGGCGCTGCTTGAGTGGAATGTACGGCGGTACTGCCAACTATGATAGCAGTGGATGTTCATTCCAACTGCAAGAGTATAACCGGATAGAAGAAGAAGCAGATCGACGAACCAGCCGATGGAAAAGAATATGGGATAAGTTGGAGTCCCCTAACATCCCGAAAAAGGTATGGTATATATATATATATATATATATATATATATATATATATATATATATATATATATATATATATATATATTATATATAATATATTGACTGGTTTTAAAGCAATATTTAGGAGTGGACGCAGCGAATGAAATGTTCTTTTTATTATATATATATATATATATATATATATATATATATATATATATATATATATATATATATATGTGTATATATATATATATATATATATATATATATATATATATATATAGGCAAAAATGTTCTCCGTATATATAGTGGATCTAGGAAAGGTTGTCCGAAAATATATACATATATACAAATAGTTGTGACATGTGACCACATATTTCCATCACGTGTCATATCTAATACGCATGCAAACGCTGCAAAATTGCTTCAAGGTTATTGTTTAGTTGGGATATTTTTGTTGTAAAATGCCTAAGCCGTATTCAGACGATATAAGATGGGCGATTGTGTGGCAGAAATTATTTTATAACAGGTCTTCAACCAGAGTTGCTGTCGATTTGTTTGTTTCGCCAAGGACAGTAGATCGCGTTTTCAACCTGTTTATTAATAGGGACCTTAAGCATGTAAGACGGCAACACGACGACGACGCGGCTGAAATTCTCCTTTAAATAAATGCTATGGCAAAGTTGTTGTTTTATATTATTAATTGTACCAATTCAGTGAGATATAAGGCGTTAAAAACATTTTGTTTATGTTTAAGGACAATTCTATAGAGCCTAATTCGAGGGAGGGCTCGCTGGGCCTGAAATGCAATTAACCGTTCTAGGCAAGACGTAAAAAACGACGTTTTCCCGTTGTAAACAGAACGAAGACGACTTTTAAAACCCATCATGGGTCTTTTCAATGACCCATTGTATTGATAGCCGTCGTCGTCGCGTTCGCGTTCTACATGCTTAAGGTCCCTAATACTGGTAACGTTACGTCGCCCCATAAGTTTGGCAGGCCTCTTTGTAGCACAACACTTTACCAGCATGAGGAACTGGCAATATGTGAAATAATTCATCCAGAGCTATACCTATAGGGAAATCGCCGATCAATAAGAAAACGCTGACATTCGGTGATAAACGGGCTCTCAGATAAAATAAATGAGGGTATATTTTACTAATAGCCTGTTGTCACATTGTTTACGCTGTGCCAGCTATGGATTTAACGAAGCGTTCGCAGCGTTTGCATGCGTAATTAAGTGCGACACGTGATGGAAATATGTGGTCGCATGTCACAACTATTTGTATATATGTATATATTTTCGGACAACCTTTCCTAGATCCACTATATATATATATATATAATATATATAATATATATATATATATATATATATATATATATATATATATATATATATATATATATATATATATTATATATTTATATATATATTATATATATATATATATATATATATATATATATATATATATATATATATATTATATATATATACACCCATTTGCAAAAACGTTGGCCGCAGATAGATAGATAGATAGATAGATACTCGAGAGAGATTTAGAGAGATTTATTAGAAAAAAGGACACTGGCAGTCATAAGACTGAATTATGTGTCTTTTACATAAAAATATATACGATAATTTAAAATATATAATGAAATAAGAAACAATATATATTTACAACTTTTTAGTCCTTTTTAGTCATAGTCACAATTATGTGTTCTTTAGAATAGATATATACAATCATTTAAAATTGGAAACAATACATATATACAACTTGTTATCAATTAGCAAAATTTGCTTCAGTACTAAAACTCATTATAAAAGAGTTTTTGAAACGATCTGTTCGGCATTGTGGCGTGTTAAAAGTTCTATTATTTCTCAGAAAACCATTAGAGCTATTACGAGGGGGAAGTAAACCAGCAAGTTGATGGTTTCCATTAACAACAATATCTTTAAAAAGACTTTGTGATAGCATTTCTCGCCTGTCAAAGAGGGTGGGAATAGATGCCTCTTTCAGTGCTTCATCATAACTTTGATGAGGGAAAATAATCCGCAATGCACGCTTCTGAATGCGTTCAAGATCATTCGAGAGGTAATTCGGAAGATTTCTATGAAACAATTGACAGCAATATTCCAGTACTGATCGGACAACACTACAATAAAAGGCTTTCATATCATCAACACTGAGTCCTGCTCTTTTAAGTTGTCTTAAGAGATATAGGCGCTTTGAGGCCTTAGCAGTTATGGTTTTAACATGATCTATCCACTTAAAATCGTCACGAATAGTAACACCGAGAAGTCTTGCAGCACTAACTTTATCAAATTTTATCCCATCTATCTCAATTGGAACGAAAGATGGAGGGATTCTCTTAAAACATGATTGGATTTCTTTACATTTGGTTGGTTTGAGTTGTAGATGGTTCTCTTTAGACCACAAGTTAACATAATCAACAGCGTCCTGAATGGAACTTTCATTAGATTGGGTTATCACTTCGGATAATGTGATATCGTCAGCGAACTTCCACATTTGGGAGATCTGATCTGGTAATCGTAGATCATTAATTAGAATAAGAAAGAGCCATGGACCAAGACGAGTACCCTGGGGAACTCCTGCATGGACATCAACCCAGTTAGAAAAAGTACCATCATATTTAACCCTCTGCTGCCGATGACGTAAGAAATCAATAATCCAATTAACGATGGTTGGCTTTACTCCTATGCTGAATAGTTTAGCGATCAATATATGATGGTCTACTAAGTCAAAGGCTTTCCGAGAGTCTAAGAGAACAGTTCTTATTGTGGACGATGTCCCATCAGTGGCAGATAACCAATGATGAAACATATCGATTAGTGCCATAGTTGTCGATGAACCTGGGATAAATCCAAACTGTCGTGGATCAACAATGGACAACATAACCGGTTTTAAAGCCATATCAATCACGAAGCTTTCCGCAACTTTCGACAGAGTCGACGTAAGAGAAATTGGTCTGATGTCGTTGTTAAAATCACAAATGAGGGACGACTTTGGCAGAGGACAAACATCTGCGAGTTCCAAGCATTAGGCACTCTACATTCGGTAAATGAGGTGTTCAATATGTCAGTAATAGGACTTGCGATAATGTCCGAGAACGTTTTGAGCACCCAATTTGGAAGGTTATCAGGTCCACTGGCACGAGATATCTTAATCGCTCTTAGTTTCCTTGCCACAGATTCTTCGGTAACATACAAAGGTTCATCATCAACCGCATCCACGCATGTATAATCTGTCAAAGGCGAGTAATCATTCATTACGCTGATAAACGCTTTGTTTATGTTATTCGTAAGAGTAAGATCATCACACACAAGATCAGGGTGTAAAAGGGATCTTAGGTCACGACGAGTGTTTTTGTTAATACCACAAAGATTTTTGACCTCTCTCCACCAATCTCTGGGCGTAGAGTCCTTCATTTGACCAATTTTGCTTTCATAATAGGTTTTCCTACAATGTTTACATTCCCGATTAACTTTATTTCTCAGCATTTTATATAGGATTCTATTTCCAGAAGAGAAAGCTTTTTGACGGCTATTTATCATTTTTTTTAACCGAGTGTTCAACCAGGGTCGATCATTTTCATGCATTTTGATACATTGCTCAGGCATGATAGTATTTAGTCCATAGTTTATGATTTCAGTCAGTAGCTTGAGCTTTTCTTCACATGTTTGATAATTAGAGAGTAACTCAAGCCAAGGAACCTGTTGTAGAAATCTACCAACGCTTGCTACCTTAGTAGGCCGTTTGTCTCTAGACACAACTATTCTATTTCGTGGCTTTGAAGGTTTAGGTCGAATTTTTGCCTCAATAAATACTGTTCGGTGATCGGAGTAACCAAAGGGTGGTAAGATTCGGACAGAATCTGATAAGTACTCTTTACAATTTGTAAAAATTTGGTCCAAAATATTGTCCCCTCTTGTAGGTTGTTTAACCATGGGCTTGAGTTGGAAGTTTTTTTACCCATTGATAACATTTGCATGATACTGATAACATTTGCATGGGATGATAACATTTGCATGGGATTTCAATCATATTACCCAACATATGCAATTCTAATTAGATTTCGAGTAAACGGGGGTTCAGATTTAGATTTTTTTGCAAACGGGTGTATATATATATATATAATATATATATTATTATATATTATATATATATATATATATATATTATATATATATTTTAATATATATATTATATATAAACATTAATGTTTCACTAAACGTCTTAAAAACAACGTCAAAACTGGTTTTACGTCTTCACTGTGACTTTAATACGTCTCGCCAATATTTTCATTTATTATCATCAATCAAATGAAAATAGCCCCCTGTAAGTATATTTTTTCACTGTTTTTTCTTTTCATTGTAAAGATAAAATGATATTGTTCTCTAAACCACTGAGATATTTCAACAATTCATCTACAAAATGGTGATAATGAATGGTGTTGGAGTTACCTTTGCTCTGTAGCTAATATTGTTCATCATATCTATAAAGTATTTTTGTTTTCCATATCCAATTATTATAACAAAAGTTATATATATAGAATTTACAGTATATGTGTTGTCGAATTTTACAGTCGATATAATTACCATGCAATAGACCATTCCCCTTTTAGCTTTCAAGCGCAATGCGTGACGGTAGTTGATTGTCGCGGTTAATTTGGTTTGTGATTTCGCCATGTTCAGGAGTGATTTAGTTTAACAAAGGAGAAAAAAGAATCGGCAAGGTTTTCTTACAAACAAAATCGCTTCTAAGCAGAGCGATATCTTAACTCAAAGTTGCTTGATAATCGACTACCGTCACGCATTGCGCGCTTGAAAGCTAAAAAGGGAAAGGTCTATTAACACTATAATATCATAATTAAACATATTGCATGCAGCGACGAAAGCAAACTGTAAAAAGTATAAAATATCAATGATTATCTTTATTCAGACAGTGTCACTAAACACAATCGTTTCCCGACACCGAAGTGCTGTGCTACACAAAAGAGATACCATGGATATTGTTTTAAAGGTTTGTACTTCTATATTGTATATTTTATGCATGTATCATGATGTATATTGGAGAAAAATATAGTAATGTTTCTAAATATACTCTCTCTATATAATATACACTTATAACCAGGGGGGCAGCGCGCACAACTTAGCGTCAAATGTGGTATAACAACGGCCTAAAATAGACAAAAGACACTTCTCGACGTTTCGACCTGAGGGCCTTCTTTAGGAAAGTTAGCATGAAGTACGGAGTACTATGATTAGTGCGAAGGACCTCAGGTCGAAATGTCGAGAAGTGTTTTTGTCTATTTTAGGCAGTTGTTATACGACATTTGATACTAATATACACTTATAAATATCGTTATCCTAGTTATTGTCAGTTTCTGTACGAAGTGATGGCGAACTTGCTATATTTATGCTGAAAGTTATTTACAGAGATGGGCTATACTTTTTATGGTTTATGAAATTCATATGCATGGCTATGTACTTTTACTTTGTTTTAATCCAGGGAAAACTGCAAATTGATGACTATAGTCAACGAGGCTTTACTCAACCTCATACGTTTGAGCCTCACAGTTTTGTAGCACCAACAAACTGTGACTTCTGTTTGCAAATGATGTGGTATATCGGCAAAGGAGGTATGTCATTGGTACTTATTTTTTTTAAAACTTCATTTCTCTTTCTTTTCTCCTTTCCTCCATCTCCTCTCTCAGGTAAAATATTTTCAAACCAAGTAATATTGATAATTATAGATTCAGATTAACTTCCAACACCATGCATACCATGTTTCCCAATACATTATAGGACTTCATTTACAATGTAGAACTACATTATTAGTAAACACTGCATCATGTGCATTATATTTTTCTATTTTCAGGATTTAAATGCAAGGAATGTGGGTTTAACTGCCATGAAAAATGTTTATCACGTGTCCCTCAAGCATGTCGTTATTACCGAGATTTGAAAGAACAAAACGATAACATTCCATCCACAAGTAGTAAGAGCTTACACGAGGTAAGACTTTACTGCCTAACTTTCTATTTACTTTACTCGACTTTCTATTACCTGCGTCAACTTGTTGAAAACTTGCTTGTTTAAAATATCCTTGAAATTTTTGTCCAACAATATGTAATTATTGAATTGTAGACACGACTCATATCTATTCAGTACTGTATGCAAAGCTATAACAGCAACTTCTTTGATCCTATCGGAAATATCTCTGAATGACAATTCCTCTTTGAAGATGCATTGACGCAATGCATTCTTATGCATATAAGTATACTGATAATACTGATAATAGCTATCTTCCTTCATACAGTTTTAGGTTTTTAAAACACTTTGTTAACAGATTTAGTTAAAACAAGACTTTTACCTGAGGAATTAATAGAATTTTTTGCAGTCTTCTAGTTCCTCGAAATCCTCCAAATTTTTGTCTGGTTATCTTTGGAAAAAAGGTGCCTTGTTTAAACAGTGGAAGCCTAGATATTTTGTGCTTGACACGGAAAGGCATCAGGTACATATTTCCTTTCTGGTACATATTAATTGTCTTGTTCTATAAAAGTTAAGTTATAGTCAACGTTTTCGGAATTTGTATATGCAACAAATTCAGGATTTTAATAAGCTGCATATATATATAGCTAAAAATTTCTGTTATATCGTTTTAGTTAATTATATTCAATTTTACAGCTCAGATATTATGACGCTGAAGGTGATATTCACTGCCAAGGTGTGGTCAATTTATCGGAAATAATATCATGTGACCTTTCACAACAAAATGGTGAGTTTAGTTTCTTTAAAAATCCAGGAACCGTGTTAAAAATACAATACTACTCTCAGATTATTTGTTGGACGACTATTGTCCATATTTATTTCACACATTTTATTTCACATTTAATGTTACATTAATATTTCATCACTTCTGTGAACCATTTTCAGTTTCCAATGAAAAACAAGTATATTTTGATGTAAGTACAGCTGTATTCTGCTGCATTACGTTAAAAGCCTGAAGAAACTTATACCAGAAATGATTTGCTAATTATATGGTATACTATGAATCTCCGTATAGAGCAATAGTTTGAACGCTATCAAAGATGTCCATTATGACATGAAATTAATTTTTTTTCCGTTGGCAAATAGGACCATTTGATGACCTGACGATTTAATGCTGCTATGATTTAAGTTATTATTCATGTAGAAAATTATTCATGTGTTCATTGTTAATACATTCAATGAAAATTAAAATATTAGCATAGCAAAACAAAATTGTCGGGTTGGCTACGCCAGTGTTATTTCCCAAAATTATCTTTTTTGTAATGCCGGGGCGTGTTGTGCTCACTATTAAGGCCTGATAGCTTTTGCAAAATTCACCTCCAGGAAGGTTCAGGGTGGATAGATAAACATTTCGATCAATTTTCTTTACCTTTTATCAATATATACTATGCAAAGTTTTCTTTGATGAAATTAATTATGTTGAACGACAGACCATTTTTCCTTTTTCTTTATGGTATCGTGTGCATGGTTGCATTTTGTAATATATATGTTGTCCGTTACATGTAGCTCCGTACAGACAAGCGTGCATATAATTTGTATGCCTCGTCCGAAGAAGAAGCGAAGAAGTGGATTAGCAGGCTACAAACTTTGGATACATGAATATTCACAAGGGAGAAAATTAAACGATAATTACTAATTTCAGCTGTTTATATGTGATATATTTTATCATTTTAGACATATGTAGGTTAATTTATCCTAGTATCTTTTAATCTTTTAGTAATTCCCTAGGATTAATTCTCTCTAAAATTATGAAAGATAATTGGAGTATTTTAATAGTATATATTAAAATTGTGGAGGTCAATTTTTTAATTTTTTTCGTAATTCGTTTTGGAAATTAAATTCTTTTTCAAATTTAAACTCCTAAACAAAAAATATTTCGTTAATTTCGTCACCTAGCCATTGTCGATCCAGTCTATTGAGGTCTTCGGACGTAGTTAGGAATAAAATAGAAAAATCGTCCACGTTAGTATGCAAGACCCTAAGGCTAAGGAGCTGTATGTTAATTGGGGAATAAAGAGGGATTGGGGTATATACACCCCCAGAGTTTGGTAATTTTGTGTCCTTTTTTTTAGGTGAGATTTTTTACAGTATATTGAATATTATATATTGAATTACGAACAATAATGTCATTCTATCCGTGTGGTATTTTGTGTGCACCAGATTGATTGCAATAAATTATAGAACTAAAACACTAACAAATCTCACATATTGTTGACAAGTTGTGTTCGCAATTAACAAGCTTGTTGACAAGCTGTAACAATGCTGTTGTTCTGCTATACTGGCTTGTCGCTATACTGGCTTGTCAGTGGCTACTTGTTAACAAGTTTCATAAGGTTTCATAACGATAATAAGTTGATGTAGAACAAACTTGCATCTATTGCCTAGTAGCATTTTGTCAACAAACCTGGGACAAGCAGCATGCTAACACATGCAATTTCATTGCACAACAATGTTGCAGAAAGTCTGCTGCAGTTTTGGCACTTGTGCGTTTTTGTGTGTGTACTCGAGCACACAACAGCGCATGCAGTATGTTTCTGTGTTCACAGTTGAAAATTTTTATAGGTAAAGCTCAAGTTTCAAATGTTTTTTAGCAAGTATCGGGATGAAGTAATAACCTAGTGTTAAAGCTGCATGGTTTTCATGACATAATACTTATTTCGACGAAATACTTTGAAACCTATATATTAATTTGCGTTTTAAAAATTCTAGCTGTGGTAACAGAACATTAATTTGACTGTGTAAACTAGGGTATACCGCCCGTATTCTGGCACAAAGAATGCCATCTACTCACGACCGTTGCTAGAAGGGGTCAGGGGTGCATACGCATGCATATATTGGTCTTATGCCTGGCTGATGTTTGATGCATTTTGCTGCATTGAATGTTATTGGTTATACGACGTCTTTAGTTCAAAACGAAACGTCACTTATTTGCGCTTCTGAAAAAGGAAAGCAAAAATTTACGAAGTGTGTTTTTTTAATTGATAAACAATCTATAAGTTTCCTTGGATCTAAATCTAAGTACATCTACATGCAATAAATATAAAATGTAAGAGGCACCAGCTTTGTATTCGAAACATTGAATAAGTTTTACCGTGCAGAAGAATAACTTTTTCTTGATCTCCCAAAAAGAATAAGGTAAACATTGTACGTTTCCATGCAAAACGTGTTTTTCACTAGAGTTCAACTGTCCTTTTTTAGAAAAACGACGCTTTTTGAGCGGTGTATTCAGTTTGGGCGGTGTATCTTTTAGGAGGTGTATTTTTCGTGACTTTCAAACACTTCCCAAATTTTAAACCAAGACACGCTGTTGTAGGAAGTGCATATGCATGTATTCATTTAATCATTTTCTTGCACATATATAACTATAGCAGCTGTAATATTAATTTTTTTACACACAATACCTAATAAACGCAATCCTATCCTTGGTAAAGACATACGTAGCTCTCGTCAACTCAGAGTCTAACAATGATTATTATTGCTAGAGAAACATCGATATATAAACGAACCTGGATCACGCAGTCGGACCATATACATTGGAATTAAGGCATGATGGATACTAGCCATTTTTTTTATGCCTTTATTGAACTATGTATAAATCAGTTAAGAACCTAGGCATTCAAGGCCCTGAATCTGGAGTTCCATACGACGGTGGAAAGTGCCGTCACAATTCGACTTCTAAAAAACTTAAATTCGCTAACCAGTTTCATTCATATGGTTGCTGGAAGGCTTTACATGACTTACAAGATTCTACAGAGATTATTAAATAATATTGTATATTGTATACTGTACATCTTTACACAAGTTAACGTTTCTTTTATATTTTTCTTTTCACAAAAAAGGAAACTAGAAAGTATCCTATTTTATTTTTTTACAAATCAGCAGCGGGAGGAATCCTAGCCTTTCCTGCAATCTGATTGGTTGTATAGCAGCGGGCGGAATTTTACGATATCTGATCACGGTCCAGAACTATACTTTATGCTCCACCGAAAGCGTATTTGTTTTGTTTTTCTAAAGATTTTTAAAATGTATGGACCAAATGATTATCACGATTAATTGAAGTGAAATTCTGTAAATTAACCAGTTCAGGTTTTGATTGGTTATGTTTTTGTCGCCATTGCTGCATGAGGCTGACTACACAATGTCAATGATAATACGACCGAACGCTACTTTTTGTAAGAAAAATAAATACGTTATTTACCGCTTTGCTCGGCCCGGATAGAGAAATATTTCCCCTCGGTCTCAAAAAACGTCCTTCGGCCGTTGTATCCTGACCTCGCAGCCGGTAAATAACATATATGTAATTTGAATGCTTGCATGAGCGCAATGAAAAAAAAAGTTCGTATACAAGTAATGTTCTTCATTACAGAATAGAATGCATATTTGGACTATTTAGCATCGGTTAAAGCACGTAATTTCGCCTTACGTACACGTTCACGCCAGTCCCCTGTAATCTTTTCAAAATTTGGATTGTCTACGGCCATCCCACTATAAGGAAGAAATTGCAATTTTGCTATTATAAAATATTCTTTCCAATACAATGAAAACAGTCATCATTTGTTTTATAAAACCCAAATGGATTAAATTAAATTGTTATTGATTCAGAAATGATTTGTAATTATTACACTGGCGGTCAAAAAGAACTGCTCAAAACAAGTTAAAATGCTTTCAAATGAACGTAACTGTCCCTCCAACAATATATACGAGTAAATATAGACTAGATTACATGCTAAGCTATATGAAATATTAATATTTTGTTGACCCTCCTTTGGCCTTATAATTGATGACGGACTTACCGGCGTGGCATACTTTTTGTTAAGGTGGTAATCTTGAGCGGTCAAAAGAAATTCATCCTATGGACAGTCTTTACAGCAACCCATAAATCATGGATGCTTTATGAATGAATTCCTTTCTTGGGCTATCCCCTTGACATTGTCCCACAGATTTTCAATATAGGGTTAAGTTATTTTGACTGCAGGCCAATTCATTTCTGTCACTCCCTCTTACCATGAAACCATTGTTTGATTATCTGGGAGGTGTGGCAGGTTGCATTACATTACTGAAATTATGCTTGGAATAAGAGAATTATCCAAAATGCCTATGAAACTCTCTCCTATATTCGCTTCTTCGTTATGAATTTGTATCTAAACATTTTTTTTTTGACCGTTAGTGTACAATAAAAGATTGATTGTTACGATTCTTGTTACATACGACAATAGCAACATTTGAGCAGTTCTTTTTGACCACCAGTGTATTATAAACACGAATATCTGCTATTCTTGATCGTTGGCAAAACTATTAGTAGCTACCTATTTGTAGGCTACTGTATTTGTAGGCTAATGAAAAACTGACAATGAGGTTATTATGTTGCTTGTATGCATACAGAACGGCCATTTTCTTTTGGTCTCTTTTTGGAAGTTTTTTTGACAGTATACTCTCTTTTTTTTACTTTGGTTTTTACTTTGCAATTCGTACTTTAGATGTAGATATTCAAAAGCCGCCACTAAAATTATTAGGACGAGGTCTTATTTGAGCAAAATCTTTAGTTCATTAATTCCAGTCATGGCAAATTTGCATAAATAATTACATTAGCCATTGTTCGTGCATATTGCAATTCTCAAAGTGAACGTTAGCTAAACAAACGAAATTAACGTTAAATTCTGACGATTATGAGACAAGTAGAAACTACCTTTTGATTTGTTCCTGTCGCCACTGTTCTATCTGTGCTTCATTTTTAGCTGCGCTATGTTCCTCATCACTTTCGTCTTCAGACAGAACCTCCTCTTGCCTTTTGATAGCTTGCCATTTTTGTACTAATGACGACATCTGTTTTACTTTGGAAGTTCGAATGGCGCCAGACGATTTCGACTAGATTAACAAAGGCATATTGTCACAAAATAGATACAAGTCATATACTATATATGTACAGTAGGAGGCAAAAGTTTGAGTCCAGTCGTTGTAGAATTCCAGTATTAAATCCTGGCAGCGTATTGGAGTTAAGACATGCGTGCTAGTGTTTCAGTACTGTAAACTATATTAATTGCACACTGTTTTGGTCCTAATGATCTAAATTATAACAAAATAAAGTTCTCATTCCTTTACACTGCCCAAGATGGGTAGGAAAAAGGGCAAAGTGATGGTGCACAAGGACAAATAGTTCCATTAAGTATTGAAGGATTCTTTCCTCGTAAGATCGCAGAAGAAGTGAGAATTTAAAAAGGTGGTATGCAACTAACCTTGGAGAGGTTCGAAGAAACTAAATCCTACTCAAGCAAACTTTTAGCTGCTTTGGTCATGCTCGGTTTGGCAATATTGAAAGATATAATAGGATCCTAATTAAAGAAAAGTATCATCCAATTCTTCAAGGACATGGAATTTCATCTGGTACAAAGATGATCGCACGTCTAACTACATGATAATCACCCTAAGCACATGCACATCTTCTATGTGCCAGAAATCGTTTAGAAGCAAACTCATTCTGGTGATCTCGTTGTCATGGCTTTCCACCTCATATTCCAGATCTAAAACCTATGGAGCACTTGTAGAACCGTTTTAACCGGAAGAGGGCGAGGCACAGACCCGCCAGCCAGGCTGACTTGAGGCAAGTGGTCAACGAATGCTGGCAAGGTATTGAACGTGTGACATTAAAAAACCTATGGAATCTATGCGAGCAAGAATAAAGGTCATTTCAAGAGCAAAAAAGAGGGAACTAAGCAATGACATGTAAATGCATGTTTGCACATTAAAATACGTAAAAATGAATATCATAACATCTCATAGTTGTTGTACAGCATGTATTTTTCTGTTTACTTGTTTACTTTTTTCTAGTTCACTTATCGGTAAGGTTTTCTGTAGAATATTAATATATGCTGCTGAAACAAAGAAATACAGTCACTGGACTCAAACTTTTGCCTCCTACTGTATAATTAATGGTATTGATACAGTTTGACTTGTCACGAATTATATGAATTTTGGTCTTAACTAAAAATTTCAAAATGCGTCGTCTGTCTATTGCCCACCAAAAAATGAAGGTCCAGGAAGTGAACTTATGTCGCAAATACACTGGAATCTTTTTCACCATCCATACTGTGGAAATAGACTACATGCACCCATACTTTTTCCATACTATGTGCCGATAGTATGGAAATTGATATTAGTATGGATATTATAACCCACTATAGCATCCATATTATATTTTCATATAATAACAGTTAAGAGTATCAATTGAAAAACCTTTTTCTTTTTTTGCTTCGTAATTGGCTGCACAGGGACAGGAGATGATCCTGAACTCCGATTTCCTTGACTCTAAAAAGGAATAAAGAGGAAGGAATACGATAAAATATAGAAATCTTGGGTTAATATCAAAAAGTAGAATGCAAAGGCCGGTTGTACGAAAGCGGATAGCGCTACATCCACCGGTTTATCCATAGTGGTTTTCCTTAATTGTTAAAACCATGGTATTCTTAAATTGACGGTTCACTTAAAAAATTACAATTCGGTGGATAGCCCTTTTATGCATGCACCTTTCGTACAACCTGGTCTAGAAGACTGATTTTAATAATTAGCCAACAGTATGATTGATTATTCTATTAATTATTTTGTATTCTGATTAATTAAGATTTTCCGTGAAGCCATAGTCATTCGCAAAAGGAAACGCAACCAACATTTTCGGCTATAAGAAAAAATTAATTACAAATGTACACCAGATAAAGCCCCAGAGGTGCGCTTACATTAACGTTGGTTAGATGAGGTGGACTATCCATAACAAGGTCGGAGTAATCTATCAAAGGTCTTGCCTTTATCTTGCCGCCTTTATCTACATGCTCAGTTCTAAAAGGTAATAAAACCAAATTTGATTATAGAATGAGGTAAGATAGCTTCCTAATGGCTCGGCGATTAAGGCGTTGGTGCTATATAGAGACCTTGGGATCGATTCTTTTTTAGGGAACTTAAAAATCTAGCTTATCGCAAAAATGTCAAACCTATAATCATGAAACAGCGTGGCAGCGTATTTAACAAAATAAATTCGCATCAAATGCGGTATAACACCTGCCTAAAATAGACAAAAACCTGCTCGACTAACTCCCCTGACGAAGGCCCTTAGGTGGAACGTCGAGAATTTTTTTCTGTCTATTATAGGCAGTTGTTTTACCACATTTGATGCTAATAATTTATTTAAACGCGCTCCTTGATAATAGATACACGTACGTAGCATTTGTGGATAATCTGACGTCAAACCTTTGACGTTTTACACATGCATATATGGCGGAACTGTAATAAAAATATTGGCGAACTTCTATCCTTCGCTTTTCTATGCTTGCACCCAAAAATTTAAATGAGTAATTGCTGCTATATTCTATGATGAATGTCATTGAAATTTTCAGAGCGATCTAAGGAATTTTAGATTTTGCATTTTAGTATAATAGAGCGTACTGCTGATGATTTATAAACCGTAAGAACTATGCTTTTGAGAACCTTGCTTGAGAGGCAACATTCTTCCTAACCGCATTATATTTCGCTGCAGGCGGAGTAAACGCCTGGGCAGGCGTCTTGTTTACGTATCAAGTGATATCTATTTTACAGATTTTGCAACCTCACAATATAACTTACTGGATAGACTGTTTGCAATCCTCTGAAACAGGAGGTGGTTCCTGTGGTGGGGGTGGTGGGGCGATCGTTTCCAAATCGTTTGGAAGTGGCGGGGGTGAAGACGATCCCGGAGGCGTTGGTGTGACCTCTAGATAATGATAAACTTAAAATCATCACTGCGTGGTGTGCCACAAAATAAAAGAAATGGTCACAAATACATCAAATCAAACTATTTACATACCATGCTCTGTGGTGCTTCCGGGTGCAGGAGGGCTGTCATCGTCGAGTCTATAGGGATCTAAGTTATAGAATGCTTTTTAGATACGAGCTCTATTTACATATCGTAGACAAAGTGTACGTGCCAAGTTTTGGGGAATATATACTTTTTTATTTCGATAAAACAAAAATTTAAATAGAGAATTACATGCATATGTCCCCCCAAAAACCACATAAAAAGCACACCAATATAATTTTTTTAAATATACTCTATTTAAAAATTTAAAAATGCTTTTGTATCCCAGTAACCTATCTTCCTGGTAGTTATCATTTATTGCTTGTAATTATTGTAATAGATATATGACCTGGTAAAATTGCGTGTTTTTAACTTTATGAACGCCTGTAACTTTATATTTGGCAGATGGATTTTAATGTAGCAGATTTTAATGCATGTAAATTCTCAAGGCTCTTCCACTAAAGATTCGAACCCCGACGTGAACCCCGAAAGTCTATAACAATGATATTTTTGCAAACTTAGCCCTAAAGTTGCAGATTATATTTTGGTAAATAGAGTTACAAAAATTCTCGGGGTAAAAAATGAAAAAAGTATTTATTATACTTCTACATGCATGGGGCCTCTCTTCTAGGAAAGCTGATGCAGTATTTCAGCGGACATGCATGCAAGTCTGAAAAAACTAATCTATAATCGGTCCAATCTATGCGTCACATAGCAAACATTCCCGTTTCAAAGACTATCGCCTGTATTCAAAAACCTCACTCGCACTCACGAGTGAGAAAACTCTTACAGACGAGCAAGTTTTCTATGACAAGTTTTTATATGACAAGTTTTAATTGGCAATTGCACGCGTGTATGCACAACCAATTTTCTATGACAAGTTTTTCTTTGACAAGTTTTATTTTCTTTGTTTACTTTGACATTTTAGTTTGCAGCCAGCGATGTAATCGTACAGCGGACAACGTAAGCGCGCCATTGCAAAATACTATAGCATTCTCGCTCATTACCCTTTTGTCTGAATTCAACCGTACGCGGATGGATAGAGTTCTGGGTCAAAAATCCGCGAACGGCTGAAGGGTACCATCTGAAAACGGGGATTACTGTTGACCTACAGGGAGGTGGGTGATAGTTTTTCCCTAATCGACCGGCTTTCCACTTTCTGCCGCGTTCTAGCTTGTTTGCGACAGTTTACATGAGGCGTCGCCCTTAAGTACCTCTGGGGCACGTGACTACCTGTGCTATCGTTATTCCTTCCCCTCAAGGTCTCATTTTACCTATTTCTTCTTCCGGTACGGATTTTGAATTTTTCCCAGATAATGAGAATACTATAGCATTCTCATTACCCTTTTGTCTGAATTCAACCGTACGCGGATGGATAGAGTTCTGGGTCAGAAATCCGCGAATGCGACTTCCGCGTCCTTACTGAACAATGCATTAACCACACTCTTTTATTACACAATTGCACATGCCCACGCCTTATCGAACATGTCTCCTCCCAAAACTCAGAAAATATCCCTAAACTTGAACATCCTAGTTGGTGGGCGCGGTCGATGTGGAGGTTTGCATGGTACCAATGACCTTAAAACCGCGATCAGTTTGCCAGCGTGCGCCGGTCGCAACCAAGACGGGTCGCGAAAACGAAGCTGATCAAGTGAGGTCAAACTACGTTCCCTCGACGGAGCCTCGGGGCCAACAAAGGGGAGGGAACGCCCGGCAATTGCACACCATTTTATGCTGCTTGAGTGACACTTTGAATCATTTGCCCTGGTCAACTGGATATCAAATGAAAGCAACGCTTGCTAAATAATTGAAACACAAAGCCATCAAGAAGGGCTCTAACAAAAGCGGTTTTTTTTGTATTTTTGTCTTCCCCCTCCCCCCCCCACGTTGGCCCCAAGCGCCGATTGGACATCAGCATTAGAGTCGTTAGTCTAATCGACCGGCTTTCCACTTTCTGCCGCGTTCTAGCTTGTTTGCGACAGTTTACATGAGGCGTTGCCCTTAAGTACCTCTGGGGCACGTGACCACCTGTGCTATCGTTACACCCCCCCTCAAGGTCTTATTTGACCTATTTCTTCTTCCGGTACGGATTTTGAATTCTTCTCAGATAATGAGGATACTATATAGTCCGCTGGCCAACCGCATACAAGTGCTCACATTATATGACAAGTTTTTTTTTGTTGACTCATACAGACGAACAAAATTTGCACAATTTTTCTATGACTTTTGAACAAGTGTACTTGTCATAGAAAAAATTGTCAAAGTTGGGCGTATACAGACAAACAATTAAAACTTGTCACATAAAAACTTGTCATAGAGGCATGACCAATGACATATATTAACTGTAAGAGGCATGACCAATGACATATATTAATTTTGTTATTTCCAAACAATAACTTTCTTTATTATATTCATTTTGAAATCAATGGTGTTTCTTGCAATCTGATTGCTTAAAAATAGTGTGATTAATAATAGTAATTGCACTGAGTGGAGTGCAAGCTAGTGTGAAATCAAACGCGTGATTACAATTGTAATTGTAATTACGCGTTTGATTTTACACCAAAATTGCACGACACGAAGTGCAATTTCCACTTTATTATATACAAAGAATAGTGTGATTAATACAAAAAATTAAACAAATTCAAAACGATTTATTGGCTGAAAGAACCGTAAAAGGTGTAAAATGCGAGTAATCCTTATCTATTTTTGTCAAGAAATTTTGCGGGGCATTTAAAATTCAGAATAAAATTTTGTTCCATTTCCCCCAGTAATTTGATTGGATAGTTAACTGAAATACTAAATCTGATTGGTTATTGTGGTGCAGAGCTTCAATCTCATTGGCTTATAAATGAGGTGATTAATGCTCAAAAATAGTGCGATTTGGGAATTAATCAGACTATTTTTAACCAATCAAATTGCAAGAAACACCATTGATTTCTAAATGAATATAATAAATTCCTAAATCGCACTATTTTTGAGCATTAATCACAACATTTATAGAGCGAATAATACATGGATGCGCCGAAATATGGAATTTATTTCGAGTGTTGAGAGTGATATCGAACGAGTGAGATTGCGGATTCGTATATTATTCGTATGTTAACACTGCATATTATATAGTAAAAGCCAATAAGATTGAAGCTCTGCAGCACTATAACCAATCAGATTTGGTATTTCAGTGTAAATATTCAATCAAATTACAGGGGAAAATGTCACAAAATTTTTATATTATTTTGAATTTTTAAATGCGCTGCAAAATTTCTTGACAAAAATAGATGAAAATTACTCAAATTTTACACCGTTTACGGTTCTTTCAGCCAATAAATCGTTTTGAATTTGCTTAATTTTTTGTATGATTTCAAAATGAATATAATAAAGTGGAAATTGCACTTCGTGACGTGCAATTTTTGTGTGAAATCAAACTTTTGATTACAAGTTTTGTAATCACGCGTTTGATTTCACACCAAATTGCACTCCACTCAGTGTAATTACTATTATTAATCAGTGGAAGGATTTAAGGTATATTAGGAAAAACACTGAAAATCAGCTCTTATTCGACTGAAAATACCGTTATGAGAAGAAGTGGAGATTGAGATATCCCACTTCAGCAGTTATGAGTGAGCTTTTGGATGTAGTCTTTGAAACCGGAATGCAAGGTTATAGACATACAGGTTTTTAGGGATTTTTCAGGGGTTTCAAGGGAATCAATTCTCGAAAGTCCACTTGCTCTTGAGATATTTCAGCGCGTATATCTATTACAGACCTTTTGTGACGTCAGTTGGAATCGGATTTTGCGTCGGCTGAAAAGCTGGATATACGTTTGCATTGTTAGGATCAGGATTAACAGTACTCGAGAACATATTGCAGTTGGTTTCATTCATGGACAATCCAAAGCTGGAGATTCCTGTTAAAAACATCATAATTTAATTTTATATAAAATTGACTCGTTCATTTGAAAGAGATGCGCGGTAGAAGCCACGTAGGAAAATATAGAGTTGTATTCAATTACATTTACCTGGACCAATATGCGTTGAAACAGAGGTACTCGGAGAGACTGTTACAACTGGATATGTAGCGTTTTGAAGGATATTTGGGTGATATATATGGCTTTCTATAGAAGACTTTGACACGCTGTACGACGACGAGCTTTCTTTTATGTTAGTTTCTGCATAAATTTATAGATGTATGAAAGATTATTTCAATATAGTTTTCAGATCTTTGGAAGCACCCTGTAAACACAGCGAGTGCCCAAAGAAGCCACATGCAGTTAAAAAGAATATTCAATATAAAATTGACGAATGATCACCATTAAAATTACCTGATACGACTTTCTGTTTTTCAATTGGAAACGTCTCAGACGGCGTTTGTGGGTAATCCCATTGTGATTCGCCAGTTTTGTCGTTTGTGTAGAAATATCTCTTATAAGTGCTGAGAAGGAGAAGAAAAAAAAAGGGAACGATTAACACCCAAATAACGCACAGGGCAAACTACAGAAACTAAGGTATTTATAGACACAAACATTGATGGAAACATTTATGCTTTTGAAACAAAAGTACCATGGCCGGATTAATTCTTTTCAAGGTCCAAAAGAAAATGTTTGCATGTGCATACTTAACATTTCCTACTGGACTTGAGGTGTTTGAAGAGATCCAACCATGTTCCAGCAAGATTACCGAATCAATAGGCTATATTTATATACAAATGCAGGAGCATAATTCTAGTATAAATGACCTCTATCTTAAACACATGGACTAAAATCCTAAATATTTCCCATACACTTTTCGCTAAGTTGTCAACCCAGGTTTAAAAAATATGCCAAATTTGCAAACATAATTTTAACGAACGATATTATTTCATATGGAAAATTCAGTGTTGACAACATAGCTTAGCCTATATACTTACTCCCATTTATTTTCTTTCTTCAATATATGTCATTCCAAAGGCCAACTTTAATCTCTTTACCTAACTCACCTGGTAAGTGTTACCAAAAATTTTCTTTGATGTGCATGGTAAACGCGGCGTTTAATGAAATGAATAACCACTCAATAATCGTTCGCGGACTTGGATCAACACGACAAATCAATCAACGCCGAGGCATAGGCCGAATAGACATCCAAAAAGAGCATATATATATATATATTTATATATATATATATATATATATATATATATATATATATATATATATATATATATGTATGTATATATACACCCATTTGCAAAAACGTTGGCCGCAGATAGATAGATAGATAGATACTCGAAGTCTAATTAGAATTGCATATGATTACATTTGCATGGGATTTCAATCATATTACACAACATATGCAATTCTAATAAGATTTCGAGTATCTATCTATCTATCTATCTGCGGCCAACGTTTTTGCAAATGGGTGTATATATATATATGTGTGATATCGAAACCGTTGATTAAAAGCAGCATGCTAATGTCACACCCAGGTCAAACCATCTGCACTGACTATATTTTCTAGGATCTACTCATGCAACCTCTCACTCTTTCTGAGCAAAAATAACCATCCACCATATTTATAAATGGATCTTTAAAATTTAGGACAGAAAACGGTTTGTTAGACAAGCCATTTTCACCGATGCGAAGTAGTCCAATTTGAAATTTCTTTTTACTCTCTGTATTCTCTTTATTCACTGCTAACACATGGCAATATTCTAATACATCAACCACCTTGACTGGCTTGACACGACAATTACGACTGTATGAAAACTAGCCTTAATTATTCAAGATATAAAAATATAATATTTAACAGTTATTCTGCGAACTTGAGTCGTATATGAGCTGATAGTGACACGACAATTACGACTATATGAAAACTAGCCTCAATTATTCAAGATATAAAAATATAATATTTAACAGTTATTCTGCGAACTCGAGTCGTATATGAGGTGATACTAAGCCGACGAGGCGTTGGCTATCGGCCATATACGACGAGAGTTAGCAGAATAACTGTTTTATTATATATACACAAACTTTGTCGCCCTTTCGGTGCATTTTGGTGTGCTATTATTAACTATAAAGCTTGGATTTCTATTTCACTCAACTCCCCAAATCTTTCGGCCATTTTGTTTACTTTCTCTACTAGACAGATATGAGCTAATATCTGTCTAGTAGCCAATCAATGAAATTGCAGCATATCTCATATCTGGCGCTTGTGTATATAATAATGATCCATATATGTAGACGTGGTTCTATTCATCGTATAATTCCTCGATCGTCATGCAAATCATATATTAGTAGTACGCATGCATAAAATGCTTTGTCGGAATGGAAGTTGATGGGTGACGGGTCCAAAAAGGACCACGTTAATTTACAAACTATATGCATGTGTGAACAGGTTCGATGGTAATTTCGAGGCCAGTAATAATGGCCACACCATGCATTGTATAATAAACGGAAAATTATTGCCCAAATAAGGATTTTTCGATGTTCGTTTGTATGTCCTATACTTTGGAAGCAAAATCAAGTCACAATTGAGCAGGCTATAAATGAGACTGGCGATTAATAAATAATAACATCTAATGCAATGAAAGTATCGACCATGTTATACTGAACCAGCTGCATTCCTTCAGTTCTTTGTATTGTTTTTTTTAATTAAGTTTGCATGAATACACTCCTTTAGCCAAATATAATCAACCTAAAATGAACTATACTTGGTTCTTGATCTCGCAGAAACCACGTCGTATGCCTTAGGGAGTATTTTTATATGTTTAAAAAACATTTAACATCAAAGAATAACCTGCTTTTGGAAATGCACGAAATATCCGATAACCTTCATGTGTTCTATTCTACTCCAAAACTCAAAGTTCTTGGAGCTAAATTAAATACCCCTTTCTTGATAAATGTTATGTTTTATTTTCCCAATGCATATAGTACCAATACCACGCGGTGTAGAAATTAGTTGACGTTCTCAGGGTTTGCATATCAAGTAAAGCCCAACTTAGTAGACATGTAATTTGACATATAATTTGACATGTATTCTCAGCTATATATATTTGTTCACGATTAACGCGAAGCCAATACTGCATGTTAATTGTAATAAGGGAAAGGTAATTGACATTGATGTACTTATATATTAGCTGAAATCTAGCCTAAGATTCATATCGAGCTCGTACTTATTTATTTTGCTGAAAAAAAATTGTTAGCTGGTTGAACATTAAAAAAGTCCGCCATATACAATGTGAAGAATAAATAATTTCGAACAAATCCAATTTATCTTTTTATATAGAAGCGAACGGAACTCCATCTGAGCTACTTCACACGCAAGTTCAATTTTGGCCATACAATTTACAAACATGAATTGAAAAATCAAAAAGCGTTTTTCCAATGCGGTTATGACCACATGTAAATTTCTTAGTGATCCAAAATTACTTCCTTTAACCTGAAAGGTCTCACATTGAAAGAAAATTGCTTGACTGATAGAAGTTCTACTCGATGAAATACAGTACCTGTCCCAATTGCAGCTCCATCCTTGTGGTATAGCCGATTGTTCATAACTTTTTAATTCCTCGGCTGCATCGCGTAGTTTTTTCACCATGTATGCGCTGCTGAGATTGCCCTCACGCCAATCTTTAATTCTTGTCTACATAGAGAGATGAAAACAGCATAAACGTTATACGATCCCTTCACTATCACCTCTCTAAAGAAGTACATCATGCATGATCTTGTATAGCTCGCTCATTTATATACATGCATGCATAAAATGCAAAATCATTCCACGTAACCATGAGTTAAGTGCAAACACGGATTTTTTGTCGCTGTCTATGCTCTGTCGTTTAGACAGAGTCAATATATGTAAAACTGTTATATAATCGATTTATCAGCTGTATGTGCGTACACTTTTATTGTTTTAGCTGTTAAATGGATGTGTTAGCAAAGTTTTCAATTGACTTTAATTGCCATACGGTTTTGTCAACTCTAGATTTTTGAGATTACACAGCACTTGAAAATTTTGGTTAAAAATCTCAAAGGACAAACAAAACTGAAATTACTTCAGAGTGTGCATGACCTGCATTAATCTATAAATCTGGACACTAAATGCTCTGTAGAACCTATTAAATCTCATAAATCAGTTTGGTGGTGTTAGTCAGTAGAATGTATGATCTACATAGATATATAGCCTTATTCTTCAGTGCATATATAACGCTATAATCTGCGCAATGCCTTGCTGTAGTCACATTTTTAGTGATGGGATGTGTTCCGAGATTGTTATTTTGTATAAATTTGGTGGTACGCTCCGCCTATATCTACTTTTATGAAATTATCAGTGATGAAATACGTCGGGCAGGAAATCAACATGTTGACGCCAGCGGTACGGATTGTTTCTTATTGAATCACAAATATTAATTGGGGGAGGAACAAACTCATACGATACTATTATTCTAGGTGAATGTTTGTCAAATAATCACGTGAGTAGCAAAGGCAACAAAAACCATCACTAGAGTCTTGTTACTATCATGATAGTAAAAAAAATATGGAGAAGGCCTTCATGACCACATAAAGGGGTAAATGAAAGAGCATGCAGTAGACATTTATTTATAAAATAAAATTTTTAAACCAAATCGAGGTGCATATTACGTGATTATAATCAGAAATGTTTCAATAAACATTGTTTTTAGCTCCATTCTTCTTACCTCCATTTGTATTAATACTATCAATAGCTTGTTCACACCAGCCTTGTTAATGTTGAGGAATTCCAGTTTGTTGGACAACAACTGACAAAGATCGTGGATTTCAGTCTATCGTGAAAAATGCAGTTTAGTTTATAGAAAAACGAGCAGGTCGGGGTAATCGGGTATATCACGTCGAACTTTGGATTAACGATGCTTTAGCACATCAATATGCAGTTAATGTCACGGTTTCACTGGAATGGGGACGACAATCGCTTTCAATCTTTGGCAGTGAGTAAAATATAGGTTTAATTTCAAAGCTAATTTTCACAATATTGAAAATGGTAAGAAAAGTGATAATGCATTGTCACTTGTAATAAAACGAAATATGGGTGTATGTGTCCGAAGATGTATATATATATATATATATATATATATATATATATATATATATATATATATATATATATATATATATATATATATATATACATATATATATGTATAAATATGGGTGTGTACCGTTAATTTTTGATTTTCCTCTTCTGCAATTTTATCGACATTAACTCGTGATCGAGAAACATCTAAATATAAATCAGATAAAATTAGAAAATGTTCTCATTTTGCGGTTTTTGATTTTGATTTTTTTTTCGTTTGATTTTATTTTAGATTACCAGCAGGCGAAGCACTACCCTCTTCAACAAGTCTATCTGCTTGGTTAGGTAAAAATGCTTCGGGCGGTAGTAGGGACTTTGGTCCATGAAGATCCTGCTGTTCATCACTCTCTACGTCCATGTCATCCCCAGAGGTGACATTATCACCAGCTTTACCCTCGAAAAATTCTACACATATAACAGAGCAATAGATTGATGTTAATCCATCTATTTCACTGATCTGATTACACACTGGATATAGCTCTCGATATTCGTAGGTATATATAGTTGCTATATCCAGTGTATTATCAGCTGGGTCAGATCAGTGATTTGACTAGAATTAAAGCTGGTCAGATTGAGTTGTGGCATTAAATAACTGTTATGGCACTGAGTGGAATGAAAACGTCCTGCAAATAAAGATTGCAAAAGAAAATAGAATGTATATATATATATATATATATATATATATATATATATATATATATATATATATATATATATATATATATATATGTATATATATATATATATATATATATATATATTTAGCTTATATACCTGACTTGGGTTTTCAGATTTGATCAGTAAAATTAGGACTGGTGCATGCAATCAACTTCAGATTCACTTATCAAAATTCGCAAGAACACTGAACACATTGAAAGACCTTCCAAAAGCTTTTCCGCGAAATCCTCTTCGGACTCGTCCTCATCGTTCTCTTCATCAACTTTCACCTTTTTTGCCGGTACGATGGGATCAGTATCATCATTATTGATGTCATCCAACTTAGGCCTGTTTAATAACAGACAAAAAATTTTAAAACTTGTAATAGATTATATACTATTTGTTTATTGTGTAACGTTATGTCAAATACTTAAAACCATGCAGCGATTATTATAGCGTTTCATGAAAACGTGATTCATGCATGATTGATAGCGCAAGAAAATATTTTCCCCAACAAATTTTCCTACAAATTGTATATATACAAGAGCTGCTAGCAATTATCACGAAAAATATATTCACTCAATTAAAAAAAGTTGAAACTAAACTGAAGAAAACTGAATTGAAATAAAGTTCTATGAAGCAAATTTTCCTTCATCTTTGTTTTCTTATATAGTGTTTTAAACCGTACAGTATAACAAGGGGAACATTAAATTCACCCATCAGAGGTATATTCCACTTTCCTCAAAGTCACTTAATATTCTCTTTTACCTCTGCCTATACACAACCCTAAATTCGTCCCCTACAACCCCAGTTTCATATGCTAATTCTTTAATACAATACTAATAGTGCTATGCTAATGTTGCTCTAAATTCTATACACATATACAGCTAGGGTGTCCCCAAAAACCCCAAAAATATTGAAATCACCCATAACAATGTAATGATATATACTGACCTCAAATTTACGGCTTGCAATATCTTGAAGAACAATACTCAATATCTACATTCAAGTACCTTTTAGACTCGTCGCATTTTTTTCTTTCTTCACCATCCGATTCAACATCAACTGACTTATCGTCATCTTGTTCATCGGTCGAATTACTGGGTGAAATATTCTCTGGCATAGGTTTGTATTCAGGCATTTCTTCACCGACAGCGTTTTTTCTCTTCTCTTCATCCCAATATTCTGACGATTGTTCCTCTAAATTAAAAAAAAATGAATAGCAAAATTATCCCAACTTCGATGGAAAGTAATCGACGGACGGTTCTCGCGTGATAAATAGCTGAATCGAACAGAATGGCTCATATATATATTTTAATCTTATCTGAGACAATGTCTCCCCGGGAATCATGGCACAATGTACGAAACGCGAGTCATGAGGACAAGCCTGAAAATAACTATACACCAACGAAGATAGCACTATCGACAAAGGACTTTACACCCTATAGAGTTTTTTATCTAGGCGATAAAAAAACATTTTCAGAATTAGTAAAAATTGCCAAGTTTGGCTGTGAAATGTTGTAAAGCACGGAACATATATAGCCATACGAAGTTAGCAAAATTTGTATACTTTTACATGCACTGCGGCCGGTAACTGATGAGTTACACATTTCGGCACGAAATACAAAGTATACAAAATTTGCCAAGTATATTTGCACATTTTACTAATTATACTAATTTTAGCATGATTTTTCTAGCTGTGGTAATATATTTCCTTGTCGCCCAGATCTAAAATTAGTCTATAAAACGCATAAATGTCCATTTCACCGAAAATTCTGTCAAAAAAACGAACTAAAACCAGCTATATTATTTTCTACATACTTTTACTATTATCGTCCCCCTCGTCTGCTATAGCCTCAAATATATCCACCTCTTCGGATCTTTCACGTTTACGGGATATACTCAAGGATTCAGGTTTTAGACCTTCACACTGTTCATTCAATTTTAAAGACGTATTATTCAAATTCTGATCCAAACGTTCAGCAATAAGATTATCAGGCGATGAACTTGCTATCTCCCTCTTTGCTAGCCCTGATGTGCTACCGGGAAGTATAATGGCTGTTCCCAGGATTGGTGATTCCTCTAGTTCAACAGCAACCTTATGTACACCTTCAGCGTGATCAGCAGTTTGCATGGTATTATCATTAGGTTCAGCGGTATTTTCTTCATCGCTTGAAGATGATTGATATTCATCTTGGTTATCCTGAACTAATTGATTTCCTGATAGACTAGACTGTTGCACATTTTCCACTGTAGATATTTGCATCTCGGTAGGCCCACAAATATGTGGCAATTCCCAGGACACTTCATTGGTCAGCGTATTCCAATAGTAGACATAGTTTGTGGTTGGATCACATACTTCTTGCCATGGTTCAGGCAGAACGTAGTCTGGAAGTTACATAGTTTAGTTAATTATAATGCATAAGATCAAACTGCACAACTCTCCAGGCCAATAACATTTTCCACACACATATACATAATAATTATTACAGACTTAAGAACATATCCGTTTTCTCATATAGCTAGATGTTTCAAAAAGATGGTCGCCACAAAATTAATCATCCTGAGATTTCCAGTTTTCCCCTCTAGAGATTAGAGAGAAATCGCATTTCTTTTCAAAACATCTAGTATAGACTACCGTAAATGATCGATTAAGCGCCGCGGCGCTTATTGCAAATATCGATTTAAAGACGCGGCGCTTATTTGACAGCGGTGCTTATTCGACAGCGGCGCTTATTTCAAAGTGAGCAAATAGATTATTTTCTGAAGGCCGATGAATCGAATAAACTTTTGGTAGAGGTTACAGGAAAAAGAAAGCGCGAAGTTGGGCTGGTGATTCCCGCTAAGTTCACAGCATATACGGCGAATCAACGACATGCCCAAGCCAGTTAGACACGGAGTTAATTAGGAAGAAGGAAAATTTTAAACTATCAGAACTGTCATATGAGCCCGGTTGTAAGAGATATTCGACAATAAAACTTTAAAGTTTCAATCCTGGTCGTCGTTCTCAATAGTTTAGATGTTAGGATTAACGCGTTTAAATAAAGAATCGTTTATTCTACATTTTTTAGCGTTTATTTATATCTTCCTAAATAGGCGCCGTGGCGCTTATTCAACAGCGACGCTTATATTAATTTTTTTTATCGAGGTGCGGCGCTAATTGACAGCGGCGCTTATTCGAGTAGCGGTGCTTAATCGATCATTTACGGTAGGCTGTTGTAACTTGTAAGTGTTCTTTTCATCTGCTTATGAAAAACATGAAAGTCTGTTCTTTTATATATATAGTACTGTAAACTTGTAAACTGTAAACCACCTCGTTATCTTTTACTTGTATGGCTATTCCACTATGTTCCTAACATATACACAGCCTAACCTTTAACGTTTTGATAAACTGCACTCCCATCTGCTTGTTCCTCCAGGCTTGTTGAATCCCGAGTTACAGTTTGACCGGACACTTCCGTTGACGTAGAATCTTCGGTGCCTATTGCTTCTATCTCCTGAAAATTAAAAAAGAAACGAATAGATCAGACCTATATTGTATGTATTATCGGGGGTAAAAAAATTCGTATAATTCCTATATGTATGTGCGAAAAATATCGTTTATATTCAGTACGAATGAAAAATTTTTTAAAAAATCGATTTTTATCGGTAAACAGATAAACCTTCCCAGCCTAGCTATTATACTGACTACAAATTAATGCATGTTCACTATGAATAACAATTTTCGGTTACGGATTGGGCGTTCAGGCGTTGCACATCATTCTTTATATTCGAACCTAAATTAAATGTTGATGGATTAACTATACCCAAAATGTGGTTGAGAGTGTATACAACTGGTCAATGAATTGCATTTTTCGCAGTGCATGTTTACAATTTTGTCTATATATTTCAATATAAGCACAGCTACCGTCTCCTGACAGTGAAGACATCTACTGATAGTCTCAAATCACAGTGAAATATACAGAATTACAAAGAACTACACTACAAAGGTGATTAGTAGTGAGAAGTCTTCTCAACTTCTTGTTTGAAAACGCTGCCACGCTGCTCCCTGGTTATATTGTCGTATTGACAGTTTAAGAAATAAGCTATTTTTATATAACGCTGTTTTAAACTTTAACTTTGGCGACTTCGATGATTGTTAATTAAAAGTGTTTAATATTAAAAGGTGAAGAGTTGAAGCACCATATTCACTCTTAATTTAAAACACAGTGAATATTCAAAGCAAGTTAATCGAATATTGTGGTAAAAGTTCCATGGCTTCTTAATTAACCAGGCTACAAAACACTTTTGGCAAAAATGTGCACACACATCAGCCATCTTGACATTTTCACAACACTCACGACCATAAATTGAAACCAGGCACTATTAACGACAATTAACATTCAAATATTTAATATACATACTTTGAAAAAGTCATCAAGTTTCGAGTCAATTTGAACGTTTTCGCTAGGTTTTGTTTCATCTAAATCTTTTGTATTCTCTTCACCACTGGAGGAACCTTGCTGTTCTAAAATTAATGCGAATATAGATTCAGCTAATTATTGGTTTTTCACTCTGAACGTATCTTGCTTATGGACAAGAGTATAGGAGTTGTAAACGCCATTGGGTAAGAATTTCACCCTCTGTTTATATTTCGTTATACCGAATTCTGTATTTTATGTTTAAAACTATTAATTTAGAACTTAATTTAGTGCTGCAAAAACAAAGTCATGAGTTGTTGCGATTACATAAACGGTCATCCGTAAAATATCACTAAATACAGCATAAATGCCTCTTAAAAGCCCTTTTTAAGGGACTTCGCGAGTCGCAACAAGCAAGTCGCAACAACGAGTCGCAACAGGCGAGTCGACCAAAAAAAGAGCGACTCCAGAAGAAAACGAAAACACAAACACACACGAATAAGTATGATAACACATAATTTGTACGAATAATTATAGTGCACCTTTACTTTCTTGTTACAAAATTTTGCGCCATAGAGAAGAACAAAAAACAAAACAAAAATCCAAACAACTTCAAAGACTACATATAAATCATACACGGTATTATGTTTTTTACCATCCACATTGTGTTTATATATAGTCTTTCAAAGTTTGGATTTTTGTTGTGTTTTTTGTTCTTCTCTATGGCACATCTCTTTATAAGGTTACGGCTGAAATGCGTTTTTTCAAGGCATACATGTAAATTACCTTGTCATAGAATATCCTTGTAATAGTCCTGGTAAGTAGTTTAATATATAACAATAGAGTTGATGTTCGTAGGCATAAATGTGTTTAAAAGGGCAATGAATTTTTTTAAACTATAGACTATATCACAATCTCCTTCTGATTCTAAATCATTTATCCCTTCAATTCTACATTCCACCGGTACACTTATTTCCTAGACGTGCTCATGCAAGCATTGTCTCATTTAAAAAGAAAATATTTTCAAATATGGCCCACATTTAGTTGAACATTCCCATATAATATTTTGGTTGATTACAAAGAAATATGATATGTTGGTAATTGGTATACCAATAGGGCTTTAATGTTAGTTGCACAAAATATGACAACAAAACCATAGGAAGTCCAAAAAATATTTGAAAACAGTTGCAAATGAGTTCAGTGATAACAATAACTATGAGCTAGGTCACTGAACTGAGCAGTGCACTGGACTAAATTTTATTAATTCCAATATTTATTTGGCTTTCTATGAACAAATGAACCTGCCAAGGGCAAAATTATTACGTACAGTACTGTAACTTCCATGGCTTGCTCTACAATGATGATTTAACTGATCAAATGTTTAAACAATGTATTGAGACTCTAATTTTAAATTGAAGATAATAAAATTACCTTCATCTTCATCACTGTTTTCAGCATACTGACCAAGTAGTCCAATACCTTAGAAGACGAGTAGATTATTTAGATAACATTGACTGCCTCAAAAGTTAACTACACAATTGGTTCTCAAAGTATATTGTTGTTAAGAAGTAGAGTACCAGGTATTAAACTACAGGAAACAAGTAATATACTATAGGAAGCCCAAATTACAGATTTTTAAATTTTTCAATAGAATTCTTCTCCCACCATTTTCCTACCATAAATCGAAAGCAATCTTTGATAATGCATGACAATTTCGTCACTGACAATTGCAGAACCGGTATTTAATGTTTGTTCTTGCAATCTTGCATGCAGGATATCCCTAATGCAGAATTTTGCAAGGTCTGCATGGAAATGAAACTCATTACTTCCAAATAATAAGTGTATACCTACCTGAAATGCTTGTTGGATTAATTTCTCTTTTCCGTGAACTCAGTTGAACAGTACCTATTTTTAAAGAAATAATTTGTCATTTTTTAAAATATCAACCATAATTATATAGTTAGAGACCCTGATTTGTACCATTTGACCAAGCAATTAGGATTAAGGTCAAATAATTGTGAAACAGGTTTGGGACAGTTTGGGGTATAAAATATAGTATAACTTGGGTTAGGGTTAGTTTTTAGGTTAGGGTTAGGGCATTTTTCTATGAAAAACCAAAATAAATCAGTTGAGGAGAAATGACCTCATGTCATTTTGGTGGTTAAAACCAAGTGACTAACAAATTGAGCACTGAAAGATTATCAACCAACATTGTTCATATTTAAGTTTGGAGCAAGGCGTTATGAAAAACATAGAACTGTAATGAATACAAGTTGTACAGCTTGCTGCTTGCATGTCTTAAAAATACCAATGGAGATGTGTATCATGTGTTCAAGACTTAGAAACCTATTAACCTAACCTAAAAAATACAACAAGAATTTCGACGTCTCCAGCAAAGGCTTTTTCCTAAACTGGCTAAACATAAATCATTTAACGTTTACAGTAACGTTTACAGTATATATTCACAACAATATTAAAAAAAGATTGATTTTACCTTCGTTTTCTTTTCTGCGAGAAACTGGTTCAATTTGAAGGACTGTTCTTCTACGACTAGCCGAACCAACATTAAATTTCTCCCGTCCTCGACGACCCATGTCACGGCATACGTTTTGTCAACTGGTAAAATTAACTTTCATAATAAAAGCGTCCAAAAAACGAGCAGGTTTACAACTTGCATAGAATTGCATAGAATATATCAGAACAAATATCACAACATTTTCACAGTCAAATTTTGGTTAATTACGAGTGCGGAGAGGGAAGTAGCCTGGGTACCAAGGTTCCCTGCCGAAATAACACCCGATTAGCACCTCATTACACGTATATAAACAGGTTTCATTATCTCTCATTGCCCGTATGTAAGTGCTAACGAAAGATCTGCTGTACCTGCTGGCGCGCTGCCTCCAGAGCAGGCTGGAATCGACCTATGAATCGACTGACCTTCGTTCCGCTAAAAACCGCGAAACTATAAAATTTGCGCCAGTGTTCCGTGTTCGCCATATTGCTTTGATAGTGTTGCACTGTAGTCGCGGCTGTCGCGCACGTTTACCGATTTGCATTTCGCCGAATATTAAAATAAAATAAGTAGCTGAATTATTCATAATGGAAGTAGAAAGATTGTCAATAACGGATGCACAAAAACAAGTTCTTGTGGATTTTTATGAGAGAGGAATGGTTTCAACCAAGAAAGGTTTAGCTGAATTGCATGTTGAATGTGCTAGCGCTTGTGGCTTGTCTGAAACCCAAGTAAAAGTAAGTTTGTATAAATGATACAAATAATAAAACAATGAAACAACGCTGTGTGTACTGTTAAACATGTTAAGATATAAAATATTGGTAGGTCAAAAAAATAGATAAACTAATATTTGCAAAACATCTTTTGCACGCCGTCAAATATTTATTTTGCATAATCATATAAATCACAGGTCATTCAGCAATTTATACGTCAAGGCAGGCAAATAAGGATATATATTAAAATTGAGAGGATATTTGCTGTATTTTATCAAATATATTTATATGAACTCCCGAAGATTTTATGTTTATAGTGTAAGACTGATCACCCTCTAATAGAAACATTTTTTTTCAAACTTTACCTTGAACAGGGGCCCTTTAATTGTTACATATGCCTGTATTTAAAACCTGACTCACTCACACTCACTGAGTAAGATATCACAATCACCTCATAACCAATTTCTATGGAATCTATGATGGTATTTTTGCTCCAGTAAATATGTTAATTTTGAATATTTCACCCAAATTAAATCTTGCTATTGACTAAGGAAGGACTCATTGATCAGCATAAACATGATCACTGGGTCACACTTGGTGAGAGTGAGTCTTTGAGAATACAGGCAACATTGTTGGTGTTTGATTCATTGTGCAATTTCTACAATTTACTACACAATTTTGCACCCAACAAATTCTGGAAAGAATAGTAATGAATTAATAGTTAATATATTGTTCCGAGACATCAACCCATAGCATAGCATTGTGCCCTGATGCTCCCTACTTTAATTGGTATTTTACTTTGTCTAACACCAGACAATTTTATTCATCAAGAGGTGACTGGAAATTTCATTTGCCATTTGTACTGCAGTTATACTGCACCAAAACTAACCCCAACCCATGCACACTGTAAACCCCAACCTTAACATTGGTTGGACATCAAAATGTTAAAACATTGCAAGAAATAAAATTGAAAAATATATGAAGAAACTAACTTATAATCTCTAGAGAGTACTTGGTGCACAAGAGCCAGGTTTCAAACTCGATTTCAAACTATTTTTTCTATGCAATCAAGCTATTTTTGGAAAGGTTTATTGTATATGTGTTGTACTGTACCTTTATCTAATACCAACCAAACATTTTTGTGCTTCGTTTTTCATGGGATAATCACTTTAGTTTACCTTATTTTTTAGAACTGGATAAGTAATTATAAAGCTAGCAAACGATCATCTGGTGAACCTAGGCAAAATGCTAGTAAATCAGTTCTAATTCGGAAGAGGAGTGGCTATAATGTTTTTGCCAAGGAACAACTTGCTGAAGGTAAATTAAATCTGAAGTATCATTGTGATTAATACCTGTAAAAAACAACTGATAAGAAGAGAGAGGATAACATATGGGCTTCAATCGGTATGATTATATTGATGATATATATTAAAAAACCACAGTACATCCTACAATTAGATTTCACATGCATGTTACTCAATTAGGCAAGTCGGGTTTTATGTTAATAAAATTTCAAATGTGGGTTGCCAGTGTAGGTACATAGATTCTTTGCCGGATAAATTTTTGGTTGATATATATAGCCTGATAACTACCTGAAAAATATAACGATCAATCGCGTTATACTGCATCGTAATTAATACTTTACTAATAATTCCCGTTAAATTTTTCAGGTATTTAACATTAAGTGGGTTACAAAAACCCTACCAGTTTATCTTGTTAAATGCATGACGTCAAATGCATGCACAGGGACAGCATTTTGACCACTTACTTTTACTTTTGATCTGTAAAATATTTGCTGAAAAGTAGCCATCCGTTTTTGCAAGATCCAGCTGATACAGACATAGTATCATTCACTGTAGTCTGTATATGCTATTGTGTGCTATTATGTACTAACATTGTGTACTGTATGTAACATTTTGTACGATTTAAATGTAGGAGACTCCAAGAGCAAGAAACAAAAGTTCTCTGAACTTGGTGCGAAGTGGAAGGACTTGACAGATGGTCAAAAAGAGGAATATAGAGGGAAAGCTCGGAGTTTGAATGATTCCGATGTTGCGGAAGGATTCACTGATAGGCAGAGAAGTAAAAGAATTGTTAACAATTTAATGAAGGAGGTAATGTTATTATTAAGTATAAGTGTATTTACTCTGTATCTCACAGTTTTTTACTACAAATAGTTATCGTTCTAAACCAAAAACGATTTACCAAATACTAACGAATTTTTTAAGCGACTTGGTGGAGTAAAAATTTGTATTCAAGTTGAAATGTAGAAATCGTTGTGTAATATGAGTGCTACCTGAAAATCTCGAAAGCTACCTACACGTTCGAAGTAAATGTGTACCGTGTGTTATATGAATGTGTGTGAATTCACATGACATGTGATTACGTGAAACCACATGTGAATGAAAACACATGCATGTGATTCGAGTTTGGGGCACTCCAATGAGTCCTGAATTGAGCCTAATCAATATTTATCAACACTCAGGTTGCAGAACTTGATAATATAGATGGAGTCGAATGCCTGGTTATCTGTGTGGAAGGTGGCAATATATATCATGCCTCAACAAAATTGGGCCAAAAGTTTCTTGAAGAATATCCGGATACCTGTACAAAGTTTGGAAATGTCATTCAAAATGGTAAAGTGTCGGCCCCGTTCACTTCCAGTGGAATGCGACTGTTAATCTTTGTGCTCCATAACATGAGTCACCTGTTTGACATGAACATTTATACCAAATTTATAATTTTTGAAAACTTATTAAACATGCCTATTAAAAATTGGTCCAGTCTACGAGGGCATAAAATGGGCGAAGTTGTTTAGAGATGCAATCATCTGAATGAGTGAATAATTCAGATACAGTAAAACAGGGAGGAATTTCGTTTTAGGCCGATCAGCGCATTCTAATGTCAGGTTATCTTTATTTGGCTTTGTATACACTAGAGAAATAGTAAATGACAGAGATTTCGTTACATATAATGTGATACTTTTAAAATTATTTTTTCAGTCTCCCTTAATAACAAGATAGATGTGAGCGACAAAATGATTAGAACAATATTTAACAAAAAGTATAGTAAGTACATTCTATATTTGACGTTTTTCCTCTAGTATTTCAAAAATGCAGAATTTATATATGAATTTATATACATACATAAAAATGCTGTTATATTCACTATTGTTTCTTTATGAAATTAGATATGGTTCACCTTTATAAAGGAAGCTTTATTTACAATTGCATAGACCGCTTTCATGACTGAGAGGAATTTAAATATTCTTTTATGGACTTTTTACTAAGCCTGGCTGGCGAAGTTTCTATGACTGAATAGGAATAGAGTTCTTCAACAAAAACGACGCCAACCGGTCCTATAAAAATGCACATAAAAAGAATATTTCATTTCGTCTCTGATGAATTACTGATGAATGTGGCCTTTTATAAAGATGCCTAAAAATAAGTAAATCTCTCTACTTTTTATGTGTGTTATACTATGTTGTACAAGTGCTATACACTAGTGTATATGAGAATTTCTCATAGAGACATTACGAAAAAATAGAATTCACTTAATTCTTCATCGTCTTTGTGTTAACACGTATCAGCGATACGAGCACGGGTTCAACTCCCGTGGGATGATACTATTTATCTGTGAATTCTATCTGACGCTACAAAAAAAGTCAGAATACAAAATTAATATAATATCGTTATTTTTAAGGTACATTAGTTGGCAAGGCTTCACCCTTGCCGTATTCAGCAGCAGAATCTCTTGGACTAAAGTTTAATGGTTTGCCGTCCGAACTCATAGACGAATTGGGTTGTTATCCAAAACAGCCAAACCATTACGGGGCACAACAAAAGCGAAGATTGTGGGAGAGAAGAAACTCCTTTTCTTTTTCTTTGCAATCACACATGGAAATAATCAATACTGCAAGTAACAATGCATCATCTTCTTCAACTTCATCAAATGTCAGTTCGTCAACTAGTACTGATCCACTTTTGCCTCCATCTACGTTACCTCCAATGACTGCATCTGATCACCAAGTCCCACTTTCTACTAGCCTAAGACCGAGTACATCAGGGGAAACAATTAGTACGCCTTCACAATCCCAGCCTCAAGACCATTCTTTCCTCGCTCCCATTAACCAACCTGACATGCAGCTCCCTAGTCAGTCTTTGTCAAAGAATGACGGCCAAGAACTAATTGTTTCTCAAATTATTGAGCAAACAATTTTTTTAAATGCTTCAAATGGGCTTTCACTACAGCTTAAGGAAGGTTAGCTAAAATTTTTATTCCCCTTCGTGAAGTCCGAAACTGATGCGATTTAGAATTTTTTAATGTTCATCAATGTTCTGCCTAGTTATCAAAAGTTTTTATTCGCTTGATTGGTTGCCCCACCAAGGCAGTGACATTTATCCTATATAATCATTTTTAAATTTCATATTTTGGTGCACGAATTTGATCATTGCAACGTCTTATGGGTACCCAACTGCGCCAGTAAAAATGGGTGCTTGTGAAAGCAGTATAATGTTATGTATATGTCTGAATTGAATGTCTGAATTGATCGCCGGTCCATTACGGGAAAGTGCCGGCCTTTACGGGAAATTTCACGGGAAGTGACGCTTGCCATATAATAATACGCGATAATCACCTAAGTGCTGTTGAGTTTATTTGTTTCTTGCTTCACGGAAAGAGCAGAATTAGCTATAAGCACGATAAACAAAACCTGTTTATTTAGCCGATTCTTCTTTTTTCGTGAAGCAATAAACAAATAAACTTAATTAATGGCACTTAGCAACATTACCCATTGCATGTTCCAAACAGAATGCGGTAAATGTCTGCGTTTTCTTTCATCCATGTAATTAATAAAACCAAGATCTATATTTCGCCGTCGTGGATTCAGGCTATGTTATTATTTCATTTACTGTTCATTTTCAAATTCAAACTTAATTCCAGCGTATCTATCTTTAACAAACTGAACCATTACATGCTCGTGGACATATCGGTGTTTTCGTAGTGAGTAATATAAATAATGGAGTTTAAAGTTACATTTTAGCCTGCTTTCTATGTATTCGTGAGTGTCGTGGACATGAGTGCCGATGAAACTCTCCACAAATATTTTTAATAGTAAGGTAAATTTTTATACGCAGGTACAGTTTTTGGGCTTATGGACGAGCGAAACATGATCAAAGGAACGGGAAAGGTTATGGCAAAGCATCAGTTACATGGAAGACCAATTGCGCCTGGTTGTCTTGTAGTTGAAGTGGTCAGTGTGAAAGATAATTGCGCCACAAAACCGCCTGTACCGGGTGCATTTGATGATGACGAGGCGGTGCATATTGGAGGGTTTTACCTGTGGCCAATATCAAAGCTCTCTTTTCTTGGTAACGGAAATTCAAGTTGGAATCAACAAGTGACTTTAGTAGATAACCATTGTTATATAAATCAATACATTGATGCTCTTTTGGCCTACATGCCTCGCTCTCATTATATGGAGTCTTCACTGATGAGAGAGAGGCTTCCAAGCCAAAAAATATTCGGTAATTATATGTATACGATGATAAGTTTATAAACAACAAACATTTGAGAAATATATTATATATAGCATTGTTGTATTAATGTAAGTACTGTAAGTAATTATTTATTGTTACATTAAGATTTTCAATATATATATCCATTTACCAAAAAAAACAAAAAACTAAGTACATTTTGTGAATTACTTTCAGTTCATCGAAAAATTTCACTGACATTCTTTAAATCCGTACATGCGTATGCATTTTGGGGTACAGTTTCGCATTATAAGGTGTTTATATAAGGTTTACACAGGACAAGCAACAATTTCATCCCAATTTTAAAAACGGAATTTCAACAAGATATTTTGCATATTGTTTTAGATCATCGAGATACATGTAATTCTAAAATTTGACGGACATTCATTAAATCCGTACATGCGTATGCATTTTGGGGTACAGTTTCGCATTATAAGGTGTTTATATAAGGTTTACACAGGACAAGCAACAAGTTCATCCCAATTTTAAAAAAAGGAATTTCAACAAGATATTTTGCATATTGTTTTAGATCATCGAGATACATGTAATTCTAAAATTTCACTCACATTCATTAAATCTGTACATGCGTATGCATTTTGGGGTACAGTTTCGCATTATAAGGTGTTTATATAAGGTTTACACAGGACAAGCAACAAGTTCATCCCAATTTTAAAAAAGGAATTTCAACAAGATATTTTGCATATTGTTTTAGATCATCGAGATACATGTAATTCTAAAATTTCACTGACATTCATTAAATCCGTACATGCGTATGCATTTTGGGGTACAGTTTCGCATTATAAGGTGTTTATACAAGGTTTACACAGGACAAGCAACAATTTCATCCCAATTTTAAAAACGGAATTTCAACAAGATATTTTGCATATTGTTTTAGATCATCGAGATACATGTAATTCTAAAATTTGACGGACATTCATTAAATCCGTACATGCGTATGCATTTTGGGGTACAGTTTCGCATTATAAGGTGTTTATATAAGGTTTACACAGGACAAGCAACAAGTTCATCCCAATTTTAAAAAAAAGGAATTTCAACAAGATATTTTGCATATTGTTTTAGATCATCGAGATACATGTAATTCTAAAATTTCACTGACATTCATTAAATCCGTACATGCGTATGCATTTTGGGGTACAGTTTCGCATTATAAGGTGTTTATATAAGGTTTACACAGGACAAGCAACAATTTCATCCCAATTTTAAAAACGGAATTTCAACAAGATATTTTGCATATTGTTTTAGATCATCGAGATACATGTAATTCTAAAATTTCACTCACATTCATTAAATCTGTACATGCGTATGCATTTTGGGTACAGTTTCGCATTATAAGGTGTTATATAAGGTTTACACTGGACAAGCAACAATTTCATCCTAATTTTAAAAACGGAATTTCAACAAGATATTTTGCATATTGTTTTAGATCATCGAGATACATATAATTCTAAAATTTGACGGACATTCATTAAATCCGTGCATGCGTATGCATTTTGGGGTACAGTTTCGCATTATAAGGTGTTTATTTAAGGTTTACACAGGACAAGCAACAAGTTCATCCCAATTTTAAAAACGGAATTTTAACAAGATATTTTGCATATTGTTTTAGATCATCGAGATACATGTAATTCTAAAATTTCACTGACATTCATTAAATCCGTACATGCGTATGCATTTTGGGGTACAGTTTCGCATTATAAGGTGTTTATACAAGGTTTACACAGGACAAGCAACAATTTCATCCCAATTTTAAAAACGGAATTTCAACAAGATATTTTGCATATTGTTTTAGATCATCGAGATACATGTAATTCTAAAATTTGACGGACATTCATTAAATCCGTACATGCGTATGCATTTTGGGGTACAGTTTCGCATTATAAGGTGTTTATATAAGGTTTACACAGGACAAGCAACAAGTTCATCCCAATTTTAAAAACGGAATTTCAACAAGATATTTTGCATATTGTTTTAGATCATCGAGATACATGTAATTCTAAAATGTCTCGTTTTCGTGTGGCATTTATACTCCAGTCTCGCGCGAGAGCTTGAAACTTGGCAACTTGCAGGAAACACCCGCCGGATGTTAAAAAACTCCACTAAAAATAGTCAATCCCCTGCCCCATCGGAATTATTTTTGGGCCTCCAGGAAAAAATTCCGTTATTATCAAGAGAAAATAATAAGGTAAATTAAATTTTATCATGTTTTTAACTAAATTATTCGAGAATATTTTTTTTACAAGTTTTGTCTCTGATCGATTATTATATATATTATAAATTTGTAAAATCTACGTGAAGAATTATTATAGTTTTTTTGTCGTCTAAAATACCATATAATAAACAACTTACAGACCTCACTCTCATTCAGTAAGTACCCAATCCTTAGGGCCAACCCAATCACTAGGGAACTTAAGCATTGACTACGAGTACGACTAGGACTACGAGATTCGTCATTCCCACGCGTTGTTTGCTTACGCTATCAGCCGAAACTCGTAGTCGTTGGGCTTTCGAGTACGAAATTTACAAACTCGTATTTAAAATCAGAATCAGAATCAGATTTATTTTTACACGTGAACAAAAACGTAAAGAAAAAAGCTCGGCGACTACGAGTTTTGGCTGATGGCGTCAGCAAACAACGCGCGAGGATGACGAATCACGTAGTCGTAGTCGTAGTCACTGCTAAAGCTCCCTACTGTCGTGTTAACAACATTCGAAATTTGGAATTCGAAATTTCCATAAAAAATCATAACTATACCGCATAGAGGGGCTTTCTGGAGAAAATTGTTGAATATTTTCATTACAAATAAATAAAGCTAACAACTATCTAATCATCGACTTCATAATTATCATCATCGAATTCGTCATCGTCGCTTTCCAAACTCTCCATGCTCAGCATGTTATAGTATTCCGCTATTGCTTCTTCAGTAATGTCCTCGTCAGGATAATGTGCTTTCTCCGTGGCGAGCGAAACATCAACGTTAAATTGCTGCTTGAGAATACCAATGAAGAAAGACAGTGAACGTATTCTTGACGACAATACAGCTATTATTCCACGATTGCTTTCAGAAAGATTGTCTGCCTTTAGCACATTATACCAACTTTCAAGTTGATCAAGGGATTGCGTGAAGAAGTTGATGCAGTTGCTCATTTCATCTTTTAACATAACAACTTCTTCCTCACATCTTCGTTTTACATTATACATATCAATTAAGTGCTTTTTAATTGATCTGGGCACGTGCACGTTACATTGTTCGGTGCTGTCTAACCCATCCCACAACGACGATTCAATATTGACACACTGCTCAAAAGTTAATTGGTCTGGATATTGAACTTCCGATATGGTTGACACTTTTCCAGCACTTGCGTTGTAGGTATTGATGGCTTTCTTAATCATATTCGTCTGCCTAGTAATTTGGCCACAAAGTTTCTTCGCAATACTTTGACCATCTATAAAAAGGAAGATAGCTTGATCGTTTATAAAAATGTATGGAATTGTTACCACTGCGAAGGGTTAGTACAAAATACTCAGGCTTAAACATCTTGCAGGAATCGAACCTGCATCGGATTATATGATAAATATCCAATCACCTGAAGATGTTCAATAGATAAAATTAAACATTTTTACCGGCATCCATGCAGTAAAACATTTATAATCCAGGTATGGGTAATAATATAATAATATAATAATAATATAATAATAATAATAATAATAATAATAATAATAATAATAATAATAATAATAATATGGATAATGGGTAAATGCGGCCATTTTTTTCGTGCAATATTACCTGCATACTTCTTCATTAGTTGAAGTAGAAACCACCTTTCTGATGCCATATGGCGAATCTTCTCTAGTTGGTCCTTCCTGTTCTGCTTTTCCAGGTTCCGTTTTGCTTCGTGAAATGTGGGACTGTCACTCAGCCATCTCGAAAAGCCTTTTTCCATCTTCTTTAACATGTTATCTAACCTAAAATAAATATTTTGAGTTAATTAAAATTAATTGTTATACAAAATTCAAATCAAATGCAAATGCATGAAGTCCAAAAAAGCCACTTACTTCAGCGCATTTTCAACTGTTATTTTCCATGCTGGTGAGTCAGGAACGCATTTAGAACTTTCGTCTCTAATATACAACAAACTCAAAAAGTGAACAGGGAATAATTATGAACAATGAATATAAAACAAATTTATCCAGAAGTTTAACTCTATTTCATACAATTTGTAAACAACGCACTTTGCAGAATAGTATTGTTGAAGTTTCTCTGCATACTGAAGAGATCCATAACCTGTTGCTGAAGCTGTTTCAAAAATCAAAATATCAAATGTAGCTGATCAAGGCATTTCGTGTAAAATGTTTATATATGACAAACAAGAATTTCAATATACTGTAGTTCCTTATATAACAGTCGATGTTGCTATCTAAAATACAGTATTATTCATAGTGGGATAGTATCTGGTCAACTGGACAAGTAAATTTACCATATTTAAAGATAATTATTTAAAACTAAATTTTGATATTAAGATATATAATGACATACTTGGCACTGAACACTTTTTAATGTATGTTTTTTCTTCTTCAGCAATCCAGATGTGAACATCTTTTTGTAGGGTATTTTCTGTGTTAAAACGTTCCACGCATTAAATCTTCAAACAACATTAGTAGGTAACATAAAAACATTATGGGGTTTGAGGATATATATATATATATATATATATATATATATATATATATATATATATATATATATATATATATATATATATATGATGGACTCTAAAAACATTCTGATTCTTTACAGACAGGTAAAGTACACAGAATAAACTACCTTAATTGTCTCAACTTATTCCAGGTTTGCTGTATGAGTACTCACCATCCTTTCCAAGTTTTGAAGCTAAAAGTTTAAATTCTTCACTGCTGTACTTTTGCATTTCCAAGGTATTTTGCATCCGTTGACACAACAGATCACCTTTAGCAATTGAAGAAAATGTATATATAGAAAAATAATGAATACGATGAAATGAGGAAAATTAATTAGCGATTACCTGTCATCAATAATAACTCAATAATTGTCATGAATTGATTAGCATGCATAAAATATAAGTATTTTTGTTGTTGTGTTGACACGGTTCGGATGTTTTGCCAGGCCTACAAACTGCCAGATTCCGTACAGAACAATAAAATCCGAGATGATCATAGTATTTCATAATTAAGCATTAGGTAATTGTTTTAGTGTAATAGGTAAAACACAATAACATACCAATCTGCGATACTGATTTCCTCGCATAATGTAGAAGGTAATCAGTGAGCGCATCGATTCGGTGGCTGGCAGTCATTTCCTTTGTAATTTTTCCAGTGGGACGAAGGTATGACCAAAGACGCTCCATAACCTCTCCATCTGTCAATCCAAAGCCTTCCAATCTTCTAGGACTATACAATACCTATTTAAAATTGACATGACAACTTAAATGTAACGATGTACAATGAGCTGTAACGATCAAAAAGATTATTTTGAAAATGGATAAAAATTACCTGACACTTTACTTTATGACCATATACATGGAACGTAGGAACTGCAAGATTTACATCATCCAACAAATCAACTTGCCCACTCGCCTAAAAATGTAGTTTTATATTGCTGAAAACGGGCAAAATCTATAACATAGTGTTACAAATTTATAATATTATACATTCAAGATGCGAAAGCATTTTACACCGATACTGTTTACATGCTGAAGCCGTGTTGATACACTTGTATTGTGTGCACGAAAATTTACTAAAAACATACTGCAAATACATCATGCATCCTAATAGCTTTTAGATATACCTAAATCTTGGCAGTGTAAAATGATAAAATGCAATGCAAAATTGTGGATTTAAACACTTCTAAGGTCTATTTAACAAACCTTTAAATGAGACTCCAAAGTGCAAGCAATATCATACAAAAAATTTAACTTCACCGAAGGATGTGAAATTTTCTCCTTTACGTGTTTCAATAGAAACACCGCATTTGATATTCTAGTAAAATAATTATTTTATTGTCATTTTAAAGAAAGTTTACGAAAAGTCTAATGATGCTGTGAAGTCCTTATTGTAATACAGTAGTTAATGCTGAATTAAAACCCGTCAGTTAATCCATTAAAATAATACAGTAGTTAGCTGAAATATATACTTACTGCTCTCCGCGTTTAAGACTAAAGAAGGTGTTAGGAAATTCATGGCGACAAGAACATCCAAAAACAGCTGTTTCATCAAGCTTGTTGGACTTTACTTTGGATCTTAAATTTGTTCCGGCTTGAAATTGGTTGCACTCCTTGACGAAAATATTCATGCAGAGTTTTAGTTTAGGGCAAAAAAAGGAGTTTGTTAAACACGGACATAATCATAGAACGAAATGAAAAGCGGGATAATTAATATTTAGAATGAATTTAGATTATAATTCAGTTACAGTTTTCTTACATTCTCTGATTTCACATCTTTCTTTTTTCCATAGGAATTGGTGAATGAATCGACTTTGTCTTGCGAGATAAAAAATGTCTCACCATGCTTCGGAGGAGCAGTGCTCTCGCCAGAACTTTTTTTTCTTACACACCCAAAAAGTGCGTCGACAGAAATATGCACAATTCCTTTTTCCTTGGAATGGATAAAGATTTTGATATGAGTTTTTCCTGCATCAAGGCTTATGGGAAATATTATGGGAAATATTATTAAGCAAACGAAATCGACTCACTTTGGGACATGCTGGACATATAGTTCCATCATCTACAAGCTGAGGGTTGAGTTTTTTCAGTGTCCTGAACTGATGTCGCATGAATCTAAATTCTGTGAAGCATTCGCCAACAAGTAGTCGGTAAATGTCTTTTACCTAGTAGAAAAGGTTAATGCTACATTACTTAATAGTTACCACATTAGCATATACATAAATTAATTAAACCTCTTTGATTAGATTGAGCCCATATTGCACATATAACTACTAGGCTTTTTAATCCAAAACCTCTCCCTTTCATTGAGGTTAATTATTAAGCATGCATGACATTAATAACCTGCACCAAAAAATCACTTTAACCTGAATGTCCCTTCCCCAAAAATGTTCATGTAATTGTTGCCCAAAATATTCCTTTGCCGTATCTACTCAAAAACGTTATTGGAAATTAAATTGCAATCTAAATGGTGTTATACTATTTCTTACATACTGTAGGTAACCCACAACATTTATATGTACCACTAATGAAATACACTAAACCGTCAGAGTCACAATCAAAGTGATGCATGGTTAATGCAAAAAGCCCCTCACTTTAATAACCATGTTGAAAGGTGCTTATTCCCGTAACATTATATATATATATATATATATATATATATATATATATATATATATATATATATATATATATATACACCCGTTTGCAAAAACGTTGGCCGCAGATAGATAGATAGATAGATACTCGAAGTCTAATTAGAATTGCATATGATTACATTTGCATGGGATTTCAAATATTACACAACATATGCAATTCTAATTAGATTTCGGGTATCTATCTATATATCTATCTGCGGCCAACGTTTTTGCAAACGGGTGTATATATATATATATATATATTTATATATTTTTATACATATATATATATATATATATATATATATATATATATATAAACATATAATATACAGTAATTATGTATTAATTACTTACATAAGCTGGAGAAAGATCTGGACATAACCACTTTAGGGCATTGCAAAATTGCTTTGTAGACAAACGGCACTCCAGGAAGAGTACTTCAGCTATTTCAAGTAGATGGATCTCAAATGCAACCTTTGGCTCTTTAGGTGTAGCTGGCCACATTCCATAACCAATAAGGGTTAGGCATGGTTCCTCATCATAATAAAACATAACAGATGTTTTGATTTGAACTCCTACAAAACATAATTAATAGCAGTAAGATTAAAGTTAAATGTCAGGTTGTTTTCTAAAAGCAACTGTTACAAAATGTTTTTAGTCAGACAGTAAAGAATTCAGAAACTTTAAGAATTGAAATATATGTACATCAAACACCATACCAGATGAATTAACAACAGTAATCTCTTCAACATAGCCACTTAAATCATTCACATCAGGTTTTCTCCACACATCTCTTTCAAAACAAAAACCTCAAACCTATCTTCCTACAATAAAAAATCAAATAACCTTAATGTAATAATTATAAATGAAAGCATACAATCTGATAAAATAAATAAATAATATTATAATTTTTGGTAGCAAGAAATTACTGGAATGAATATATTGGTGAAAATATACCAGTTTTGAGCTGTGCGCTGACTCGACTATACCCATAAACTATTAACTAACAGAGGTAGTCTAATTAACATCATATAAATAACTATCAACTATTATTTCCTCGCTCCCTCTATTTATATAAATTAATTAGTGATTGAAAAAAAATGGTTTTCTTGTCTTTTGAAATTAAACTGGAAACCAGAAATTCTTCATCCTTTCATTGCTGTTCATTTACATTCACCTACCTATATCCATGCAGCTTATACATTATAATTATACTCTACCTTCCATATCTCTGGCACATGCAAAGACTGCTTGTGCTTCTTATTACAACACTCAGCACACATTAATTGCAGGATTCCGCATTGAAGGCATCGGCACTCAGCTATGTTTGAACAAAAGCAGCAACTGGTATCATTGGATAATGCCATGCTTTCGTATTTATCCAGCATACTTTCACGTATGTTTGACCAGGCTTCTATTTCCGCTTCCTTTCTCTTACGATATTGCCTAACACGAGTTTTAAGGAGGGATTGTTTTCCATATTGGGGAATTTCATTCGTGTGATCATCATCTACATTGGCAACATCAGTAAAGTCAACGATTGATCCGTCATACTGATCACCTTCATTTATATCTTTAACATTATGATCACTGCCACTGGTGTTCGCTTGCCCCGAAACAGATGATTGGCCAGGTAATGTTATATGAACTGGTATGGTGACTTTCGAGCGTTTACGAACACGTCCCCCTCTATATTCCACAACTTTAAATGTTGTTTTTAACTTCTTTCCTCGGGCCCTATAAAATTATATACAGTAATTTGACGTTAAAAAACAAAATATAGTACAATCAGTCAACCACTATTTACGAAACAATCAAGGTTAGCTTTCAGCGTAATAATTTCATGACTTATCAGACTTATCGAAATACCCAGGCGAAGGCGAATAAATAAAAAAATCGAAGGCGAAATACCCAGGAAAAGTGGTGATATATTTTTATCTTTGCTATAAAAAATGCACAGTACACTATTTTAATTACTCACATGTTTAATTGTAAACAATCATATTTGAAGTTTCCCCAAGCTACCCTAGAGTTGATTGCAACGTTCCAAAGCCGGCACAGCAAAATTCCAATAATTACAACGAATAAACAAATGAATATTAATAAAGAACACAAGGTGATCAAAGCAATATGGCGAACACGGAACACTGGCGCAAATTTTATAGTTTCGCGGTTTTTAGCGGAACGAAGGTCAGTCGATTCATAGGTCGATTCCAGCCTGCTCTGGAGGCAGCGCGCCAGCAGGTACAGCAGATCTTTCGTTAGCACTTACATACGGGCAATGAGAGATAATGAAACCTGTTTATATACGTGTAATGAGGTGCTAATCGGGTATTTCAATCTTATTCGCCAAGCCTATATGAAGCTCCGTTCATGTTACCACTGACATAGATGCAATTGAAGATGAAGTCGTGGGCTCAGATATCGTAGTGGTTGGTTCTGGTTCTACTGTATCAGTGGTAACCAATCACCAGTGGTACAACAATGAGACTGAGCTATTTGTAATTTGTTATTATGCTCAAATACTCAAAAACAGGAAAAAATACATTAGTAGCAATGTTTTTGTGCATATGAATGATAATGCAATCAGGATGTCTGGTTTAACAAAGGAATTTAGTTTTGAGTTTGTGAATGAGGACAAGTCTTGTAAGTTTCTGACAAATGTAAAAATCCCCGCTGATGTTTCAAAAGTGAATGAATTGACGAAGAGAATTGTGAATTATCACAATTTGCCAGCCTACTTGGAAGAGGGTATTTTTTATTACATTTTACTATAAACTACTGGGTTTCATGCAAGTATAATGCAACCTCAATTATACATTGTAGTTGTGATCCTAGTGTGGAAAGTATTGGGCACACAATTTTGATGTCTTCTATATATTTACTACTTACTAGTATTTTTTTAACTCATGGTTGTGCAGTTTGCACAATTTCCATCAGTACATGACCCAACTTGAAATTATGACTTGGTGATGGGAGTGGGATGGTTCTTCAACTGTATCTGTAGGGTTTGTGCTTGGTTGCAATTGTATCCACTGGTCACACTTGCACCACAGGCTAAATCATTAAAATATTTTAAGCTGACCAACACAACAACATTCATACATGCATGTAAAGGTGTCTGATGTGATAGAATATTTCTATGTATGGTTCAGTCAGCATAACCATTTAAATACTAAAATAAAGACAAATTTACATCCAAACTATTTCTCATCAGTGAAAATCACTTGTTCATGACAATTATGACTAAATGAAATCAAAACCAGGCTTCAGGAGCAATGTCATTAGTCATTATGTTGGGGTTTTTATTTTTTTATAAAAAAGTGGACAAAAAGATTATACTGTAAGTCCATATATGACTACAATAACTGACCAATTTTGGTAATATACATTTCAAGATAATTTGGTAAAAGGTTTTTTCAAAGGCATACATAAACATAACCTTATTGCTGCCGCAGCAAGCAAGCCTGAAGCAAGCGAGCAAGGCAGCACTCCTCCTAATCTTAGTAATCTATATATTAGGAGGGAAAATATTGATTTTGCTATGTGCATTGCATTCTGGAAGTTCTTATACATTCTTTCACTTGTGCCTGCACGCATTGCGGCTGGATAATGACGGCATGTCATGACAAGAAACGGCTAGGCATCGGGTAAAACCTCACATTATGGACTGCCACCTTGGTCTGCGCGCTAAATATTTTAACGAATTTATTATTCGTGTAGAGATTCGAAGCGTTGAAAACGCCAGAAATGTACTTCAAGATAACGAATTGGCCATAATAATGTTTTTGATCTATTGATCCTTGGCAACAAGCGATATATCAACAAACCAGGCAATACATCAACATGTGAATGCGCCAACAATTTCTATAGGTTGGCCGGCTGACATATTGGCAACTTGTATACTCGAATTCTGCCATACGTTTTCTGTCAAACCACGTAAATGTATAGTATCGAAATGTGCGTCAAAACTAATTTAGTGGCGATGCTTAATTCACGCGGGCAAACCTCTAGACACGCTGCTATTTCGAGTCACAACAGAATAAATTGTTATAATCTGTAGTAGCTGAATGACAAGGTTTCAAAGCAATATTGCAAATTATCCATTGCATATTCCATTATCATGCCAGGCGGATGAAGATGTATTAAAAACAGTCCGAGAACTTAATTGCATCATAAAATCTTCAATATGTAGATCTCCGCAACTATTGGCTGTCAATTCCCCCTTTCCATATCAATTAAGAGGTATACAATAAACAATATCTAAAATCCAAAGTAAATTAGCAGAGATAAATTTTGAACCACGGCACATGCACTACCATAACAGGTAAATTTTACAAAGGGTTCATAGATCATCGAACAAACTACTCCATAAGTAAATAGCAACCAAAATAGCAAACACTGGGGTCAAGGATTAAATAAAATATTAAAAATTCAACTAGGAAATAGGTTAAGCTATAAACAGCCTTCGTACAGGATCCTTCGTAGTGAATTCCCGTGGGAACGAGATTGGCAACCCGAACACTGACATCGTGCTTTCAGGCAGCATTTTTACCCATGGGTAACCTAGTATAGTACTAGTGAAAAGGCAAACTGTTAGTAGACATTAAACACTTTTTGAAGTACTAAATGAAACCTACAAATCAAATCAAAAAGAGGCTACTGCATCGATTTTGTATTTGATTGGTTTCATTCTAATTGCTTTTAGATTTACTGAATTGTCTTACGCTTTTCATGAGGAAAGAAAATAATGCATTTTTTGATGATCAAGCAGATGAAATTTTAGAGATATGTACACACAATGCAAAACAAGCTGAGATAGCGATTGATTCATGGAACGAAGCTTTTACACAAGAATGCTCAAAATATTCTGATGCAAAAGAAGTGAAAACCGAGGAACTGACCTTCTCTGAGATGTACCACCTCCTCATCCATTCAGCATCCTTAGAGACATTACTTCAGTTAGAGAATACCTATGCATTAGCTGTTCAGGATATGTTGGCACAAAGAGATGCTGCTCTGGACAAGTTAGAACAAAAGTATATTGATTGTTTTAATTTTTATACTTTTTTAGTTACACGTCACAACTTCATTGTTTTTAACTTAGAACCTCTTTCAAACATGCATGCGAAACATCATCCTTCAACACATACATGAAAAAAATTCCATCCATTCGGGACTAAAAAAACCTTTAAAACCAAAACGAGACTTAAGAATCAGGCCTCTAACTCTAAGCCTCATTTTCTTGTCATTAGCTTATTTCCATATTTATTTTTTTTTTTCATGCATGCATTAAAGAAGGATGTTTTGTCTTGGACATAGCCAAAATACCATCCCTTGAGAAAGGAATGCGAAAGAGGTCATAAGAAAACCTTAAAGTCTGCATCTTGTTGCCTTACGTCATTAGGTCGAAAGTTTGCTTTACATGGGGCCAATGCATAGGGCCAATGTCATGGGCGCTCTATATCATATAAGATATAGTTTGGAAGAAGATGTATGGATTTTTGTTCTTGTGCCTAAACTGCATGATATATTTTGGCAAAACATATTCGCTTTGCTTTTCCTCACAACAGTTGTTAGCATCGTCTAAACTTGACTTGGGAGCTTTGGGACCGTAAGGATATGACTTAATGCTATTTATTACAACTTGATTTAGGGTGGTTTAAGAGATACTTGCTCAAATAAAATAGTGATTTAAGGCGATTTATCCCAGAGCCGGTCTAAAATTTAGTTGTGAAGAACTTTCCAAATTGTCCAAAAAGTCTCAAATTGTAAACACCAATTTTTTCAACTTTCTTTACCGATTCAGGCAAAATAAGGAAATGAAAGAAGCACTGGAACCTGGAGTTGCTGGCATTAATTCGGATAACTATCACGAATCAGTAAATAATCTTGCGGCAAGACATTGTGAAGATACACAGGTTACTATATTGGTCCCTAATTTGTTGATGCTTTCCTGTATATTTAGAGTACAATTGAGTGAAATTGAAAAAAAATTCAGAACTTTTAGTCTGTTAAGATAAGAGGTGTGGCACAACCAGAAACAGATCAACACAGAAAATCCTTCATTTATTACATTCTGCAGATGATATCGACGCAATGGTCGAGTGCTTTGTCAGACCTTCAAGAAGTTCAGAAAAGAGAATATCAAGAATGGGTTGGTAAAGTGCACGAAGATCTTGTCCAGACGTCAAGCAAAGGTGTGTTGTACGTAATATATTGCGAAGTCAATTTAGTTTTAGTATTATTGTAGTACAGTGGACAAACGGTGCGTGTTTAAAAAACATATGAACAATTTATTTCCTCTTTGCATTCTTTCTCTCCAAAAGGGTCGAGTAGTAAATTGTTTCTTGATTTTACCGTTTTTTTACTTGATTTTAACTTTTTTAGATCCGGGTGGTTCTTTTGAAAGGTATATATTTATTTTAATTTACATGACCCTGCTGAATATATTTTTCACCTTTCGAGGCTTCATTAACTAATGTAACGGTAGGGGGGCGGGAGCTCTTATTTCAGATCAGTGGGCGGGAGGCGCGAGAACCTCATCTATTCCTTGCCGCCAGTGGATAGGAAAATTTTCCTTTTATAAATGAATATAAAGTTAAGAATTTTTTGCCTTGTTGAAATTTATCATCAAATTCTGACTAGAATGCCTGTCACGTACGTTGCCTATATAGTGGTCTCGCCACGCAGCATGACCGTTAAAATCTGAATGATGACGCAAGCGAGGGTAATATTTCGTACAATAGTGCACTTTAGATAATATTTCCCCAAATTCTCGCCTCTCTGGTCTATAAATGATGAGTGTATACATTCCAGAAGTTTGTACATACGCGCTTGTATTTTTAAATCTAATTTGCAAAGATGAGATTAAAATTTTTTTTACGGTTTAAAATTTCAACTTCTTGCGACAATAGGTATCGGGCGAACCTTAACAAAGTTAATTAAAAGACCTTAACAGATTAATTAGAACAACTTTATATTCTAATACATATTTTCAGAAACGTCAATTTGCTTTTTGTAATGCTGAAAAATAGCACTCGAATTCATTCAATGTATTATTTTCACAGCTTTAGATCTCGCAGTGCATCTACCGTTAGCTTGCTCCCTGATGAGGTGCACAATCAGATGTTGGAAGAAAGTTTTACGATACACTTAGGTTCGTTAACAATGTTCGTAATCGTATAGGGTTCACAATTTGCAGAAATTAAATAATCAGGAAATTAATGTTGTTTGTTTTTTAGTAATCACGGAATTAACTTGGTCAACAAACATTGATATATATCGCATATAATCTTCTTATAAAACGGGCCCTAGTTTCACCGGGAGGAATTAAAAATATGAAATCGTGTAGCCTTTTAGTAAATGTAACCTTTTAGCGTTTGCTGTAACATATCATAGGTCTCGATTCCTGAAACATAATATGCATGTAGCCAGCAATATCTATGCTTACAGTTACAGGCTAATGCTCATACAATACGAGCTAGATCAACCTTGCAACATATATTGTATCATTTATGCATGTTATTGTTGTGTAGAAATTAAAAAATAACCGCGGAAGTTTGCTTAAAAAGATGTAATGTATAGCTGAAATGAAGATTTTTGAATTATATTATTGCGTTTTCTAGGAGCACAGATGAAATCAACGCATAATCTTAGGTTGATGTGTTGTGATCTTCTCGATTTATGTCGTTATAAACCTGCTAAGCAAGGGTATGGAATGTAATTCCTTCAAAAATGTATTTTTATAATTATTGAATTAAATTCTCTATATAATGGTTTGGAACATAAAAGTTAATAATTATTGAATTAAATTCTCTATATAATGGTTTGGAACATAAAAGTTTATAATTATTGAATTAAATTCTCTATATAATGGTTTGGAACATAAAAGTTAATAATTATTGAATTAAATTCTCTATATAATGGTTTGGAACATAAAAGTTAATAATTATTGAATTAAATTCTTTATATAATGGTTTGGAACATAAAAGTTTATAATTATTGAATTAAATTCTCTATGTAATGGTTTGGAACATAAAAGTTTTCTGCAAATATCTTTTATGCATGCACAAATTCCATAGCGTATATGGTTATAGGTAAGGCCTCGCTTTCATTTTGTCGTAATTGTCGTGAACATAATCGTGAACATGTATTGGAGTATGAAGAAACAGCGGGAATGCATTGTAACATCCCATTTTGTCGTTTAGGACTAGTATATGGGCACAACCCCAAAGAATTCAAACTGCAATGTCCTTGTATTCTCAATCACTCTCCGGCTTGGTTTTGCTTGTCGACAATAGAATTAACTCCTACACTGGAATTAAGAAAGGTATCGTTGTAGCTCTGTATTCTATTAACACCGGTGATTTAAAACCAGAAAAAAAGGAGGTGAAGTAAGACGATGCAAGAACTTTTTGTTTTTTACGATTATATATATTGGTAAAACTATATAATATAATACTTGAGAAATATATTGTTCTAAATATCTTATAAGCTGTTTGATTATTTGTTTGCTATCCTGTAGAGTTTGCGTCCATATGTCAGCAGTCCACGGACTTCCATTTTCCTGACTTGGATAAGCAGTTTTGTATGATTCAACAGAATTTGGAGGAAAGACGACAGAAAAAGATGCAAATAAGTGGGGCTATCGACGCAAGAAATGATGAAGCTTTTAAAACTTCAACCATGGAGACTGGTGAGTTAGAAAAACTTTGTCGATATTTCTTGCCAGTTACTACTTAATAATATTTACTTTTTATCTTTAATATTTACTTTAGGTAATTTTTACATTACACGTCACTCCAATCTTTCTCAAGTACATGTTGTGTTTCATCTGGTCGTCGACGACTCTCTAAAATCGCCCACCCTTGCAGCACGAAATGCAATCGTCAGTGGTTTGCGTAATGTCCTGCATACAGCTTCACGTCAAAATATTCACACCATAACACTACCTGTTTTGCTGGCGGAGGAAATGACAGAGGTTTGTACCTCTTAGAGCTAGCGAGAAATTCACTTGGTTGAGCCGTGAATATCCTAAAAACATTATTCAACTACTGAAAAAACTGATAGAAAAACTTCTATAAAATAACCCATTTTCGTAGGTGGTACTTTGAATTAGGTATTTTACCAACTAAAGAATTGGTTTGTCTGAAAAAAATATATTGGTCACTTCTTATAGGAGAAGCCTGGTACGCATTTGATAAAAACAAAAACAACATATTGAATTATTTAGTTTAACTAAAGTGTCTGGAGGAGTCTTATTAATTGCAAAATCAATTAAATTTTCTCTTGAGCATTTATTTGTGCCTTTTTCATTCAGAATTTCTCTATTTTTCATCTCGTAATGGATCGTCGGTAACACTGCTCCATTACGGGAAAGTATTGGACCGCTGAAAATTCTTTTCAGCCAAACAATGAGCTCATTTCACCGGAAGTGACGCTTGCCATACAATAAAAATGTATAATGTGCTTTATAACTTCAATACTGGTTTTACCTATACCGAAAGATTTTTCAAAGATAGCTTTTCTTGCATGCAGAGAAAACCAACCCGTTAAAAAATATGCATGTTATGACGTCTCTCAGTATTTTTGTATCACTGTTATATGTTTTGATTCATAATTTCAGGACATGACAGTAACGTGGTGTACAAGGCGAGCAGAATTGGTTCTGAAGTGTGTTAAAGGTATATATATATAATATACACAGCCGTTGTCATAAAGGTTATCACCTGGAAATAATACGTAAATGTGGATCACGTGATTGTACTGCATACATTAATTTTTTTGGGAAATCGCTGGAAATCTGTTTTGAAAATTTTTTAAATGTCATAGTAAGGCGAATAAAAATTGATATTAATAAAGAAACAAGAGAAGAGTCAACAAAATAAGCCACATTCAATAGTCACGTGATTGATATTTATATATTGTGTAGTCTGAAAGATACAACATTTGCATTCAAATGTGCAGGTACATGGTAATGAATTGTACGTATATCGTAGAAATTTTGGGTATAGCTGGGTTTTTTAAGGAGATGGGGTTTTTCGGTTAATAAATTGACTATATATTATTATTAAAATTAAAGGTTACTTTTCAGAAGAATTTGTTTTGAAACAGACATTTATTTCACAATTTCAAAATTTCCATCCATATCTGCTCGAAAACCACCATCTTGAATTTTTAAGGAAAGTGCTACAAATACATTTTATTTTTTTAATCTGGGGTTTATAATCACAATTCTTTTAAACAAGTTCCGAAAACAAAAGAAATACGCGCAAACACAAAACATTTATTGGCTCTATACCATCTATTATATAGTGAAATTATATAAGTGTGCTACATAGCAAGGGGGAATTTCGTTTTAGCCAATCAGCAAGTTTGTTTATTTTTTTAGTAACCCAATCAGAATGCATAAATCTTGATAAAAAGTACAATATATACCATTTTACATGAAGTATTAAGAAATTAGGCATTCTGATTGGCTTTTCCTGAAAAATGTAAACAAATATACCGATTAGTTTAAAACGAAATTCCTCCTTGTTGTGCCACAATTCGACGGGGGCTACTTTTTTTGTCCACCCCTGTGTATAGAGAATAATACATGGATGCGCGGAAATATAGAATTTATTTCGAGTGTTAAGAATAATATTGAACGAGTGACCGCATTTTTTTTTATTATATAATAATATAAGTCTGTTTTTATTAAAGGTTTTTAACTCCCAGGGCGCGTATACCCGATTGCTTGATCAAACACGATAATCGCCAATAGTACACATATATTATATGATAAGAAAACGTGTAATGGTATTCATATATATTGTCTCACGTTCATTATAATATTTCAATTGAAAGATGAGATTGTGTTTTAGAAAGCCACTGCAGAGATTATACTGGAATTTTAAAAGTGTTTCCTCCGGCTTTTTAGCTCGATTTTTTTAAGCTTTTGACTAACCCCCAAAAAGCAATGGTGAAAGTTGAGGTAGATTTAGTGGTTGATATAGCAAATCTATACATGGAAATAAAAAGGCAAAATTTTACATTTGCAAAATACTGTTATATTAGCGCTATTTGAAACGTCGATGCACATAACCTCCCATAAATGAATCGACTAATAGAGGTAATAATATAGGTTTCCTGATGAACGTATAGGTTTTATGATGGAATGTGCATCCTGGAGTGGCTCTGAATCATTCAATATCCAGTTTGTTTTGCCGAAGGTAACTGAATAATATTCATTGTGAAATAGAAGTTTAATATGACTTCATAAAGTTTAGGTTTGATACATTTGTATTGTTTTGCTGTTGCCACAACCTCGCACTAAACAAAAACACGTATGATCACTGTAGTATATGTTGTCGAAACGTCGAGAAATACTTTTGTGTATTTTTGGTAGCTGTTACTTTGTTGCAACATTATTCGAGACAACGTCGAGGTGATTTCCGATAATCACCGAGCCTAAGCCGAAAAATTGTTTTAGTATTTTTTCACTAGTGAATTGACACAAGAAATTTGTTCGCTTTTCTCTTTGTAACTAGAAACGTCCACAAAACGGCTAGCCGCCGGCATTTTGAAATTTCTTATAATACGTCAAATATGACCAATCAGAATGCAGGATTTGATATATTCACTTGTGCATGCAAAAATACTAAATATATATATCGTGCAAAGCGTGATGGTTCATTTTTGACCGTGCTTTTTTTGACCACGCTCCGTTTAACCATGCTTATCCGTATAAATGCTAAATAATATATCTTTCCTTCAGGACATTTCGTCAGATATGTTTCACACACTTAGCAACATGCTACCCAGCATATTTCGTGTATCAAGGACGCTGGACCTGCAAGATTTATCACGAAAGTAAAAAAAAAAACATTACGTCGTAATACGATAACTAGCAACAATACTCATGCATGCATATGGATCTGAAACAAGCCGCGTTTGCATTACGTGTTTGACCTGGCCTGGACCAGGCCTAGGCCTAGATGTGAACATTGTTTATCCGGCCTAGACCAGGCCAGGACCTGGTGTAGGCCACAAAATCCTGGTCAACAGCAAAAGGTGGCCTGGGCCAGGCCTGGACCTAACCTGGGGCAAGATTTTGGTAATGTGCACATTCTTGGATTCTTGTATATGAATCTAGGCTTTACCTAATCATGACAAATTTTTAACCTAATAGTATGATTTATATAGGATATATATAGTATTATCACCTTCCGGTGTGTTTTGGGTCCTATTCTAAGTATTTTGTCAAATACTTTGGCTATCTGATATCAGCAACAAGGAAGACAGTGTGAACGTGGGGCACATATTACCTGGACTTGTCCTAGACCTGGTCCAGTGTAAACGCGGCTATATATAGGGGCCCTGGTTTTAATTTAGTTCTAGTTGTCGTAAACTGAGTAATTCACCGATGCGATGTAAATGTGTCTTTATTTTCTATATTATATGATATACATTATTGTTTACTGCGCAAATGCATGTTTAACATATTAGCATATTGGCCAGGGACCGCTGAGGGGGGGGCTGGGGGGCTTTAGCCTCCCCAATAATTTTCAAAATACATGTGATTCCTTTATAGCGATTTTTATATGCATGGCCATAATAATACGAATAAAAACTCCTTATAGTAAGTTGTGTAATCATAATTATGTGTTCACTATCCGTGTTGGTGAACAATGTTTTCATTGAAGTGTTTACAAGAAAAATATAAACAGATAAGTATGGTCCCCCCCCCGAGGGTTCACTCTTTCGGCTTCGCTAGCCCCCCCAATCCAAAAACTGCTCCGCGGTCCCTGTTGGCATGCAGATATGTTCATATGCGCAATACATAAAATTCTAGAATTTAATTACAGTTACTAAATTAAAGTTTTTTACATCTAAAATTAGATTTCACTTCATAAAAGGTCTGAAGTATATCAGTGTTCAAAGGCCATCCTAAATAAGTAGGTTCTCAATGCTTTAACATAATTTAAATTGTCCATATTACGAATATTTGCCGGCATACCGTTCTAGAGTTTTGGAGTAGCTGATTTAAATGCTCTCCCACCAAGTCCAAGAGTCGTCAAACATTATCCTGTTGGTAGCGTCAAATAGTGGTAATAGTGTCAAATTTCCACTTGATCTTAAACTGTACCTAGTGTGCCTTTTAATGTTAGTAAGATCCATTAGATATTTCGGGGCTAATCCATGTATATACTTAAAAATTAATAATAAAATTTTAAACTGAATCCTGTAAGCAACAGGCAACCAGTGCAAAGCGTCCAAGACATGTGTAATGTGTCTGAATCGTGAATTACCGGTGAAAACATGGGAAAGAGCAGTGCTACATGTCTTGTTACATAATATGCTTTGACATGTTTAATTTAGAATCAAGCCAAGATCCCAAGTTTTTCGCCACAAAAGATGGCGTAATCTGCTTGTCTCCCACTTGCAGACAATCGATGTTAACCTTTCCCAGCTGCTGCCAACATAGTTCCAGGTTTAAAGGATAAACACAGTTGAGTATCATCAGCAAAACAATGCGCGTTGGGTAAATGAGATTTGATGATTCTGAACAACTTACTTGTATATAGGATGAAAAGAAATGGTCTCAAACATAATACGGTACATCAAAACTTAGATCAAATTCTTTAGAGTAAGTCCTCCTGTAGTCGCTGAAGAAGAATACAAAGACACTGAATGTAGCTAGTAATATTACATCAAAAACCTAATTGATTGTCATATGGATCCATCAAATATGGCAAAAAATAGAAGAGGAACCGCAATGGGTTTAATTTTGAATTATCATTATTTGAATTATCACTCTAAGCTTTGTCCATAACAGAAATTCGTGATTTGTTCTAATTTTTATCTGATTCGTTTTTATTATATACAGGCCTTTTCAGCTTGCATGCTGAAATTAAGCCATTTCAGATGTGGTGACCATGGAATAACCAATAAAACTTAACCATTTCATTTGAAATGGGTTAATTTGCATACAAGCTGAAAAGGTCTATTTATTTGGCCTTTTTAGAATAATGATTTTAAAAGAACATTCATATGAATTATGCGTGATTAATAGATATAATAAATGACTACATAGTATATTTACCTAATAGAAAGATTAAATTATATATGTGACGAAGTTATCATTTTTGTAATATTGGTAGATATATATAGCTAATCGTTCAATGTATCTTCACTCCTAGTGAAAAATTTTTAGGAAAAAGATTTTCTAGGAAAGAGATTGTTTGAAACAATACGGCGGCAGTAAACCTCGTTTTTTCACGGCGATTATCTTCTGGTGTATGGCTGTATATGCATGCTATTAAGTAGTGAATGCAACAAATAAGATTAATTTTCTTTGTCATGCAAAACAACTATGTCACTGCATGCACTGCAAAAGTCATAACTCACTCAAACACATATACTAGAAATGGAAAATCGGGGGAAAAATGCTCGTGGCTATGAAAAGTTTGAATTAACGACAGACCTGTTATAACCAGTCGAAAACACATTCAAAGTTTTCTAATCTTAATTCACAGTCAGTAGTAAAATGAAGACCATTGTTACGTTCCAGGGGCCGGTTGTATAAAACGTTGTTATTACTATGATTAGCGCTAACTAAAGTAAACTGTAAAAAAAGTGATTAAAAAGTGATTAAGAGTCAGTTTATACAACCGGCCCCTATAGGCTAACTAATTAACAGTAGGACTGAATCTTAATCCCTGTCTCTGAGTAAAACTAAAAAACGCACCAATGGACTTCATTCAATCACTTCACGCAATGTGAAAAACAGCACAAGTTTAATCTTTGCAACAATAATGTGATCTCTCTTTGATAAAACCTAAAAATAATAAAACCGGCTGAGAAGAATTATACTAGTTACTAATCTACAAGCTTAGGGGATGTTGTATTTGGTTTGTGACGACAGGGACTTTTGTGTGGGTAGATTCTCTTAAGGTCAATATTCTCTTCCGGTTTGTGTGGGCCTTTACAGGGACCGCGGAGGGGGGGGGGCTGGGGGGCTTTAGCCCCCCCAATAATTTTCAAAATACATGTGATTCCTTTATAGCGATTTTTATATGCATGGCCATAATAATACGAATAAAAACTCCTTATAGTAAGTTGTGTAATCATAATTATGTGTTCACTATCCGTGTTGGTGAACAATGTTTTCATTGAAGTGTTTACAAGAAAAATATAAACAGATAAGTATGGTCCCCCCCCCGAGGGTTCACTCTTTCGGCTTCGCTAGCCCCCCCAATCCAAAAACTGCTCCGCGGTCCCTGCTTTAGACTGTGTAACTAATACATTCAAAATTGCGTAATTTGTAAAGTGTTGTAAATGCGTTGTTATTTCCTTTGTAATCAGCTCAACTTTTGGTTACGTAACGACTTGTTGAAAAACAATTTATTCTCGTGTAGTGAAGGGGAAATTAGGAAAAGATGACAAAGTGCTCATTTTAAACAAAATTTCTCGTTCAGCGTTAGTGGGACTCAAAAGCAATACATATTTAGGCAAAAAGTGATAAAGTGAGTCTTCCTAGTTGGAAAATTAGTTCACAGAGGAATGGTCAATTCTGAAACTTTGGGAGATTCGATTATAGACAATTTTAAAAATATGACGAATGGTTACCGGTAGCTCTTACCTTTTTGAGTTTTGATGCAAGAAAACGAAATTTCAACTTTTAGATTGGAAACACGCAGTGCATGCGCCCGACGGCCCGATTTCGCGCAATTTGGCGGGAGATATTGTTAAAACGTTGCTTGTCTTGCTTCGAAGTGAAATCGTTTCGATAAGACACTGATAAATCTTGTACAAAAATGTCTAATCCGTTGACTGCAGGAGCGATTAAGGTAGGAAAGCATCTATATATTTATTATTTTTGTTTGTGCTTAGAATAAATTCATGTGGGGTAAGAAAATATTTAAGGCCATATTTCAGCTAGCCCCTTATATCGTATTAACGTATTCGATTGACTTTTAATATTGCAGAATCATCCACAGAGTTACTTAATTCATTAGATTTTCTTACGTTTATACAGGAAATTTTTTTAGATCATAGCAATTGCCAAAATCTCCTGTTTTGCAAGTGTTGGTGAGTTTTGCAAGTGTTATTTTTGTTTATTTGCTTTATATTATTTTGGGCAAAACTATTTGTACAATTTATTCACAAATGCTATTACATCACTATTCATATACAAGAATCCAAGAATGAGCATGCTTTGTATCAAGGGCTTATGAGGAACGAAACTCTCTTAGTATTAATTTTAAGGAATGGGGGGGGGCAGATGTGAAAGCCTGTCCCTGGGGAGGTTTTGTTGGGCCCAGAAAACTTGGTACTATCAGTGATTCTGGATCCCTTTGATTATTTGCAATAATTCTACACAGACATTTTATACATATATTCATATTTACCTAAACATTTGAATATTGTAGGGTTTGAAAAAAGTTCAAGGCAATCAAGGCGGAAGTGAAAGATACCGGTATGTTGAAGTAAGGGTGGTGCTAGCTAAAACTTATGAACATTCTTAAGAGTGGTCTCTTTACAAAGACTGTGTTTGGAGTTGTTTTACCTTCAGATCTTTAACCTTGCAATCCTATCAGTAATAAACCATGCAGGTCTAAATTTTAAAACCATGTTTCTTATAGGCAGTAATTCTTGGATTTCTTATCCCTTTTACCCAATCAAATTATGAGGTGATAGGCAAAACTAAGAACAGTCGTATATCCCATGGTGTTGGTTGAACATGACAATTTCACTCATTGCTATCAACCAATCAAAGAGTTAATTTAATCTTTTCTGAGTAAAGAGTAATACTGAATAATAAATCTGTGTTAGATAGGTTCTACCATGTTCTGCTGAACTTAATTACAATGAATGTTGCATTACCAATAACTTAGCAACAAGGTCTATTATGTGATTAATGAATAGACTAGAAGAAATTAAACAGTCTGTCAAGACTTGTCATGAATTAACACATCCCAAAATGATGTATCCCAATCTACAAAATGATGTACATTCCCTTCCCCACCCCAAGTATTATGTGGTGAAAAAAGGACTTCTGATAGTTAAACCACA